>NC_092446.1:4133733-4462710 GCF_036169615.1 Heliangelus exortis
CAGCCCATGGCACTGAGTGCCACATCCAGGCTCTTTTGAAATATCTCCAGGGATGGAGAATCCACCCCTTCCCTGGGCAGCCCATTCCAATGCCTGAGCACCCTCTCCAGAAAGAAATTCTTTCTAATGTCCAACCTAAACCTCCCCTGGCACAACTTGAGACCTCTTGTGCCCTCTTGTCTTGCTGAGAGTTGCCTGGGAGCAGAGCCCAACCCCCCCCTGGCTCCAACCTCCTTTCAGGGAGTTGGAGAGAGTGATGAGGTCTCCCCTGAGCCTCCTCTTCTCCAGCCTCAACACCCCCAGCTCCCTCAGCCCTTCCTCACAGGAATTCTGCTGGATCCCTTCCCAGCCTCCTTGCTCTTCTCTGGACCTGCTCCAGCACCTCAAGCTCCTTCCTGAGCTGAGGGGCCCAGAACTGGACACAGGACTCAAGCTGTGGCCTCCCCAGGGCTGAGCACAGGGGCAGAATCCCTTCCCTGGACCTGCTGGCCACGCTGTTCCTGAGCCAGCCCAGGATGCCATTGGCCTTCTTGGCCACCTGGGCACACTGCTGCCTCCTCTTCAGCTTCCTGGCACCTTTGGACCTGCTCCAGGACCTCAATCTCCTTCCTGAGCTGTGATTCTGCAACTCAAGCTTTTAGCTGCACCAGGACTCATTTCCTGCCCCTCAGGCCACTCTCACTTCAGCTCTTCCTTAAACCGCACCCGGGTGCGGGGGGGAAACCCCTCAGAGGGGAAGGGGCTGAGCAGGACAGAGGCACCTCAGGGGGTGCAGAGCCCAGCCCAGGGCCAGGCTCAGCTGGTTCTGACCCAGTCAGGCTGCAGGGGTGGTGAGGGGGAGCTGGTGCTGCTCGTACCCGTTTGATGGCAGCCTTGGGGAAGGCCGAGCGGCGATACATCTCGTACCGGTTCAGCTGCTCCTCTGAGAAGGAGGAGACCAGGATCCTGCAGGGAGAGCAGGGATCAGGGCAAGAACAAACAGATGAAGCCCTTCAGGATGCCACCCCGGGAGGGGGGCTTCCCACCAGGGTGTAAAGTGAGGGGGGAAGGGGTTTAAACAGCAAAGGGGAGGCTGAGGTTGGGCATTAGGGGGAAATTTTTGGGGGTGAGGGTGCTGAGCCCCTGGGTGCCCCCAGAAGCTGTGGCTGCCCCATCCCTGGCAGTGTTGGAGGTTGGATGGGGCTGGGAGCACCCTGGGCTGGGGGAGGTGTTGGGGTGGCACTGGGGGAGCTTTGGGATCCTTTCAATCCAAACCCCTCTGGGGTTCTGATTCCACCATCCCCAACCTCCTGTGGTACAAAAGAGCCCAGAAGGGGAAGGCTGAGGGGGCGCTGAGGTTTGCAAAGCAAACGGCCTGGTTCTTGTTCAGGGCTGCCCGGGATCTGGGATGGAGCTGCAGGCACAGGGACACGAAGTGACCCAACAACCCCTGCACAGATCCCCGTGCCCTGGCCTGGCACTCACTGCATCTTCTGGATCTCATCCTCGTCCACTTTGTGCTTCTTCTCCTTCCTCTCCTTCAGCTCCAGCTTCACCTTTTTGGCCGCCGATGGCTGCAGGTTGGGATCCTCCCCGTCCAACGCCTCCCCCTCCGCGCTCCTCACCTGGGCGAGAGTCCAGCGCTGGGCTGAGCGTGCCCAGAGCCTGTCCGGGCCCCGCTCCCCCCTCCCGGCGGCCCAAAGCTCGGCCCCGCTCCCCGCTCCCCGCAGCCCCAGGGCCCGGCCCGGCCTCACCTCCCCGTCCGGCGCCTCCGCCTTGAGCTCCCCGCTCCCTCCAGCCTCTCCCGCCTCGCCTTCTCCCGCCACCTCGGCGGCCACCGCCTCCTCCTCCTCCTCCTCCGCCGCCGTCCCTCCATCTCCCGAGGGGGACGAGGCCGCGGGTTCGGGTTCGGGATCCGGGGCGGCCCCGAGCTCCTCCCGGGCCCCTTCCCCAGGAGCCGCCATCGCCTCCCGCCGCCACGGCGCCCTCTGATGACGTCACGCTACGGCTGCCGGCAAGCGCCGCCACTTCCGGCGGCGGGAGGGGGGGGGGGGGGGGGGCTGTCGCCATGGCAACGGGGAACTGGGGGCACTGGGGGGGGAACTGGGAGGACTGGGAGGGGATAACTGGGGAGCACTGAGGGAACAGGGAAGGGGGAACTGGGAGGGCTGGGGGGGCACTGGGGAAACTGAGAGGGACACTGCGGGAACTGGGAGGACTTGGGGGGAGCACTGGGGGAACTGGGAGGACTGGGGGGGGGTGCTGGGGGAACTGGGAGGACTGGGGGGGGGTGCTGGGGGAACTGGGAGGACTGGGGGGGGGGGGGAACTGGGGTGAAAAGTCCTGGGGAGCACTGAGGGAACAGGGAAGGAGGAATTGGGAGGGCTGGGGAGTGGAGTGCTGGGGGGACTGGGAGGGAAGGGGTGGAGTGTACTGGGGAAACTGGGAGGACTTGAGGGGGCAGTGGGAGAAATGGGAGGACGTGGGGGAAGCACTGGTGAAACTGGGAGGGGGAGGACAGGGAGGGGGGGGCACTGGGGGAACTGGGAGGACTAGGAGGGGGGGCACTGGGGGAATTGGGAGGATTTGGGGGGGGCAGTGGTGGAACTGGGATGGAGAGTGCTGGGGAGGACTGGTCCAGAAGGACAGGAACTGCTTGAAAGGGTCCAGATGCTGAAGGGAGTGGAAAATCTCCCGTGTGAGGAAAGGCTGAGGGAGCTGGGGCTCTGCTGCTTGGAGGAGAATGAGGGGTGAGCTCCTTAATGTCAGCCAGGCAGAAAGGGAGCTGGGAGTCTGGATTGCCAGGAAGCTGAAGAGGAGGCAGCAGTGTGCCCAGGTGGCCAAGAAGGCCAATGGCATCCTGGGCTGGCTCAGGAACAGCGTGGCCAGCAGGTCCAGGGAAGGGATTCTGCCCCTGTGCTCAGCCCTGGGGAGGCCACAGCTTGAGTCCTGTGTCCAGTTCTGGGCCCCTCAGCTCAGGAAGGAGATTGAGGTGCTGGAGCAGGTCCAGAGAAGAGCAAGGAGGCTGGGAAGGGATCCAGCACAAGTCCTGTGAGGAAGGGCTGAGGGAGCTGGGGGTGTTGAGGCTGGAGAAGAGGAGGCTCAGGGGAGACCTCATCACTCTCTCCAACTCCCTGAAAGGAGGTTGGAGCCAGGGGGGGGTTGGGCTCTTTTCCCAGGCAACTCTCAGCAAGACAAGAGGGCACAAGAGGTCTCAAGTTGTGCCAGGGGAGGTTTAGGTTGGACATGAGAAAGAATTTCTTTCTGGAGAGGGTGCTCAGCCATTGGAATGGGCTGCCCAGGGAAGGGGTGGATTCTCCATCCCTGGAGATATTTCCAAAGAGCCTGGATGTGGCACTCAGTGCCATGGGCTGGGAACCACGGGGGGAGTGGAGCAAGGGCTGGACTTGATGAGCTCTGAGGTCCCTTCCAACCCAGCCCATTCTAGGATTCTATGAATGTTTATAAATGTGTCAAGAGAGAGCCAGGAAGATGGTGCCAGGCTTTTAGTTGTGCCCAGTGCCAGGACAAGAAGCAATGATGCAAACTTCAGCATAGGAGCTTCCATATAAACATGAGGACAATTTTTTTTCCTCTGTGGGTGACAGTGCCCTGGAACAGCCACCCCAGAGGAGCTGTGGAGTCTCCTGGTGACATTCAAATCCCACTGGGTGACCTCCTGGAGGTGACCCTATTCTGGCAGGGGATTGGACTCTATGATCCCTTGAGGTCCCTCCCAACCCCTGACTTTCTGCCCTTCCCTTGTCCGTTCCTCCCTAAAGCAGAGTTACACCCGGAACCTCTTCCCTCCTTTTTCCAGAGCCCAAATTATTCCTCAGAACCGAGCCGGCTCCTTGGTTTCTGCAGGAACTCGAAGCAGACACCGCCGGAGATGTTCATTTCACAACCGACCGAGCTCAGAGCACAAGACACAAAATTCCACGGCGAGAAAACTACGCGAGGGGGCGGCTCCATTGAAAAAAAACCACGAGTGGGCGTTTCCATTGATAAAAAACAGCGAGGGGGCGTTCCCATTGATAAAAAAGCGCGAGGGGGCGGGGCCTGCGGGAAGGTGGGCGGGGACGGAGTCCCCGCCCACCTTCCCGCAGGCCCCGCCCCCTCGCGGAATGTCCTCATGCTAGCCACGCCCCCTCACTCGCTAACCACGCCCCCTCCACGCTTAAGCCCCGCCCCGGAAGGGAGGGGGCGTGGCTTGTGCTGAGGCGGCGGCGGGCGGGCGGCGGTCGGGCCGGGAGATGGGGAAGGAGCAGGAGCTGCTGGAGGCCGCTCGGCTCGGGAACCTTCCAGCTGTGGAAAAGCTTTTATCAGGGAAAAGGTTGAGTTCCGGCTTCGGGAGTTCTGGAGGAGGAGGAGGAGGAGGTGGTGGTGGTGGAAGCGGAGGAGGAGGTGGAAGCGGAGGAGGAGGAGGAGGTGGAGGAAGCAGCGGGGGTGTGGGGCACCCCCTCTCCAGTCTCCTCAGGTGAGCGCCTGAGGTGAGGGGGGAAAAAAAAGGGGGGGTTTGGAGGTTGTAGGGGTTGGGATGGGGAATGAAGGGCTGTAGGGTGGGGGGTGAGGGAGAGGGGGGGGTGGGAGGGGTGTTTGGGGTGTTGGATGTGGGAGGTTTTGGGGTTTTTGGGGGAGGATGGAGCTGTGGGGTTGGGGGGGGAGGTAGAAAGGATGGGGAGGTGGAGGGGGGGTGAGGTTGGGGTTGTAGGGAGAGCTGAGGGGGTTGGGTGGGGGGTAAAGGGGTGGCTGAGGGTGTTCTGAGGGGATCCGAAGTGTGGGGTCAGCCTGGGGGTCGCCCCTGTCGGGGAGGGGGGGGGGGGAGCTCAGTCCCCCTGGATAGGGAGGGGATGGGGTGTGAGGTTATGGGGGGCACAGAGGATGGGCTGGGGGAGCCCCCAGGGTTTGGTGCTGCCCGTGGGGCTGGGAGGAGGCTGAGCCCCAAGGTGAGGAGCAGCAGGAGCCAGGAGAGGGATCTCTCTGGAGTCGGTGCTGCTCCCCGGGGCTGCTCCAGGCTACGGGGTTGTGGGTGCCTCTGGTTACCATCGGGAGCTGCAGACTGGGAGTAACTGGGAGGATGTGACTGGGGGTCAGGGGGCTGGCAGAGGCTGCTGAGTCTGCACCCGGGGCGTGGGGGGGTTCCCAAGGGGGAAAACTGGGGGGTGAGCAGGGTGTCCTCTCCCTCCTCCTCCTCCCTTGCCCTTCCTCAGGGATTTTCACAGCTGGCAGGGACACTCCTGCTCTGCTTCCCAGGCTGGGGGGGTTTTGGGGCTCAGCTGGGGGGGTTTTGGGGCTCAGCTGGGGGCTGGGGGGGTTTTGGGGCTCAGCTGGGGGGGTTTTGGGGCTCAGCTGGGGGCTAGGGGGGTTTTGGGGCTCAGCTGGGGGGGTTTTGGGGCTCAGCTGGGGGGCACACTCGTTTGCTTTGGCATTTAAAGTGTGGAGCTGGGGGATTTGCTCTGTTTTGAAGCTCTTAGACCTTTGTTGGTTTTTACTCCTCCCCTTTTTTTTTTCGGCATCTCCCAAGGAAACCACTTGCTGGTGTGTTTTTGGTTTTTTGAGTTGCAGCTTCTTGCCATTTCAGCTTGGTTTTTTTTTTGTTTTTTTTCTGGAAATGCTGGTGTTTATCTTCTCTTTCTGCTTATATCGGGGTAGGAGGTTTGAATCCAGTGCTGAGGGACAACCTGCCTGTTTGTGGGGGTTGTGACTGGTCTGTTTGTGGCTAAATTTGAGCTGCTTTCTCCTTTCACATCATCATATCAGCACTTGAGCTGGATGCCAGGGACCTGCTGAGCTTCTGCTTGGGTTTTGCCTCTCTGAAACATAAATCTGCTCTCGGGTCCAACTTTCTTCTTCTCTTTATTTAAATTAAACCCTCAGAGCCCTTGTTTGGAGTGGGGAAATGGCTCTGGGCACTTCAGGCTTCTCTGCCTTAGGAGGTGAATGAGATGAATGTACTCGTGGGGTGTTGAGATAAAGTGGAGAGGGGTCAGGGAGCTGAACACACACCTCAAGTGTTACCAGCCTCTTGCTCTCACAGCTCCCCTGTGCTTTCTGATGCTGGGTGGTGACAGTGGTGACCATTTTATCCTCAGGGAGACAGCAGTGGTGTGTGGTACCAGCCAAGCTGGGATGTTTCAGAGGTTATTGGGGTTTTCCCCTCTAAATGGAGTTTCCTGTGTGGATGGAGCTGAAGGGTGGTGGACATCTCAGCTTCTGCAGTCCCTGACTCTGTGTGGCAGCGTGGCAGCTGGTGCTGTAACCACCCCTTTCCCCTCCAAACTTCCCAATCCCTGAACCTTTTTCTCCCTGCAGTCACAGTTGGGCTTTTTCCATCTTTGTGGTGGCAGCAGGGGCTCCTCCTGGGAGCATCTTGGTGTTCCCAGCCTGTTGGGAATCGTGGGGACACATCCCTGGCTTGTGGGACAGCAGCAGCCCTGGATTTACAAGTGTTGGGTTGTACCCCCTGCTTGGGTGGTGGCCCTGAGTGTGGTGGCCATCCTGAGTGGGTGGTGGCCAACTTTGGTGGATGGTGGCCAACTTTGGTGGATGGTGGCCAACTTTGGTGGATGGTGGCCATCCTGGGTGGATGGTGGCCATCCTGGGTGGGTGGTGGCCCTGAGTGTGGTGGCCATCCTGAGTGGGTGGTGGCCAACTTTGGTGGATGCTGGCCATCCTGGGTGGATGCTGGCCATCCTGGGTGGATGCTGGCCATCCTGGGTGGGTGGTGGCCATCCTGGGTGGGTGGTGGCCATCCTGGGTGGGTGGTGGCCATCCTGGGTGGGTGGCGGCCATCCTGGGTGGGTGGCGGCCATCCTGGGTGGATGGTGGCCATCCTGGGTGGGTGGTGGCCATCCTGGGTGGGTGGTGGCCATCCTGGGTGGGTGGTGGCCATCCTGGGTGGGTGGTGGCCATCCTGGGTGGGTGGTGGCCAACTTTGGTGGATGCTGGCCATCCTGGGTGGATGCTGGCCATCCTGGGTGGGTGGTGGCCATCCTGGGTGGGTGGTGGCCATCCTGGGTGGGTGGTGGCCATCCTGGGTGGGTGGTGGCCATCCTGGGTGGGTGGTGGCCATCCTGGGTGGGTGGCGGCCATCCTGGGTGGATGGTGGCCATCCTGGGTGGGTGGTGGCCATCCTGGGTGGGTGGTGGCCATCCTGGGTGGATGGTGGCCATCCTGGGTGGGTGGTGGCCATCCTGGGTGGATGGTGGCCATTCTGGGTGGATGGTGGCCATTCTGGGTGGATGGTGGCCATCCTGAGTGGATGGTGGCCATCCTGGGTGGGTGGTGGCCATCCTGAGTGGATGGTGGCCATCCTGAGTGGATGGTGGCCATCCTGAGTGGATGGTGGCCATCCTGAGTGGATGGTGGCCACGTTTGTAGGAGGCAGCAGCTGTGGTCTAAATCTCAGGGTTCCAAACACCATCAGGGACTGGGAGGACAGTTTGCTCCTGCCTGCTGTCACCTCCTGGGGGTCCTTTGGGTGCTGCAGGGGAGCTACCAAAAAATGTGCTTTGGATGATTTAAGGACTTTCTGATTGTTTCTGGTGCTCTGGCAACTCCTTGGGCTTTTGCTTTTAAATGGCTGCAGGTGAGAAGAGTTCTGCTGGGTTTAGAGTGAGGAGGTTTTGTGGTGTTTTTTTTTTTTTTTTAATGAGAAAGAGCTGCTGAATTTACCTGCAAAGAAGTTTGAAGATTGCTTGGGGAGCAGCTGGGATGAGGTGGGCACTGTTCAAAACTTTTGTTTTCTGTAGTGAAGGCTCAAGTGACTGCTCAGTGCCCTGGGGTGGCTGTGGGACAGGTTTAAGAGACACAAGCTCTGCTGGAAGGTTTCTTACAGCAGCAAACATCCTCCCTCCTTAACACAGCAGCAAAACATTGCATTTGGGGAATTTAGTTGCCAAAAAAAAAAATAAAAAAAATAGCCAGGCTGTTTCAGAAATGTCAGGGAAGGAATCTGGGCAGTTGTCTCCTGTTTCTCTCTCTCTCTGTACTCTGCAAAGTGTGGAACTGGCTCTTGCCTCAGTGCCAAACCTGACTCCTGACTCCAGCTCTGGAGGGACACGATTCCTCTGGAGCTCATGTGGTTTTTCCCAGGGGCAGGGAGGATGCTGCAGTGAGCAACCTGGTGTTTAATTCTAACTAACTTCACCTTTCTGAAAATCACTTCAAGGGTTGGGAAACAGAAGGTGGAATTACAGCTGTCTCACACTTCCTGGAAAGTGGAAGATTGGCAAATGACAGGGACCTGGTGCTGGGGAGGAGGCTGGAAGGGTTGAGGTGTCAGAGTCTGGGCTGGATCCACCCCCCAACCCCTCCTTGCTCCCAGTCAGCATCCCAAGGTGTGGGACAGATCAGGGATGGCTTCAAGTTATTCCCCAGCTGAAGGGTTTTCTTTTCAATCTTGGGTCCTATGGGTTTGTTTGTTGTTTGTTTGTTTTCCCCAGGGATGATTGCAATGGTTTTCTAGATTAAAAGCAACACAGAGAGACAGGACATGTGCCCAGGGATGGTCATGGGGCCAATTAAGGGGAAGCATTAATGGAAGCAGCAAGTTGATGGAGAAGGCCCAGGTCCTTCAGCTGGTGACTTGGTGCCTCCCTTGGCCATGGGAGCTTTTTTAATTAAGGGTTTCTTCCCCCTCAATTGGGGTGGAGAAACCTGTCTGTGGTCAGTTCTGTACCTTCTGTGTTTCCCTTTCCTCAGCCAACTTTTTGGCATTTTTCTGCTCTCTGTGTGTGACAGCGTGGATGCTGTAACCATCCCTTTCCCCTCCAAACTTCCCAATCCCTGAACCACCTGTGGTGGTTTTTGGTTCCTGCTCCTGATGCAGGAGCTGCTGGGCTGTCCTGCACCCCCTGAACAACCTCCAGCAACAGAGTCATAAACAGAGCTCCCATTCCTCCACCTGATTTCAGGTCTCTTGGACGTCAGCAGAGTATTTAGCTCTTTTTTTTTTTTTTTTTTTTTTTTTCAGTGTCACTTTTTGGTGCAGTTCTGCAGTGTTTCAGGTGTCTCAGAAACAAGTTTTGAGTTGGGTACCAAAGAGGCAGCTCCTGGCAGGAGCCACATGGGGCAGGCACCTTCCCTCCCCCCATCCCACCTCAGCCCTGGTGTGGAGCTCTGGAACACAAATTGTTTTGTGCCATTTCCTTAAGAAACTGAGCAAATGCTGCTCCATAAAGCCCTGGGAGATGCCCCCAGCAGTAAATTGTGTGGAACTCTGTTGTTTTATCCCAGAAACTTAACTGGGTTTATTGTCACTGAAACTTTGTCAGGGGCTGAGGCTTTCGTGCTTTGTGCTCAGATCTCTGAGCTGAGCCTTCTGGGGCTGAGCCATGCACAAAATCCAAATGAAATCACCAATTTCTGCAGGTAAGCAGGAAGGCAGCTGTGATAGACCCTGATAAGCCCGAGGAGAAGGAGGCACAGAGATAAAATGAAAGCTTGAGTCTCTCCCTGGGGGGTGGATGTGCCACTCGCTGAGCCTGAAAATATTAGGCAGGAAAATAAACCCTGGTGGGGAGCTGCTGTGAGGCAGGGAAGGGAAGCAGCAGCAGGTTGAGGTGATAAGGAGGATTTGGGGAGGGTGAGAAGCAGCAGAGGAGAGGGAGATGGGTGTCTGGCTTTTGCTGAAGCAGATGGTGGGGCTTACAAAGAGGTGGTGGCTTGCCAGGGTTTGAGGGGGAAGCTTGGCTTTGTGCTGCCATCCACACAGCCTCTGGGATCTGCTCCTCTAACCTGATGCTTGGGATCCTTTCAGGGCCTGGGAATCTGCTGAAAGACAGGTCCAGGAGGCTGGTGCAGATCTCTGCTCCTTGCCTGTTCTCTGGCTGCTCTGGTTTTTTCAGGCTTTATCTCCTGTAGCACCAGCCAAAGCATTTCCAGGCAGCATCCAGAGATAATACCAACTTAGTGCAAACACAGCTTAATGCTCATAAGCAAAAGCAAGTCCAGGAGCTGGAGATGCTTTGTGAATCCACAAGTTTTCTTAGGGTTTAGGGGGCACTTCTGCAGAATTTGGCTATATTTTTTTTTTTTTTTTTTGCTTCTCCATTATGAAGTTAAAGGCAGGAAGCAACAAAATAATCTGTGGCCTGAAATATCAAGCTGCATTCAGGAGGTTTTGCCAGGAGCAGTAAGGGATGAATTGTGTTAAAGCCAAATCTGCAGAAAAAAAGCTTTTTATTTTCATCTATTGATGTGAAAAGACTGAATCTTTGTTGGCAAGAGGGGAAACTGAGGCTGCTGTTTAGCCCCAGCTTGTCTATGTAATCTTCAGTAAGTGCATCAAGGAGAAACTTCTGCTGTGAATTAGGAGTTTTCTGTATACATCTGTTGTGGGAAAGGCTTTGCTTCTTGCTTCACAGAAGCCACAGCAAGTGTTCTACTCAATTTGCAGCAGTTATTACTGGTGAGTATTTTGTTTGGTTAGGAAATGACATGGTGTCATGGCTGAACACTGCAAGCAGCTGCCAGCAGCCTGAATGTGCTTAAAAGTCAGAAAAATGATTTCCATTAAAAACAAAACAAAACAAAAAAAAAGGTTTGGTAATCCTTCTCGTGCAGCTGGATGGGGTCTTAGTGCTACGTGGGCTCCTGGTGAGTCTGAGTTTGGCTCCAACCTTTCTGCCCACCCCCTTTCCAATGGGAAGGGAGATTCCCTCATGGATGCTGCAGCTGATGGGAGGGGGGGGAAAAAAATGAGGAATCATTCCATAGCTAGTGAGGAGCAGTTGGATTGTGTGTGCCTCTTCCCAGGGGTGTCTTATCCTGGTCCCTCTGGCCAGGGCTTGTGAATAAATGGTGAGTCCTGTGGTGTTTGGCTGATCCAGCAGCTCCAAGGTCCAAGCTTCCAGCTTTGGGTAAAGGTGCAGACAGAACATTTCCCTGTTCCCCTTTCCCCAGAAAAAGGAAACTGCTCCTGGGGTGTTCTGATAAACCCAGGCTGGGTTAGAAATCAGTTTCCTGGGTCTTTCACTCTTCTTAGGGGTGTGATTAATAATATCTCACCCACTTTCTAATTGTCTTGGATTCCACACCCTCCCATGCAAACAGCAAAGCAGGAGAGATTTAATTTCTCTTTAATTAGATACCTGAACTCTGGTGTTGCTGAGAGTATTAATGCCACAGGCATTAGGTGTGCACCAGATCTGTTTGGTGAACTGTTTTCTAAGCACTTTTTAACTAATTCAGGAAGGTTGCAATTATTGGCAGTGACTCTTAGGCTCTTGTATCTGTGTCAGCTTCTAATTCAGCTTTGGAATATTTTATTTGCTGGCTTTGGAATTTTTTTTTTTTTTTTTTTTTTTTATTTTCTGTGTGTAATTCTGTGGTGGGGGGGTTGTTTCTGGGGAGGATGGGGTTTTCCAGGCTGTGGGTCCTTGGAGAAGTGCCATGAGCCATGCCCTGAGCTTTGCACACCTAAGCCATGGATCCTGCCATCCCCTGTGGAGCAGGACTTGGTTTTTATGGAGCACCCAGGGCTTGCTTTGACTGCAGATGAAAAAAATGTTGTGTAGGTGGCTTCCCTTGCTGTGAAACTCCCTTGGGAGAGTTTTGTCCTGCTTCCTCCCAGACACCCTGGGTGCACTCTGAGGTTTCCATGCCGTGCTGCCTGGTTTGGTTGGCACAGAGATGATTGGAAGTTGAAGGGAGGTGCTTGGGTGCTGGGGAGGGGATGTGAGAGCTGAATGAAATGGGGGAAAAGTTGGGAGCAGATGGGAATGGATGGAAGTGGCACAACCAAAACACTGTCAGTGCAGCACGTGGGGTTGGAATCTTGTTGTTAACTCTGAGTAAAGTTCCCTTAACTGTGTAGGCAGTGGCTCCAAACTCTGATTGTTCTGATGCTGGCTCTGTAACCTGCTGGCTGTCCAGACTGGGGCTGAATTCTCCTGCCTATTCACTCCCCATCAGGTTTTCCCCAGGTGCTGCCTCCCCCTGTGTCCTGGGATTTGCTCTCCTGGGAGTGCCCAGGAGTTTGTGTCAGACAGAGGGTGAGAACACACGAGCTTCATTTTCACTTTGCCTTGAGAGTTTCTCAGCTGAGTGTTCTGAAGTGCCAAACAGGTTTGGGGAATATCCATCTGCTCACCCAGGCTTTTCCAAACACTCCATGAGGGGAGTCAGAAGACACGAGATGAGGAGCAGCAGGATGTTGGGTGAGGAGGTTTGGATGGTGGTGAGGATGGCAGAACCAAACCATTTATCCTCTGCTGTCAGGTGCCAGGATATAAATGGTTGCAGGATCCCTGTGCATTGCAGGAACAGAGCCTCTCCCAGGGTGCTTTCCAATTGCTAGGTTACACTCCTTCCCAGGAGCATCATTTTGCAGCTCCTGCCATCCACAGGGCTCACACAAGATTTGTGCTCTGCTTCAGCACGGGGAGAAGAGTGAAATGCAGCCCTGACATGCAGGTTACTTATTTTCCATGCCCTGAACAAGAGTGGCTCAGGAGCTGGCTGGATTATCCTAAACAGCCCTAAGAAGCCCATGGACTGAGAGGGTGATTTGTGTTCAGGGTGTCTGCAGGAGCAATTTGAATCATAGAATCCTAGAACTGGCTGGGTTGGAAGGGACCTCAGAGCTCATCAAGTCCAACCCTTGCTCCACTCCCCCCGTGGTTCCCAGCCCATGGCACTGAGTGCCACATCCAGGCTCTTTTGAAATATCTCCAGGGCTGGAGAATCCACCCCTTCCCTGGGCAGCCCATTCCAATGCCTGATCACCCTCTCCAGAAAGAAATTCTTTCTAATGTCCAACCTAAACCTCCCCTGGCACAACTTGAGACCTCTTGTGCCCTCTTGTCTTGCTGAGAGTTGCCTGGGAAAAGAGCCCAACCCCCCCCCTGGCTCCAACCTCCTTTCAGGGAGTTGGAGAGAGTGATGAGGTCTCCCCTGAGCCTCCTCTTCTCCAGCCTCAACACCCCCAGCTCCCTCAGCCCTTCCTCACAGGACTTGTGCTGGATCCCTTCACAGCCTCCTTGCTCTTCTCTGGACCTGCTCCAGCACCTCAATCTCCTTCCATATATTTGAGGAGGAAACTGGTGTTTTGGTTCAAGTGCCAGGTGCACTCTTGGAATGTGCATCCTGAGGACTTCAGGGCTGACTTTATGGGTGCTGGGATGAGCAGCAGCATCCAGCACATTGCTGCAGGGGGATTGCTCAGTGGCAGAGTGGATGCTCCTGAGCCTGAGTGGACTGAGTGGATGTTTTTGAGATCCCCTGCTGGCTTTTTTGATCTCTGTACCCCAACTTACTTACCTCGAGCTGTGTGGAGGAATTTCAGGACCAAACCCACAGTATGCATGTCAATAAATATGGGATATTGAGCAATGAGACTCTCACATTTCCACAGCCCCATTCCCCTCTGCTTTTGACTGCAGTCCCCAAAGTGCAGCAGTGTCACTGCAGGTTTGAGTGCCCCCAGAGCCCTGGGTTTCACCAGCAGGAGCTGCCCAGAGTTCAGCTGGATGCTGGGTGTTTAACAAACCTGTTCTGGCACTGAGCAGTGAAATGGGAAGGTTACAGCTAAGCTTGTCCAGCAGTTAGTTGCTGAGAGCAGTGGTCTTGTCCTCCCCCCTTTCCTTTCCCTGGCTGTGCCAGAGTGAATCACTCCAGCTGGCTGAGCCAACAGAACTTTTGTGGAGCTGCACAGTTCCAATAGGAGGGAAATGGCAGAAACCTGCAGGTGACAGCAGGGAGGAGCAGGATCTCCCCTTCCCTTCCCTTTCTCAGCAGTGTGGGCAGTGCCTCCTCCCTGCATGTGGGCTGCTCAGCCTGGGGGTGTTGTGGAGCTGCTCAGGTTGGTGTTGTGGCTCCTGCACTTCTCTGGCTGATTAAAGGTGTTTGGCAGGGAGCTGAGCTTTCTGAAGGTGAATGTACAAACCAGTGTTTGATGTATGAGGAGCAGCTGAGCCAAGCCACGGTGTTGATCCAGTGAGGTTTCTTTTTAAATGCAATGCATTGTTTTCCTGGCCAGCAGGATGGGAAAGCCTGAGTGGAAGATGTGGTGCAGAAGAGAGGTGATGGGTACAGATTATGCTGCATTCATCCCAGACTAAAAGGCAGCTCAGCTCCTTCCAGCTGCCCTTGGACAAGGATAAGAGAAGTTCCTGGAGGCTGAGCTCCTGCCATCAGAGCACCCAGAGGGGCTGCATGGCTGGTTAGCAGCAGATAACTTGTGTTAATGCCTCAGCTCCCAGGAGAGCCCCTTGCCTTTCAGGAGAGCTCTCACAGAGCTGGCCTCAGCCTCCCTCTGCAGCTCTCTGGGGGGACTTGATGCAAAATGCTCCTTCTGCCTGCCCAGAGGGTGCCTGACACCTGGTGGGTGCTGCAGCTTCCAGGTGGGTGCTCTGCTGACCCCTCCCAGCACATCCCTGCTCTGCCAGGCTGTGCCATCCTCTCCCTCTGCTCTTTTCCCCTCCGTGCACCTCAGTGATGCTCTGGCCACGGGGATGGTTTCAGGGTGAAGTGTCCTCTTGAAATGAAGAAGGTGCCTTTCAATAAGGGTGATGGCAATTTCCTCTTGGCATTGACATTGCCTACAAAGTCCTGTGTGATACTGAGGTGGCACTGTCACTGTCCCAAAGAGCTCACTCTGAAGGAGAGCTTAGTCATGGAAATGAGATAAATCCTATTTCACAGAAACTGGTAAAAATAAAACTGTTGAGGATTGATTTGTTTCTATAGCAACAGACTGGAGAAGCTAATACAGCTGCTTCTGCAGAAGGCAGAAAAACAGAAATTGAAATGTTGGCCCACCTGGGACTGGAGCTCTCAGCAAGAGAAGGATCTTCAATAGACTGATGAGGGGGCAAAATGCTTAATTAAAGACAGAGGGCAGGTAGGTGTGAGCTGCATTTGGAGAGAAACTGGTGCTGGAGTGTGTGAACATCACCTCCTTCATGCAAAACCTGGAGAGCCTGTATGATGCCCTCAGAGCTATTCAGATCCCATTTCCCAAGGGACTGCTTTCTGAACTTGCCTGCCACCCTCTCAGGGCTGGGGAAGTGCTCTGCCTAAAGTCAGGCAGCACTTGAATGTCGTGCAGGCCCTGGTGTTCATCATGTCAAGTGCACGTTTGGAAACCTGAGTTTAAAATTGCTTTGTCCTGCACTGACTCACCACAGCTCTCTTGAGAAATGCTCAGGGTTTATCAGGGAATCCTTGTTGCAGGGACTAGAAAAGAGCCTTGGAGAAGTCTGGATGAATTCCTGAGCTAAATCTTACTCCATTCTAACTGGGTATGGAGCTGAAAAATATGTGCCAGGACAGACTTTTCCATAAATGTTTGTGTCCTGGCAAAAAATCCTGTAAAGCATCCAGACTGCTGGGTAAGTCTGAGTTTAAAACTCTTATCTATGCTGTGTGTAGATTTCCACAGGTTTTGACTTTACTTTTGCCTAAACCAAGAGCTGCAGCAGACTCCAGCACACAGAGTGCTGTTCAGGTGGCTTTTTTGCCCCATGGTTATTAAAGACAAACTGATTAAATGTTTGGGAGGCCCTGAGATGCCAAGCCCACGTGTCTGTACATTCTTGATGACATTTCCCATCTTTCCTGGCTGCTAAGTGTTTCAAATTAAAATCAGTCTGCACATCAGAAGCTAGCAAGATGTTAATGAAATTATGGAAGTTGCTTTGAAAACTTCCATAAAAAGTGTGTGTGAGTGTGTTTGTGTGTGTGTTTGTGTTTGTGCAAGGCTTTTATCAGGCTTTCCAAGAGAGTCTGTGTTATTTAGCTTAAGGAAAGTTGGAGCTGGAGTTGGTGTTGCTTAAGTTTAGTAAATGCAGATTGCATTAGTGCTTGTCCCTTGTTATTTAAACACATGGTTTCTTTTAGAGGGGAAATTACATTTAAAAATAAACCCCAAGCTTTTTCCAGCTCCAGGGAAGTGTCTTTAGTGCCACGTCCTAAGGATGCAGGAACACAACCTTATCTAAAAGTGGGTGCCATAAATATTATGTAAATACATTATCTCATCAGGTTTATGTCTAATCCTGCTGCTTTTCAGACCCAGGCTGAACAAGCCTGAAGATGTCATAGGTGGTCTTTCCAATCTCATACAGAAGAGGGTTAGAAATGAGGTGAAATGACTTTTGCCTCATCCTAATTAAGACACTGGGAGAAATCCTTTCAAGTTTAACATCCCAGAGTGAATTGCCTGGTTTTAAAGAATAATCCGATTAAAGCAGCCCAGTGCCTGGGAAGGTTGGAAGCCTCCTGGGCAGTGATGGGCTCCCCAGACTCTTCCTTACTGCTCTTCAGTTCAAAAATCAGCACCAGCTTGATTTTTTTAATTTTTCTTTTAGGAAGCAGGAACAGGATTATGATAAAGCCTTGAACTCTGGAGACTTCAAAGCTTCCTGTTCTGCTCTTGGTTTTGTTGTGAGGATTGTGAAGTCCACCAGATGACCTGAATAAGGGACTGCATGTCCTGGGGACTTGAGTTGGGTTTGGTTTTTTTTCCCTAGACCTTCTTTCCAGTGTGGGTTGTTTATTTTGGGTTTGTTTTTTTTTTTTTTTCCAAGCCCTGGTTTCTGGCTGCCCAGTGTTAAGTTGGATAAAGTGGTGTCTGTCATGTAAGAGATGTTTAAATGACCTCAGGTCACCCCATGGTCCCTCATGGCTGATTTCTGGTTGTCCTGGAGCATTGTTAGGAACTACCTCTGGGTGATTTTAAATTACTTGTGTTCCCCTTCTGACCCCAGGCTCTCTCTCTGCCTGGTGGGGTCTGAAGCCACAGGTCTGAACTCCACCAGCTCATCTCCATTGAGATAAAAAGAGAGAAAACCAGAGGACTTGGAGTACGTGCTGGATTAGTGCTGGATTGGGCATTTTGGGAATATTTCCTTTCCCAGAGTGCAACTGGATGTGTCCCTAGCATTCATTTTCACTGAAAAGAAAGACCTAAAAGGGAGAAAATTGATTAATTAAACCAAACTGCTGTCTTTCTGGTGGTCCAGGTTGAAAGGTGACATTGGACTCTGGCATTGGTGCCTGTGCTGAGGTTGGTGCTGGAAAGTGGGGGATGTAGAGCCAGGGTGAGGGGTCTGAGCCTGGAAGAGGAAAGATTCAGATTAAACATTAGGAAGAAATTTAGAGTGAGGGTGGTGAGCCCCTGGCCCAGCTTTCCAGATGCAAATGGGGTGAATGTTGGCTCCTGAGGTGCAGTTAACAAATTGAAGAAATTTGAAACTTGCAGTAAGATTTTGAATGCTAAAAGTTGCATTTAAATTGTGTGTGCATAAATATCCAGTAAGCTTTTGTATTTTTTTTTTTCATGTGCATTGACCTTAACTGCTTCACGAGACTCTTGAGTTTTCAGTCTCTGACATTATCTGAGTTGGAGGTAATTAATTTTTTTTCTCCCTGACTCACTCATGCTTGATTCATGATTTTTCTTCTCAATTCCTTGGGAAAGTTGGGTAGAATTTAATGGTCTTCAGTGCTCCTCCAAGGCAGCTATGCAGAGCTGCTCTCTGTGCTCTCACTGAAATGTCTATGGATCCTAGGAGTGAGATGGGGATAAATTGTTTCAGCTGAGATGGAATTATTTGCTGGGACAGAATTGCAAAGATCCTGAAATTGTTTGAGGTAATGGAGAGATTTATCCTTGCATAAGTTTATAATTTAATACTCTTGACTTGCATATAGACTTTCCTCCTTTACATTGGGACTGGGAAAGGCTCTGCCACTAAAAGCAGCTCCTGGCTGGGAAAACTGTATTTAAGAGAGAAAAAGCCCAGAACTGTTTTCATATGCTGTGAAATAAGTGGGTAGAAATATTTTAGGGGTTTTGAAACACATTCTCTTACGCTGTGCACGTTCCCCAAAGAAAATGTGCTTTTTCCTGGTGAGGAAAAAAAGCTGTTTGAGGCTGGCTTGTCATCTTGGGCAAAATTGAATCTGGCAGGTGGATAAAAACAGAGCTGGAAGCTTAAGGTAGAGAGTGAGATGTGCAGGGAAGAGCTCTCTTTGCTGCCTGTTCCATTATTAATTGTGTTGAGCAGCACTGGGGATCCAGCTGGCTCTGCCTGCCCTCCTGGCCTTCCCCAGGAGCAGTGAGCAGGGAAAGGACATTAGCATTTAATACATACCATTTGGCTGGCTGACTTACTGCTGGTTTGCAGCTCTAACCTTATCTCTGTTCCACAGATAGTGTAGACAAGTAATGACAACTTTATAGGAGCTATCTCAAGGTTTGGAAATAATTTATTGCTCGGGCCATTCGCGCTCGTGCCTGCTTTTAAAAGGGCTGGATTTCCCACATCCTTCTGGAGTAAAAAGCTGTCTCTTTTCATTTCCATCTTATTTTCTGCACCTTTCTAAAGAACTCTTGTCTTAAGCTGATGCTTTCTCTGCTTGCTTGACACCAAGAACCAGCAGGATCTTTTTGGATGGGACTGCCCAGGTGTGTCCCCAGTGTCCCCATCCACACCACCACGGGGTCACTCTCCTGCTCTCCTCATTTCCCTCGTTGTTTTTGCTCTCTCCTTTCCCTGTTACTTGCTCTTAGGGCAGCCAATTATAAAGCTCATCAAGAAGGAATTTCAGCTGGAGTCAGTGCAGTGCCATGGATTTGCCTTGTTTGTGTCCTGCTTTGTTGCCAGTTCATTTCTTGCTCGTGTCTTTCTTTAGCCTCCAGGGGCTTCGGATTAATCCAGAGCACTGGGATTTGAGATGTGCTTAAATTGAGCTTTGTGGGTGAAGCAGCTCAACTGCTGCTGTGGTTGTGTTGAAGGGCAAAGCCCTGCTCCAAATGCTTAAGTGGAAGCTTTGTCCTGGCTCTTAATTCTCCAGTCCCGTGCTCCCTTCCTTCAGGGCCTCTTTCTCCTGTCCCTCTGCATTTGGTTTGCAGTATCTGGGTGTCTCATTTCCCTTTTCCTGAAGCTTCACATCTCTCCCTGCTTGTCAGGGGGTACCAGGGTGAGCTGGCACCCTCTGAGCATGCAGGGGCTCTCCCTGGGGGTGCTGGGCCCTCACCCTGCCTGTCAGAACAGTTCAACATCTCAGTGACACCATAAATTCAAAGCCCTCGTGTCACCAATCTTGGCAACATCACAAGGGGAATGGGATGTTATGTGTGCCCCTGTCTCCTTTGTTATGTTGGTTTTTTTGGTGGTTTTTTTTTTTTTTTTTTTTTTTTGACTCCCTAAGGCAACAGTGCACTCCAGATGCAGTGATTGGTACCAAATAATTACATTTGCTTTGTAATTGACGTAGGGAAGGGGTAATTTGGTCTCTGAATTGCTGTTTCTCTGGTTCTGCTTTACTTGGCCTAGTTACCTGCTTCTCATTTACTCCAGGTCAGACACAAGTGCTGGTGTTCAGTGTTTTGGGCATCAGTTTTAGGGAGGAACTGGTTTGCTGTGGGAGGGAGTGGGCTGAGGTGGCTCCAGGGTGACAAGGAAAGGAGCAGAAGTGGCTTTGCTGCATCTGAGCTTGGTTGCCCTGGGCTGGAGCAGGGAGAGAGCAGAGCTTGAGGTGTCTTTATTTCCTCTGTGTAGAGTTTATCTGTGACTTCCCCTGGAGGAGGGTGTCCATAAATAAAGTGTCACCTTTCTTATGTGCTTCTAGGTGCAAGGTTCCCTGCTAGAAATCCCAGATTCCCACTGAGGTGCAAACTGGGGGCGTGCTGGGAAAAAAAAAACAAACCAAAAACTGTGACTTGTTGTGATCCTGGTGATTTTGTTTTCCACTGAACATGGAGCTGTGTGACAGAGCAGACAGCTAGCAGAGGGTGGCACATTTTCTGCCATCCCAAAACACTTAATTTGTGCAGCAATTCCTCCCATAAAGGGGGAATGGCAGGCAGTGGGAGTGAGATTATTGGGTTTTGTGCACAAGTTCCTTTTGGCAACGTTTTTACTCCAAACTCAGACCTTTTGTGTGTCTGTCAAAAGGGAGCAGTGCAGATGGACTTGGACTGCTCAGGAGACAATGCTCTGTTTCTGTTGGTTGCTTGTCATGTCTCTTGGGATTCTGTAGCTTGTTAAATCATCTCACAAAAGAAAAAAGGGGGAGGGAAAATACAGTGTGAGGTTACCAGCTGTAGCCAGCTCCTTGATGCAGTGTGAGATCCTTGGTATTTTCTGATTAGGAATTTGTGGTTGCTTTTTTTTTTTTTTTTTTTTTTACAAGTGCTGGGTGGAGGGAAAGCAAAGGAAAAGTCTTGCACCTTTCTGAGGAATTGGGCTTCAGCAGGACGTGGGACCCTGAACCACTCAAATGCATCCTGCTGATTTTCTCTGCATCTGATTTTTTTTTTTTTTTTTTAATTTATTTTGTTCTTTTCTAACACTTCATTTTCTTCCACTTAGTGGCACCTTCTCCAGCACTGTGGAAACAGTGGAGCTTAGCTTCAAATGAAGAGTGAGGAATGCTTACCTTAGCAGTGCAGCTGCTTTCACTTGGCAATTCTGTGATATTGTCAGCTCCAGGCTGTTTTCTGTGACATTCATAAAGCTGCTGAGTTTATTGAATTTCTGCAGGAATGTTTTGCTTCCTTTTGCCCCTATTTCTCAAAACCTCATCTAGTCAGATGCAAGAGAGAAGAAGGCACTGCAAAATGAGCATTTAGTAAACTTCCTTAAGAGGTTTGTAAGCATTTTGCAAATGATTTCCAATTGCTGCCCTCTCCCATTTTCCCTGGTTTTTATACCAAAACCCTCCCCTTGGACCGTGGGTGGGGAGGGAGATGCTCCTGTCCACACTGCCCACATCAGGACCAAAGCTCCTGGTCACTCTGCTCTGGAAGACACTGCTTGGCTTTCCCTCTCTTGATGGTTGAAATTTTTTTGCACTTCTTCCAGCAAAGCTTTGTTCAGATCTGGCCCAGAATGTGGAGCCCACGTTGTCTGTGAACTCTGCTCCCCAGCATGTAATCAGCTGGAAATGCTCCTGTAATGGGAGCAGATCACAGAGCCAGTGTCTGTAATGCTTTTAAGAATAAAAGGCAGCATATGCACTCAAACCAGACCTGTTTTTTTTTTTGGTTTTTTTTTTTTTCCCTCCCCTATCCTGCAGCTATTTATTTTGCCTCCTGCTCAGAGGGATTCTTTGTAGTGAAACATGCACGGGTGACCCATCCTTTCTGTCTCTCTCCCATTCCATAATGCAGGAGGTGACAGAGCCCACCCTCACCCCCACCACACATTAACTTGAAGGACATGCATTTCCACTGCCAGGAGCCATCTGTAAGAGCAGGGCTGCTCTCTTCCTAGTGGGGAATTTTAGCTTGGATGGATGCTCTTCTATTAGTGCTGCCAATCCTCTCCTGCTCCTTAATAGCATGAGCCTGAGAGCCCAGAGGTTAAACGTGTGGTGCTTGTACCAACTAAAAAAAAAAAAAAACCTCCTCCTGGAAATGAGGAGTGGGAGTTGGTGGGCTGGTTTTGAGAGAAATGGATGAGCTTGGCTTTTCCTTCTTACAGTTCCTCAGCTGATCCTTCACGGGGTTCCTGTCAGGTTGGAAACTGGGGCAGGTTTCCTGCTGCCTCCTCACCCCCTCGCTGCATCTCCATCACCAGTGGTCTTTGTTCATCAAGAGGAGGAATAATTTGGCTTATCAGAGGCCCAGTTGCTGCCTGGTGTTGCTCCACTGGTTGCACTGGTGGCTTTGTCCCAGCATGCTGCTGGCCTGGTGCTGGCTGAGCTGTGGCTTGGTGTTGGGCAACGAGGCTGGAGCTGTGTGCAGCCTTTGTTCACTGTTGCTTCATGCTGAAAAGGAGCCAGCAAAGTGGAAGTGCTTGAGGGATGGGAACCTGGGGTCTTCTGCTGGGCAGGCTCTGGTTGCTGCTGTGTGTCAGATGGAAGGTCAGGCTGCATCTGGTGGTGTCACCTGGATCCCTTGTCATGAGCTCTGCCTGTGCTGCTGGGTACCTGGAGAGCAAATGTCTGCTGGTGGAGCTCCTGCAGCTCTGGGGCTGGGTTGCAGGTGTTGTGCAGTGCCAGCTGGGTCATTTCCACATGTCCTGTCCTTAGGAAGGTTCCCGTTTTCCTCCATTTTATTCTGGCATTGTTGTACTTGAGCTTGTGATCCCACGACTGAGAACATTTACCTTGTTAAACCCTTTGGCTCCAGTTTACCCAGTGGGAACCAGGGAAGGCACTGGGCTCTTGCTGTTTGGCTCTCACTTGTGTGCCACACAGGTGCAGAGGTGGCGTTGCCAAATGGTTGGCAAGTGCTAAAGAAAAGCTCTGAGAGTTTCAGGAGAGAATGGATGGAAGCTTCTTGCTGGTCCTGATGCTGAAGAGGAAGAGGAGGTGAAGTGGCCAAAGCTCTGTGTTGCTGCTCAAACTTTAAATGGCACCAGTGTCCCCCAGTAGCTGCTTTTTCAGTTGTGCTTTGCCACCAGCTCTGGCTTTATTGCAGGTGTTACCACATCCCTCCCATGCACATTTCATGTAGTGCAATAGGATTATTAAAGCTTTTAATCTCCCTGTATGGTTGGGCTCAGTTTAACACTCTTGAGTAATATGCAAAGTTCTCTGCCACAGGGAAGGACAGGGGTAAACATGAGCCTTAGATGTGATATTAGCCACAAACCTAAGCTGCTCTTTGAGCTGCTCAGTGTGTTGGCTACATGGCTGTTACATGTGATAGAAGATGCCTTGGAAGTTCTGGAATTCCCACAGGTGAATGGGAATTCCACTCCTTGCTCCTTCTGGTACGTGTAAATGAACCTCTTCAGGTTTTTTTGCAGTGGGTTAGAGGTCACCCAGAGCTGGAACCATGCAGGATGTCAGCAGGATGGTGGGCATTGAATAGTTACTTGTTTGCTAGAGCAACTTGTTTTACTTTTAATATAAAAGAAAAAAGCCCAGGAGAATTCTAGAAAAAAAAACTGCTTTTCAGCCTCTCCTCCGAGTGGCTGGATGTTATTAGGCAGCTGATGTGTAGGATGGATGGGGTGGTTTGGGGGAGGTGCAGATACCAATTAAATAGCAGCAGAACCCCCTTCCAGCTTGTGCAATGAGTGGAGTGGTCCCTGGAGAAGCAGAGGAGAGGAACCAAGTGGGATGGTGCCAAAATCCTGGGACAGCTTTGGTGCAGATGGATTCTGCTGGCTGAGTTTGGGGATGGCTGGCTGTGCTGGCTCCTGGAGGATGGAGTCAGTGTTCCCCCTGATGGTGCCTGAACATGGAGGTGCTTTGGTTCTTCTCCTGCATTTATCAAAGTATAATAATTCACCTCAAGTCCTGTGTCCAGTTCTGGGCCCCTCAGCTCAGGAAGGAGATTGAGGTGCTGGAGCAGGTCCAGAGAAGAGCAAGGAGGCTGGGAAGGGATCCAGCACAAGTGCTGTGAGGAAGGGCTGAGGGAGCTGGGGGTGTTGAGGCTGGAGAAGAGGAGGCTCAGGGGAGACCTCATCACTCTCTCCAACTCCCTGAAAGGAGGTTGGAGCCAGGGGGGGGTTGGGCTCTTTTCCCAGGCAACTCTCAGCAAGACAAGAGGGCACAAGAGGTCTCAAGTTGTGCCAGGGGAGGTTTAGGTTGGACATGAGAAAGAATTTCTTTAGGGAGAGGGTGCTCAGACCTTGGAATGGGCTGCCCAGGGAAGGGGTGGATTCTCCATCCCTGGAGATATTTCCAAAGAGCCTGGATGTGGCACTCAGTGCCATGGGCTGGGAACCACGGGGGGAGTGGAGCAAGGGTTGGACTTGATGAGCTCTGGGGTCCCTTCCAACCCAGCCAGTTCTAGGATTCTATGAAAGGCACATTCCCACCCTCACCCCTTCCCAACACAGACCTTCTCCTCTCCTGGGGAAACTTCAGCTCAGCATCCTGCAGCTGGAACGTGCTGGCTGGGGTGACAGCTTGGCTGTAGAGGAAGTTATGTTTTTCTCATGTGCCAAAACCTCCTCCTTTTCACCAAAAGTTTGAAAGGAAAGAAATCCAGATGGATGGAAGAGATCAAAAAGTCACTCTAGTAAAAACTCACCCCCAATTTTTCTTTTGTTATTGTAACATTTATAGAGCTGTGCTGTGGTTTCTCCTTCCAGCCACACTCTCCTACCAGAGAGCTAGCTGAGATGAGAGACTTGCTCTCCTCTCTTTGATTTATGTTAATATCCCTGGATTTTGCTGTTTAATTATGAAGTTCTAGTCTCATTCTTTCACTTAACTGTCCCTCTCAAACTTGGGCGCCAGGAAATTTTGAGGTGATTGTTTCTATTAAAAATTGCAGATGTGTAATTAAGATTTGCTGATGTTGTCAAGTACTTCTTCATTAAGATCCTGGTCTAAACTTGACCTAAAAATCTGTTGAAGCAAAGTTCTCTGGGAAGTGGGAGTTGATCCTGCAGCTCCCAGATGAGATGAAAGCTCACCCTGCCATGCAGAGCTCTGGGCTGTCTGCAAACTGACCTGGATGTGAGGATTGAAGGGAGTTTTGTGGATACAGCTGCTGAGGACACTGCTCAAAACTTCCCTGATACACAAGTGCAGCTGAAATCCAAACCAGGTTTCCCTGTGGCCATGTCCATACCTCTGGAAGTGGCTCCTAGGTGAGGACACCACTTTTTCCAGTCTCTTTTTTCATGCTGCAGGGTGATGTTTTCAGCAGCTTTCCATGGAGCTTCGTGGTCCAGATCTGTGAACTCTTGGTGCAAGGAGATGCACAGGGAAACTGTTTTCCTTTTCCTGTGCTTGGAAGGAATTTTCTGGAAGTGGCTGCCTGTAATTAGAGTGGGGAAAAGCACCTCCAGCAGGCACCCAGTCCTTCTTTGCAATGTGTGTACTGCATGTCTTCACCTGTTTGCTCTAATTGGAAACACAATTGTCATTCCTTGATAGATTGACTGCCTGACTCAGCTCTGTCTGGTGTAAGCCTCCATTTCTGTAAGGAAAGAAGGTATGTTCTGACAGTGTGGAGAAAGAGACAGTAACATCTCCTTCTTGCTGCCCTGTGAATCCCTGAAAACAGTTTTGTTACCCCTGAGTCCTGCTTTGCATGGGCTGAGCCAACATTAATCCCAGTGCTGCCAGGTGGAGAGTGATGCAGGGGAGAAGCAGTGAGCTGTTCCCAGTGTCTTTTCTGCAGACCTCAAGTTCCTCCTCCCCTGGTGGAAGGAGCCTGGAGTTTCCATGCTGTGCCACTTTGGGAATGATGCTTTCCAGTCTCCTGGGGCTGGGTTCAGTAGTCTCTAAGTGGCTGCACGTTTCATGCATGTGCCCCTTCACTTTGCCTTTCACCTCTGCATCCTGGCTCAAGGCTCCAGAGTTCCTGGCATGGGCTGTTCAGATCCCAGGAGGGTCAATTTGTCTGCTCTGGTGCTTTTGGTCTTTTCATGTTTGAAAACTGGCTGCTTTGCACAGATGTTTATGATCCCATTGTTCTTTCCTTATAGGTGTTGCTTTCCTGCTCCTGTCTGTTAACTGCCAGGCAAATTTCTGCTTTGCAGCCCAGAACTAACAGCATTTCAGGGATTTTTTTTTTGTGTAGCAGAGGTGCTTTCTGGAAGGGAGAGAGCTTAAAAGCAGTGTGTGCTCTGTGCTGGCAGTAAGAGCTGGACAGTGCTGAGCACTGTGGTAATTCTTGGGGGTGTTCAGTGAGCTCCCTTTTTGCCTCCTTTTAGATTTATTTTTTTTAAAGCCCAGCAGTGGGAAGCCAGGGAGTTCCAGCAGGCAGGAAACGTGGGTGGTGAGACCTTGCAGCCAGATGAATATCACATACTCAGCATTGCTCCTTTGGAGTTGTCTGTACAGCAGAGCTGACAGCCCTGCAAACCCAGACCTGCTCTTTAATTTACACAGAATCATTTGAGCTCTGTAATCCTTTTCTGATTCATTTTACCCTCAAGCTTTATCAATGTAACCTATTGCTTCAGTCTGAAGGGTTTCTCCAGCAGCTCTGGGAGTATCCTCTGCTCTGACTCCTCTGCTTCTTTCCCTGTGAGGAGCTGGTTGATTTTCAGCTCTCCTGAGGCCTTGCTGGATGGGTGATCCATGGACAGCATCCTTGCTGGCAGTTCTTCCACTTGTTTCTCCCAGGTTTAGGGGCACTCAAGAAACACCCAGAGTACCAGCTCAGCTCATTCAGCTTCTTCCCTTTCATTTAAGAACGTGGGGTTGCATTTTAGACTTGTCAGGCAGGAAGAAAATTTTGTTGGGAATCGTTGCCAAAAAGCAACAATCAGACTCAAAACCCAAACCCAACAAAGTCTTGTTGTGACCTCTTGGCCCTTAGCAGAGCTCTTCTACATCAGGTCAAGGTAATCACTGTATTTGTGAAGTGTTTGGCAGCATCATCATGTTGTTAGTTACTGGTTTGTATTTTTTTTCTAGCAAAAAAAAAAAAGTAATCATAGAGTTTTATATACAGCAAATGCTTCCTGTGTAGGACTGGAATGTGAAGTGAGTCTTCTGTGTGCCTTTAAAATGCCAGAATTTTCTGCAAAGCATTCTGTCATTCTCTTTTACATTACATGACCACCCACATTTTCTGTAGTATGTCTGAATTTGGCTTTGTGACTGATAGGATGCTGCAGCTGTAAAAGGACAATGCCAGGCTCTTAAATATTGTGCTTTTAGAGCTAACACTGCTGCACTTGGTGGAAAAGATAACAAAGGCAGCAGGCATGTGTTTTTGTCAGGTGTTCTATGATTTGCTGAAAGCAGCAGTCAGGATTAAACTCCCATTGAGCTCCAGGACAGATTCTTGAGACCTCAGCAGAAGAGAGGAGGCAGATGGATGGATCCTGTGCACCTTGGTTTGTTGGGTGAGGGACAGTTGAGTTCGGAAGGAATCTGCTGAACAGAGAGAAAAAGGGATGGGAAAGGTGCAAGAGGATGGTGGTGTGGAGAAGAGTATAGGAAGAAGGCAGCCAAGGAGCTTTGGGTGGGAACACTCATCCCAAGTGTAGCCAGGAGGGATCTGGACAAAGATGTTGAGGGTGCAGAAACCAAAGATCCCAACTCTGGCTCCTTGTGCAGCCTCCCCAGGAGCAGGAATCTGACCAGGCTGCTCTTTGCTGAAGCCAAGAGGGGCTGAGGAGCCATTCCCTGGGATGCAGCCCCAGCAATCTCTGCTTTCACCTTCCCAAACCTTGCATCAGCAGTTGATTTTTGGAAAGGCTGTGGTGTTACCTGGTGGCTGAGGCACACAGTCCAGTTCTGGGCCCCTCAGCTCAGGAAGGAGATTGAGGTGCTGGAGCAGGTCCAGAGAAGAGCAAGGAGGCTGGGAAGGGATCCAGCAGAATTCCTGTGAGGAAGGGCTGAGGGAGCTGGGGGTGTTGAGGCTGGAGAAGAGGAGGCTCAGGGGAGACCTCATCACTCTCTGCAACTCCCTGAAAGGAGGTTGGAGCCAGGGGGGGGTTGGGCTCTTTTCCCAGGCAACTCTCAGCAAGACAAGAGGGCACAAGAGGTCTCAAGTTGTGCCAGGGGAGGTTTAGGTTGGACATTAGAAAGAATTTCTTTCTGGAGAGGGTGATCAGGCATTGGAATGGGCTGCCCAGGGAAGGGGTGGATTCTCCATCCCTGGAGATATTTCAAAAGAGCCTGGATGTGGCACTCAGTGCCATGGGCTGGGAACCACGGGGGGAGTGGAGCAAGGGTTGGATTTGATGATCTCAGAGGTTATTTCCAGCCTGGATTATTCTGTGGTTCTGTGATCAGGATGGCAGCACCTTCTGAGCCCTGCAGGGTCCCTTCCCACCCAGGCTCTGGGTGCAGTGTTGCCTGAAAGGCTTCAGGGCCCCTTCTAAACCTCCAATCTTGCACAAGGCATTTGGGTTGTTTGTAGGACCAGTCCCTAAGCAGGAAATACCAAAAGAGGGTTCTGGGAGCATTGCAGGGATCCAGCAGCTGGCTGGGTTTGCAGAGGGGAGATGTGTGCATTGACTTGCTGGGGATGTCCTCCCAGCATTGGAGTTAATCAGCCTTAATTGCCCTGGTGACCCTGAGGGATGCTCTGAGGCATTGAACTGAGTCTCTGAACATCTGGGACCAGTTCTCAGCTACTTTAAACTTCCTTTGTGACCTTGGGCCAAGCTGCTGCTGAGCCCTGGTTTCTTGTAGCAGTGGTGCTGTTAATATTGTTCCTTTTGTCTTTAGTATTGAGTGGGGGAATACCCCAGGTAGCTGTGGCCTCTGCTCTCTGATCTGCACAAATGGGAGCCTTGGTCCCTGAAGCCTCTGGGTGCTTCTGTAATTCATGTAAATGAGAGAATGAAGCAGTTCTGAGGACTGATTGTTTGACTTTAAAACACTGAATTGATCTTTAGGTGGCCTGGCCTTGGCTCTGGCCCACTGCCCCCAACGATTTTGTGAGTAAAGTTACTACAGTCAGAGAGGAATAAATGGAAAACCAAGAGGACAAATATGGACTTGTTTAAAGGAACTATTGGGTTCTGTCATGACCTAAAGCAATGTGCCTTATTCAGCAATCTTTACAAACAGGAAGCCTTAGTTAAAAGGCTCCAGCACTTGCTGAATCCTGGAGCAAGAGAAAACTGAGGGCAAGAGTTAAACAGAGCAGATTTTGCACTTTTCAGAACTTTTCTTGTTCAGTCCTAATTGCCTTCGACAGACTCATCAGGAATGGTGTCCCAGCACCAGCCTGGTGTGGCAAGAGGGAGGTGGAATCAAGGTAATCAATTGAAGTTTATACTTGGGTGAGGGAGACTGCTTATATAAAAGCAAACCCCCTCTTTGATGTAAAGGGGTTTTTGGGGACTGGGGGTGGAAATAAAGCAAACAGCCATGGTTGGTGAATTGGCTCCAGACCTCTGAGCTTTATTGGAGCTTTGTATTTACAGCACTCTCCTTCCTGTGCCGGGTTCTGTGTTTCTGTTTAATCAGAAACAGCCCAAAATGTCACTGTACAGAGATAGTATTTGCCTTTGTACTCTGCTTCCCTCAATATTTTATTTCCATGCTACAGATGGGAAAACTGAGGTCTGGAAGTGGAGAGGTTTTCCCAAGGCTACGTAGCACGGTGAGGATAAAGCCCACGTGGCTTCTGATGTCCTCACCTTACACCCTCAAGGAGCATCACAGTGCCCCTCAGATTTCCTACATTTTGTTCTGCCTTGTCTGCTTTTCCTGAGGGCAACTTTTTCATACTGCCCTGTTGTGAATTGCTTTCCCTCTGCCTTGTGAAATCAGGACAACAGGTCTGTAAGTAGGCACTGCTCAGGTGAAATGATTCAGGCTTTACCCCAGCCTGGCCTCACAGCACCTGAGTAAGTGCCCATCTCTTTCTCATTTCCTCTATCACCTGAAAGCCATTGGAGGCAATATCTTCCTGGAGGTAATATTCCTGGAGGCAACATCTTCCTGGAGGTAATATAATCCAGCTGGAGATGCAGTGGTGTGAGCATCTGTGTCTGAGCACAGTGGGAGTCAAGTGACTTGAAGGGGAAACCCCTCTGAAAAGGTTTGGAGCCTTCGCAGCTGCTGCCAACCCCCAATTTCCCTGCACAAATCCCTGCAGTGATTTTTGTGTCTCCAGAAACCCCACTTCCTTGGTTCTTCATGGATAATTTTTATTGTTCTCTGTGTTGTGAATTGTCCTCACACTGGGCTGAGTAAGAGCAGTATTTATTTGTTTGCTCAGAACTCCCAGAGGTGGTGGTGGTGGCTGAGCAGGGCTCTGTGTGCCCGTGACATCTCCAAGTCTTGCTGAGCTGTTTTGTTGACTTACACCTTGTTAAATTGTCCTGCCTGGCCTGGAAAGACCTGACATGAAAAGATCCAATTTTAACCCCAAACTTCTCACCTCCTCCCCCACGTGGTCTGAGGGGGTTTCCTGATATTTTAGATTAGAGCCTGGGCTTTGTTTCCAGGAGTTCTGCCAGGGTTCCTCCAGCTTTTCCCTGAGATGTCATTGGCATCAGGCTCTGCCAGTTGTGCTCTGGAGGAGCTGCAGTGTTGTTCAGAGGTAACATTCCCATACTGGTGTGTTTCCAGTTCCTAGTTTCTGCAGACCATAATGGAGTTATTTCAGTGTTTAGATCTAACATGAGAAGTCTGGCATCTTGTCTTGGTCTGTCACTTCAGTGCTGTGCATTGCATAAATAAAAAATGGGGTGAAAGATTTGGTTCCTCTTTAACTCAGGAGAACTCTGCAGCCTTCCTAGCAGAGCTGGAGAGGAAGAGGAGGGAAAAGATTGATGCACTTTACTGCAGTCCTCACATCTAAATATAAGTAGTTCTCTTCTAGGATCCTTTCAGTCTGAAATTCTGGGTGATTTGACCTTTCTTTGGTAAAAGCTGTCTTGATTTGCCAGAATAAAAGGGCAAGGGGGAGGGAAGGACACAGCAGATTTTATTACACTCTTTTTAAAATATCTTCAAGTTCCAGCAGTTGCTTTCTGCAGTACCCTGTCCTCATTCTTGATCCTGCTCTGTCTTGGACCCCAGCTTTTTCCCTCCTCCAAGTCCCTGGAGTGATCTTTAAAGCATTAACCAGAAAATTCCTGGGGGAGTTCATGGAAGTGTTTTCTGACAGGGAGTCTGTGCTCTGATGGGGATGGGGATCTTGGCTGGGTTTATCCCCATTGCACCACTAACCTTGGTTTGCCTGACTTCATAACTTCAGCTGAAAGAAAGAGGAAAGACCAGCAGGATTTAATACAGATATTTACACCCTGAAGCTTTTTGAGCTCTATTTAATATGAAAAGCCACTGAACCCTCTGGTTTTGGTCAGGTAGAGCTCCCTGTGCAAGGGGATGTGCAGGTGCAGTATTTATAACTGCTCCAGACTACACACAAGTCTTTCTGGCACTGGTTTTAACCATTAATTGCCACTTTAAATCCAGCAATAAATTATTTGGGTAACCACACTGCATAAACCCACTGCCAAAACTAAAGCAGAGCCAGAGAGTTACTCAGATCCCCTTCATACTTCAGGGCTGTTGCAGCTGGATGGGGCAGGGCACCTCCTGGGGTCATTCTGGTTGGGTTTTTTGGGTGTCTCCTGTATCTTCTGGACTTGGTTTAAGCCACCATCCTGCAAAGCATGTTGGTAGCACTGGAAGTGCATTGCCTGTATCTATGGTTTTGCTGGCTTGCTTCTGAAGCACGAGATGGTGTGTGGGAATGCCTCTGGATAAACCTCTGATCCTTTGCAAAGTGGATTTTTGTGGCTTACCTCCCTGTCCTCTCGGATAAATTTTCCCCTTAGCTGCCTCTTCTTTAGCAAAGCTCTTGCCTGTCTCAGGACTCAGAACCTTTTACAAAGCTCTGCTGGATCAGGAGTCCCTCAGAGGGGAGAGACTTTCAATTTCAGAGCAGGCTCCTGAATCCCACCTGAAATGTCCTGGAGAATAATCATGCTGCTGAGTTTACTTCTGAATTTCCACTTGGTCTGCACGAGATTCCTGTTGGTTTGGGGCCTTTCCTGCTGCTCTTATACACTGAGTTTTTTCTGGCTATGAGCCCTCTAGTAATGATTTATTTTAGAAAACCCAGTTACTGCTCGAGTTGCCTCTGCATTGTACAATGAGTCGCAGTGATTACATGCTGGGGAGGAAATGAAATGATCAGGGAAGGCCTGCTTCATAAAAAGCAACAGTTGACTTTATTTTAAACCAATTAAATTGGGGATCAGCTGTGGTGCTGTGAAGTTCTACCCTTAGTTAAAGAAAACCATGCAGGAAAACGTTTCGTGTCAGGGGAAGTGTGATTGTCTGGGTTTACAAATCCTCTGTGATTCTTGAAAGTGTTAAAACAGCCCAGCATAGGAGGAGTGATGGGTTGCATCACACAGAGCCATCTTCAGGAGAGATAAACAGTTTTACTTGGCTTTTAAGATCTGTGTTGAGGTGCCCTGGCTGGGTAGCACTGGTGGTGGCACTGGTAGGGTTGGGAAGAGGAACCAAACTCCTTCAGCAGCAAGCTCAGGCAGTGCCAGCTTCCTACACACCTGCTTCTCCATGGTTTTGAAGAGGATACCTTGCAGGGGTTCAGGGGGAAGATCTGTCCTCTTACAGGGTTAAACTTAAACCCTTGGTGTTCAACTTGTGAACAGAGGGGGGAAGCCAACAACATTCCCTGAAGTGCTCTGGGACCCCCTACCCTTTCACACAGAACAGCTGTCAGATGGAAATGATTTCTGGGCAGGATGAAATCAATGTGGAATCACACTGGTGACCAAGACCATGCTCTGTATCCCACAATCTTTGACTTGCACCCCCAGTGGCTCTTGCCAAGGAGGGAAGAGGCTTTCCCAGAGCCATCAAAACCCTCCGAGGGGTGGGAATGAGCGGCGGGTCGATGATTTACTGTCTGTTGTGGTCGACTCCAGCAGACACATCCTGCTCTGAAGATGCTTTTTGGCAGGCACGTGTATGGCTGAAAGCTGTCTAGGAGCAGGAGAATGTGGGAGCTGGGATTTTAAGGCAGGGTGGTCTGATAAAGCATCAAGTTGTGGATCCCTGTGTGCTCTGTGACACTAACCCCCTCTGCTCGACACGGTGCTGTGCAGTCTGTTCTCTGTGTTACTGCTCTTAACCACAGCTGCCCAGCCACTGGTTTGCTTCCAGATAACCAGCTTGGTGTGAGAGCTCTGCTGAAGCTTGTCCTTGCCTGCTCTCCCTCTGTTTGGTGTCATGCTTAAGTCTTCCCTGTCCGTTTTGTGTCTTGCAGCATCTGGAGAGGGCCAAATGTGAACTGCGTGGACAGTACTGGATACACCCCACTGCACCATGCTGCTTTGAATGGTCATAAGTGAGTGATCTTCTCATGCCTTTGATCATAGAGGATGCTCTGTGCTTTACAAACTCGGGTTCTGTCTCATTTTCACCAGTGCTGTTGCCACTGAAAACGTGGTGATGGTGCAGCACTACACCATCTTCAGGACAAGGAGTGAAGAACAGCAGAGCAGGGAGGCTGTAGGAGCACTGCCTGGGCAGGGTCATCCTCCATCTCTTTAAAAAATGAGCAAAACACTGGGGCTTTCAGCCACCCTTTTGTTCCTAAGTGATTTGGATAAGATAGAACACACTAAAGGTGGCTTCTCCAGTAACAGTCCTCTGCAGTCTGTCTGGTGTCCAATGTGCTGCTGTGCCTGCACCACTTAAATCTTGCTTTCATGCATATTACATTTTTAAGTAACACTCCAGTCTTCAGCGTGGCAAATCTTGTATTGTTCACTGTTATTTAAGATACTGAGAAACTGAATAGTTAAAAATCTTTATTCATCTTCATTGTACTGGTGCAATTCACTTTTCACCAGAGTGCCTTGCTGATGACTCCAGTCCCTATTCATCTCAATTAGGATGAAGGTAACATAGATCTTCCCTGAGCTCATCTCAGCAGCCTTTCATTTTATTTTTTTTCCCTTGGGCAGCATTTAATAGGAACACTAAAATCACATTTCAAGAGGTTCTCTGAAGTACTCCTGCTCAGATTGACTTTTTGTAAAACACTTCCTGCAGAGTGTAAGCAGTGAAACAAGGACTGACTTTTGTATGGATTCAAGTGTCCTTCTCTTGCAGGGATGTTGTGGAAGTTCTGCTGAGGAATGATGCACTAACCAACGTAGCAGACTGTAAAGGCTGTTACCCTCTTCACCTTGCAGCTTGGAAAGGAGATGCAGACATCGTGAAGCTCCTCATCCACCAGGGACCTTCACATACAAAAGTCAATGAGCAGGTCTGCCTCTTTTTCTCTCAATATATCATTGAATCACTTCCCTCAGATGGAGAGCAACTACCTCAGCTGACTCCTGACCCTTCCCAAACCAGTAGCCATAAAGTCCTCCTTAGTAATGGGATAAAAAGGGCACTGCCTAAAGCAGTTCCAAGTTAGTGGTTGAATGAATAAGGTATAGATGTTCATACAGAGATAGATAAATACAAGAACCACTCAGCACCTAGGTAGTGGTCTGCTGCTTTCATACTGGCCTTCTAAAACTAACCTGTAGTTTTTCCTTTCAGTTGCTGGATAGCTGAGAAGGTTTCTAGCTCTGTCAAAGGATACACTGGCTCCCTGCTTTGGGGCCTGGTTGAGGCAGCTTTGTTCAGTCCTTGGCCATGCACTCTGAGCTATTCTCCTGCCTTGTCTCTAGCACTTGCTCCAGTGTACTGATTTGTAAGAGAACTTTAGCCCTACTTGTCCCCAGGTAAACCCCTGGCTTAATCTTAAAGAATTATTTTCTCAATCAGGAAAAAAAAAATAAAATTAAAAATCTGGTGGATTTCCTCCCTCTGTCAAGCTGATAGTTTTGGGGTTAGGATGCTGAGGGATGGATTTGTATGAGACAGCTATTCTGGACAGCAGCTGCTGTGCCCACCTTGAAGGGCTGGATCCCATGGAATTTCCCCATGGAAGTCAGCAGGTAGCTTGCAATTCAGGGAATTTCTGGAAGACCCAAATATTTCTGTTGTTTAAGAGTTTAGGATAAGGGAACAGATTGCTCAGATGGCTTTCCCAGTCGTGTTACTGGAGCACTCATGGCTGAGTGAGCTTGGGCAGACACTCAGTAACAGATTCCAGATTGAAATTGGAGGGTTAAAGCTCCAATAGCCCTTGGCTGCCCTGTCCCTGAGGCAGGAATATCTTAATGTCCCTGTGAATCAGCTCTTCAACCACTCAGGTTTTCATTCAGGAGGAGAGGAGCAAACCAAAATAAGTTTGTCTGCCTTAGTACCACACACAAGGCTAAAAATGTGTGTTTTTTCAGCAGTTAATTTCCCCAAGAGGTCAGATACTCATGGCTCAAGTTTAGCAAAATCTGTCAAAGTCGAGATGAGCAGCTGGGAACTGTGAGTTTCTGCTGCTGAACTTGGACCTGCTGTGGATACTTTCCAGAAGCCAAGGAGCAATCTCCCTTCAGAGCTGGATTTAGGAGTCCTAATCCTGCTTGCAGCCATACTTTGTGGGGACCAAAGTGCCATACTTAAGTTTTCTGTTCCTTGGTGTAAAATGGCTAACTTGGTGTCCAAGGCTGCCCATGGTTGTTTCTAAAGCATGAAATGAAAAATATGGTGGCAATATTCACTGCTACTCCTCAGTTGAGCAGAAATAACTCAGTGTGTGTGTGTGTTTTAATGTCTTTGATAGTTTTCCAGTTTGGGACTGTGCATAATAATATCCTTGAGCACAGCTGCAGGCATTCAGTCTGTCTAAATAGATGAGAAAAGTGTAATTAGCTGTTTAACAATCAATCTGATAAGAATTGACTGAGGGCTCTGAGTGTGTAAACTGCTCTGCTCCAAGTAGTTCAGGTATAATAGGGGAAACCTTTGCAAAAGATTAAAAGCTTAGTGTAATCCTTCCAGGTAATGTTTCATTAATGTCTGTTTAGTAGGAACCTTTTTACATGAGGAGAGGCAGCCAAGCAGCCTGTGCTGGTTGTGTTTGGAGTCTGGTAAATGAAATGCCCAATGGTTCAAGTTACAGGAATTGGCAGCTGGAGTGGCTTCTGCTGTTAAAAGCTTTGCCTGGAACAAGATGCTGAATTCTGTCATTTCCACCCCCTTGGGAGTCACCCATTGCTTTGTTGCTATATCTCACCCATTTCATGATCACATTTTTTTTTCTTTTTTTTCCTCTTCCTTTTTGTAGAATGCTCTTGAGATCAAAGAACTCAAAAAGTACGGCCCCTTTGACCCATATATCAATGCCAAGGTGTGTACTTTGCTGTCAGCATTCCACTGCATCACTGCTCCAAGCTGCACTCGTGTGCTTCCAGGTGCAATGTCATCCAGTTGCAATAAACCCTGTTCAGTTTGCAGCTGCTTGGGGAAAAGTAAAATGCAAATATTTACTGTGGGTTTTTTTTTTTTTTTTTGTTTGTTTTCTTCAAAGCAGTTGTAGAAACATAATTTAAGGGAAGCTTCTCCTTACTTTCCTGGGGGCTCCTTCATTGCTTAGCCTTGTAGGACTCCTGGTGCTGATCAGTTTGCTTGATTTGGCTGGATGACTTCCAAAAGGTAATGTTATTGCAATGACAATGCTTTAGGGTTTGGTTCATGTGCTAATATTGCTGATAAATGCAAAGAGAAGAGCATTTTTATTCCTGCTTAAACATTTGATGTATTTTCTCTGTGGGCTGTTTGGAGTGAAATTTCATGCCTTTTCTCCTACAAAATGCCATAGTTGTCATTTGACTGGCCAGTTACTTCTTGGTGGTGGTGGGGAGAAGGGAAGGCAGTAATATTCCTGACTCCTTTCCCAAGTCTTTCATGTCCTGCTTATTGCATCAGTCTCTTTTTTGATGTTAAGCCTCTCGTGTTGTCTGACCCTCCAGCCCGAGTCTTCTGTTCCTGTTTTCCTGTCTGTTTTGCTCCTCTCTTGCTTTCAGTTGTTCTTGAGCTACAAAAAGCCATGACATCAGCACTGATGATGCACTTGGGTTGAGCAATTGAGGAAGCAGTTAGAGATCCAGGTGGTGTTTTCTCAGCCACCATTTTTCATTTTTATTTATAGTGAAGCTGCAGACCAGTGATGGCATGAACAGTCTGCTGGTTTACCATCAGATACTTCTGCTGTAAGCCACCACACCACACTTGTTTCCAGCCAGTTTATTTTGGATCCAGCCATCCGTGGCAGATTTCTCTCTCTCAAAGTTTAGTTAAAACTCTCACTCTGCTTGATCTGCAGTACCTTAAAAACACAGACACTGAAAATTCCTGAGCTTGCTAACTGCTCGGAATCGTGGTTGGTTTTGCAGACTTCTGTTTCAGGAAATACTATCTCTTGAAGCAGAAATACACTTATGTAAAGCTCATCTGTATCAGGGATTTTTACAAAAATCCAGATGGGAATTTTAGAGCAAGAAATGTCTTTTTTGGAAACATACCAGCCAAGCAGTTCAACTGCCTGAAAGAGGTTTTCTAATACATTGTCAGGAACAGAGTGAAATCTTACACACTCCAGCATTGAAGTGTTTAATGAAGAAGGAATCAAAAGCTGAAAATGAGCTTATTTTCTTGTGGGTCTTTGTTTAAGTTTTCTATTTTAGATTTGATATTTTTGATGAGTTCATTATCTTGAATTCTCAGTTCAGTTCAGTTTTCAAGGCAGTTCAAGTTCAGTTTCAAGTTCAGTTCAAGTTTTCAATTTTGCAGAGAGAGGTTTTCTACACATCCTGTGAAGCTCATCACAAATTCTGACCAGGTTTCCAAAAGTTTTTGACCAAGTTTGATGAAGGGCAAGTGGAATCACACCTGCCATGCAAACCCTGGTGCTTTCTCAATAGCCTGGCTGCAGGTGGGAGAGCCAAAAAAATTTCAAGAGCAAAATGTTAGAGTCCTTGCTGAGCTGGTGCTTCCAGCTTCTCAGTTCCCATGCAGCATGAGATGTCATGTGGAAATGATCAGAGTGAGATATTTCCTCTTCCCAAACATTTTGGCATATTTAGAAAAAGGGAGAAAGCATTTATATATGGCTGCACTGCAATTTAATATCCTGTTGAGGGAGAGATGTAGCCAGAAGCTTCTCGCTCTCTTAAAAGCTAAAGAAATTCTTAACAGCTTCTTTTGATGCTTCCTTTTCACCATCTTTTGTTCAATAGAGAGTCCCTGCAATATGTTACAGGCCTGAAGGACTTGTGGAAAGCAAATGATAGAAGTGAAGCTAAGAGATGGAAGTGTCACCAACTCCTGTCACCTTAAACTTGAGTCTTTAATTTGTATGAAGGAACCCATCAGTTGAGCAGAACCAAAGCAGGAAAAGCTGCCACATAGCTCAGATTTGGGCACTGCACAAACTGGCTTTGTCTTTGGTTTTTTTTTTTTTAATTGGAAGCAAATGAATCATGCAGATTGGGTTTTAAAGTGCTATAAATCTAAATGGGCTGCTGAGAAAAGTGGAAGCCAACCATCTGGAGGCTGCAAATGAAGCCGGGCAGCAGACCCACCCGCAGAGCTCTCAAAAGCTTGTTGGACATATGGGGATCATTTGGTTTTTCTTCTGAAATGTGTTTGGCATTGTTGGGCACCTGTTGGAAGGAAGGAGGCCTGTTTGTTACTCTGCTCCTGGCACTGCAGTGTGGGGATGCTGATGGAAATTGTGTGCTGGGAAAGGAGGGAAAGGAGAGATGGTTCAGCTGCCCAGGCAGCTCTTCTGCTTTGTGCCTGAGCTTGGGATGTGCCTTGGGTGTCACCTCCTGGTGAAGTTTGGATTTTGCTTAATATTTTTTTTCTTTTTCCCCTCTTTTGTTCTGGCTTGCCTTTAACTGAAACTTTGTGGAGTGTGTGCTGGTGGGACATCCCTGTTCAGTGCTTCAGGCTCAGGTGTGTCACTGAGGAGGTTTTCAACAGGGCAAGCCTCCTGTAGACATGCACACACTGACTAAAATCTTCCAAGGGAATCTTAAAAACAAACTGGATGAGACCAAAGGGTCTTAGAGCCCATTTCCCCAGATCTGAGGCAGGATCAGGTCTGCCTAAACCATTCTTGAGTAGTGCTTTTCTAGCACCTTCTCAAAAACCTTGGGGAGGGACAGTTTCCTACAGTCTCCCTTGGCAGTTTACTTGACTGTTGAAATCTTTGCAGGTTAAAAAGTAAGAAAACTTTCCCTTCTTTAAACCTTTCTCCCTTTCTTCAATCAAAGCCCTCTTACAGTGTTCTGAGAACAGGGGTACAGAGAGATGCTGTGAGGGGCTGTGCATTCCCTGGTTTAGTGTCTTTTGAGGAGCTGTGTATCTTGTTACCAGGGCTTGAAAAACATGATGGAGCCCATACAAAAGCAGAGGCATTTCTGTTTCTCTTGGTGTTTTTGTGGTCTGTAGGCAGGGATTGTACAAGCCCAGCTTCTCACTCCCAACTGTGAACTGGGGTGGGGGGGAGGATGCTGGGATTCCTGCAAGAATGCAGCCCCCCTGGGTCCTGTTGAGTGCTCTATTTTTCTAAGAAGTTTTGAAATTTGAACCCATATGCCTTCTAGCTGCTGGAAAGGAATTTTATTTTTCCATCTTGGATAAATCTGTATGTCTGAGCACTCCTGCTCATTGTTCAGGCTCTGCTCTGGTTTGTGCTTGGAGAGACGATGCAGGGAAGGGAGGCAAATGTCCTTGCCTGAAACTGCTCTGGTATTTTTGAAACTGCTCTGGTATTTTTGGCTGCTCAGAAGTCTCCCAAAATGCAGGTGAAACAGACTTATTGCAAGAGCAGGAGGTTCCAGTACAGTCTGTGATGGGAAAAGACTTGCTGAAATGATTCAGGGGACTTGACTACCTGTTGCAGGAGGAAGGTCCCAAGGATTTTGTTCCAAGTATCAGAGCCCCGGCCTGCTTAAGGAAAATAAGGCTAAACTGCAGTGAAGATGGAGGAAATCTTCAACAATTATGTGGTTAAAGGATGTTAGGAGCTGGCAGGAAGGGCTTTAGAGTTGCTGCATGCTGCAAAAGGCTGTGGTCCCTGTGCCAGGGAGGTGTGAGAGGGGGAGAGTGGAAATCCCCAGTAGTGTGGGCTGAGCAGTGGTTTGTTAGCAACTTGGTTTGTTACTCCTTGGTTTGTCAGCAGATATTTGCTGCTCCAGAGGGGCCAGGATTATCTTCTTCTTCTTCTAAAATCACCAGCCAGGCTCCCTGGTGCTGCAGGAGGGCTTTGGTCTGGGTGTGTTGAGGACTTACTGGTACCCAGCTTCCCTTCCCTGACAAATAAGAGTAATGCTGTTTACCAGCCTTTTAAATACCTCGTTAGATGTGAGCTCTGTAGTTCTCTCTTCTCTCCCCTTCTCCCTGTGTGTATTTTATGTGCAGATTTCTTTATTCTACAGCACCTTCTGTCCTGTCTGTGCCTTCCTTCACCATGGCTGCCTCTGCCCCTCCATGCCTCCAGCCTGGTGTTTGGCTTTGATCTTCAGCATTAACAGTGATGCTCTGCTTTCCTCACCTTCTTAAATATCTCACTTCTGCTGCTTCTGCTTCCTTTTTTTGCTTTTTGCCTCAGTCTTTGCTTTACAAGCTGCAGAGAGCCTCTGCAGAACTCCTTGCTTCCCTTAGGGCTTTTCACACAGCTGAAAAATGATGCAAATACTAGATAAAAACAAAAGGGACTTTGCATGCATGACTCCTGGAATCCCTAGAATGACTTAGCAGGTTAAGAGGATTAAAGTACTTGTGCTACAGAGCAAGTTCAGCTGCATGGTTGTGAAATATTGACTGCTCCTACAAGCTGGTGTCCAAAAAAGCTCTCAAAGCAAAAAGGAAAGTATTTTGATCAAATTCTAGTTCTAAACTTCTAACTCCATCAATACACCTACATTCTCTTGTTATCTTGTTTTCTTACTATTTTGAGAACAGTTCCATAAAAAAAAAAAAAAGTTCAACCACAATTCTTTCAGCTAAAGTTGAAGTGTGTAACAGTTTATACTCAAGTTTTTTGGGTCAAGTTGTTAGCAGAGAGTTTGTTTCTGAAGCCCTTCCACAGAAACCCCTGTGTATTACACACAGTGCTAAAGCTAGAAACTTGGGATTAATTTAATTTGAGAAAAGGCTTCTTTAAGCCTGGCAATGTTCCTATTTTGCACCTGCAGGTGAAATATCTTAGGCTGCTCATCTCTCAGTGCCCTGCATTGCTGATCTTGAACCTGGCAGGTGCTGCATGCATTAATTGGCTTTCACTGGGGAGCTGTTCTCCTGTTCCTTGGCCATTTCTCCTCTCAGTTGACCTGAGACCTCAGCTTGTTAGTGCTGTGATCTCATAGCACTGCTTTCTAATTCCCAAACTGCATGGAGCTTGGTGCTCCCTTTCTCAGAGGGGCAGCTTCAGGAGTGCAGAGGTGACTGTTAGAATCAGGAGAGGGAGGATTTGAAACAACTGAAGTTGAAATCTAAAGTGATGCTGATTCAGCTCCAGCAAGTAGAACTCAAGCTGCTCTTTGCCATTTGTTTATTGCAGCCTTTTTATTTTTGGGGCACCCCAAAGAGGAGGGAGATGCTGCCAACAGATAAGAGGCTCCCTGAGCAGCAGTGCTGGGAATCCAGATCCAGCTCAGCAACCCCTTCAGCTTTAGTGTGGTCCCTTCGTTTTGACCTCAGTGCTTTGAAAGCTGATGGCACCTATTTCCCATAGACCAGATTCCCTGTATCTGAATAAAGCTCATTTTTTCTGAGTGTTTTTGAAGCTTTTACTGGGTGGGTCAGTTGATGAGGTGGTGATGGGGAAGTCCACACCCCAATGATTATTATTATTATTATCAATAAATGATTATTGAGACGGGGGAAACGTCGCTCCAGGCTTTGTTTCAAATTAGGCTCTCTGCTTCCCAGCTGCTTTGGGTTGATTTTCAGTCTTTTTTTTTTCTTTTTTCTAATGAATGGAGTTTGAATGAGGCACGGAGCAGCTTTGTTCTCCCCCAGTTCTGATGTCTTGGATTTTGTGACCCTCCCCAGAACAACGACAACGAGACGGCGCTGCACTGCGCCGCGCAGTACGGCCACACGGAGGTGGTGAAGGTCCTGCTGGAGGAGCTGACTGACCCCACCATGAGGAACAACAAGTTTGAGACCCCCCTGGACCTGGCTGCCCTCTACGGGAGGTTGGAAGTGGTCAAGATGCTCCTGAATGCTCACCCCAACCTTTTAAGCTGCAACACTAAGAAACACACCCCCCTGCACCTGGCGGCTCGCAACGGTCACAAAACTGTTGTCCACGTCCTCCTGGATGCTGGCATGGATAGCAACTACCAGGTGTGTGGGAAGGGCTGCTCTGAGGACACCTGTGGGCATGATGTGGAGAGCTCCCCCTGATTCTCCTCCCAGAGGGATGGTTTATGGAAGCTTTGTTTGCATCTGGGCTGTTTGGGCAGCTCTTGGTTGCTCTGAGAGGCTGCTCAGAGGGATTCTGGTGCTGTGCATGCTTGGTGCTTGCTTGTTGGTTGGACAAAGAGCCCCAGGCTCAGTGAGGCAGGAAAAAAACTCTTTTGCTTCAGCTATTCTGCCCTGCTCTGAATAGCAATGGAGGCCAAGTGTGGCTCTTCCCATCAAGCCACTTGTGAATGTGTTGTTTTCACAGCAGTAGCTTCTGTGTGGTGGTCTTGTCTTTCCTCCTCAAGACATGACTTCTTGCTGAGCTGCAGACAGTCCTTCCTTGGTCTCTGAGCTGGGCCTGCATCTCTCTCTGAAGAGACCATCCCCATTTTCCACTCCAAAATCTCAGCACTGATAGTCCATCCTCAGCTGGAGATACTCTAGCCCACACTTTTTATACAATGCCATTTATTTATTGCTTCTGTAACCTTCTCAAACGTGCCTCCATCACCATTCCCCACTGTCTAGCTTCATGCTGTTTTTCCATTTAATTTGCAGACTGAAAAAGGCAGTGCTTTGCACGAAGCTGCTTTGTTTGGCAAGACAGATGTGGTACAAATATTGCTGGCTGCAGGTGAGAGAATGATCCCCTTTGGAAGCAATAAGGTGGTGATCCCTTCACCCAAAACTGGAGAAAACACCTTTATAGTGGCAGCATTTTTCTCCAACCAGCTATCAGAGTTCCTCAGAGAGGGTTCTAGGAGAGGTTTTCACTTGGTGTTTGGCTTGAGGTCTGCCTCTAGAGTATTTTTAGCTTCCCTTCCCCAGGGATGATCATAAATGTAAGATTTGATTTGATGAACCTGCACGCAGCTAGAAAATATTCTTGCTTTTGCCTTCTCTGCACCTATTGCTGTAGGTATTGATGTGAACATCAAGGATAACAGAGGCCTGACAGCTCTGGATATTGTGAGGGAACTTCCTTCTCAGAAAAGCCAACACATAGCAGCTCTTATTGAAGGTAAGTGATGGAGCTCTGTGTGTGGGTAGGAGGGAGACATTTGGGGTGCTGATTGTGCCACTGCAAGGACAGGATTTTGGTCTCTAGTCCTGGCAGGTGCTGAAAGCAAAGCAGCTTCAGGACAGTTGAGGTGCCTCAATGAGAATTTTGCAGGTGTTGGAAGGAATGGTGTTTAAACACCCAGGTGAACTGTCTCCAAACCAAATGTTTGCAGGGGAACTTCTTTGTGGGGTGGATTTAGGGGATTGGCTCCTTTGCTGAAGGAGTGTGGCATGACTTTAACAGTATAAATGGGCTTAATTGAGCTTCATTTAACTCACTTCAGAAGTTAATTAAAATTAAAGATAGCCTAAATCTGCTTGCTGCATGCAAAGTAATAGCTTTAGGAGTGGTTTTGGATTAGCTATCCATGTGTCTGTGGAGGCAAACTGTTATCCACAGATTTTACATCCTGCTCCTCACTTCACTGTGGAGCTTGGACATGGATTTTGCAGATGAGATTTACAGAAAGGGCCTTGATTACTTCTGGTTTATAAAGGAGCTTGGCCCATTGTGCCTTTCCAAGTCAGGGAATGAAATGTGGCATCTTAGCTAAATTCATACCTTGTAATTATGCTGTCTCAATTTCCTCTCAGCTGTGGGGAGAAAGATCAGAAGTGAATGCAACTGGTGTGCATTATTCATGCTTTGCTTTTGAGAGCTTTGCAGGTTCAAAGCACTTTGCAGACTTTTAATTAAGCTTTGCCTGTGAGGCTGGTAGGTATTCTCTGTATCCTGAAACTGGAGACACAGATGGGCTTTAAAACTGAAATTCTTGCAGGTAAATGCTGTCAGTTTGCCCCTGTAAGTGAGATGCCTCCAGGAGATGTTGCTGGCTGACTTCACTCGTGTAAATGTAATGTTTCTGGTGTTGTCTGGGGTTAGGGGGCCACAGTTAGAATCTGTCTCACAACTCCAGAGGCCCAGGCTGCATCTCTGGGTACTGGTGCAGCTTGTACCTACAGTATGAAGTAATCTGCTCCATGACATCATGTCCATGCAGGAGCTTTGCTGCTTTCTGATTAAAGACTCTGTAAAAGTTCAAAGAACATCCTTAACCTTGTGCATGTGATTAAAGAGGCTGCCTGCTTCTATTCTGGGATCTGAGCTGCAAGTTTTAATAATGTACTTTGGTTATTTTTTTTTTGGAGCCCTAATAAGCTGACAGTTGGCCTTCCCTGCTCAAGGGAGGAAGCACCATATGCTGAAGTGGATGTAAAACTAGATTGCCATAAGCTGACCTGGTTGCCCATCTCCTTGCAGATTACACAATTGGGAAGAAAAGTGCCAAAGCTGCAGAGAAAAGTGTCCAAGCACCCCTTGTTCCAGCCCCTGAGCCCATCTGCCTGCTATCTCAGGGTAGGCTTGTGTACAGCAGTCTCCAGCACCCTTCTTCCTGCAAGTGTTGAATTCCCAAGGGTGGGAGAGAGCCCTGCTGAGGTGTTTGTCTCTCTCTTCCTCTCCCAGGTGATGTGGAGAAAGCAGTGACTGAACTGATCATAGATTTTGATGTGAACCCAGAGGAGGAAAGTCCTTATGAAGCTTTGTACAATGCAACCTCCTGCCACTCCCTGGACAGCCTTGCCAGTGGGAGGTCTTCAGATCGGGAATCTGGGAATAAGGAGGCAGAGTCAACGGGTCTCAAGGCAGCAGGAGTCAGGCCTGTATGTAGCTCTGTGTCTTCATGTCTGCTTGCCCTAGGACAGGTATCTTAGCTCCATTTTCCTGAGTTTGCAGCTGGCTGCCAACTCCAGCTGGAGGAAATCTTTAAGCCCATCCCAGCCCCTGGTTAGAGCAGGCAGGTGCCTCTCCTTTTTCACCGTGTTCACATAACCTCTGTTGGCCATTTCTTCATGCCTGAGTTTTGGCTCGTGTGGCATCCTTCTGTTTCCTGGCACTTGAATCCTGGTGCCTGTGAGTTTTGTATTCTCAGGACATAGCTTCTTGTCTGGAAGGAAGCTTTGGAAACTTTGTGTGAAGCCTTTTTCTTATCTCTCTTGCGTTCTGCTTTGCCCAAGAGAAGGCTCTCAAGAGTATCCTCTTGGAAACTAGTTGCTAGCAGAAACAGAGCTTTTCTTGTGTATTACTTGCAGAGATCTGTAGAGGGTACTCAAGGCTTTACAAGGCAATGCAGAGCTCCTGGAACTCTCTCCAAAGAAGTCTTCCTCACCTTCTGTTAGCTGCATCTGCTGCCCCCTTGGCAATCCGTGGTGGGGCAGCCCTGGGGCAGGTGGGGTGCTGGCCTTGCTGTGACAGCTTCAGGGTTTGTTTCCAGGTTGGTGTTACCCAGCCTGCTCCATGGATGTATTTTTGGACAAAAGGCAAAGCAGCAGTGAACAATGAAACTGCTGGCAGTACTGTAACCATGCTTCATCCCTCTCTGCAAAGAGGTGCATCTTTCTGTCTGTACTTTTAGCAAATATATAGCAGAAATGAGACAAAAGCTTTCACATTTCGGGTAGATCTCTCTCTAGGGTAAGCACTGTGCTGTTATTAACTAAATCTTGGTGACTTGTATCCATTTCTGAACTGTGCTGGTGTGAAACAGTGTCCCAGCTCTGTCACAAATAAAAAAGGTGAGGCTGAACGGGTGTGAAAAGGGAGAGGTAAGAGGGATGTGCTCCAGGAGCTTGCCAGAGTTCCTCCCAAAATTTGCTTGGGATTTTGGGAGTCTCTGCCATCTTTCCCGTCGCCATCAGGTGGAGCTCTTGCAGGGCAGGAGGTGCCCTGGGGACGTGTTCTGCCCACAGGCAACTTGAGGAGTGCGCTGGCTCTTTATCCCTCGGGCTTTTCACTCTAAAAGGTGCCTCTGGAATCACGTTACAGTTTGGTTAAGCCAGGACTGGCAAGCCTTCCCTTCCTCCTTGTTTGCATGACCTCATGAGTGCCCTTCCCTGTGCTGTGCCATGGAGATGCCCGGGCTGGCTCTGAACGAGCTGGCTCAAGTTCTGAAGCCAAGGACCTGTGTACACAGCACCTTCCACCCCAGCAGTTTCATTCTCTTGAAAGCTGAGTTGGTGCTTGTGTGGGGCTGAGCCAGCCCTGTGCAGTGTGGAGCAGAAGTGGGTGGTTTGTGTTCTCAACACCAGCCTGTCCACTACTGCAGAAAGAGCTCCCTGCCCAGACAGATCTCCTGCTAGAGAGGAGGAAGAGGAGGAAGAAAGGCAGCAACCATTGCCAAGCTCTGTGCTCTTAGGATTGAAACCCTCCTCCTCCCAAGTTAATTTGAGGAGGTCCTGACCATGCTAAGTTCCCAGGAGTGTGGCTGTAGTGGTGGTGGGAGCAGGAGGGGATGTGCTTTAACACAATGCAGTTGACAATGATCTTCTGCACCACAGAGAGAACGTCCACCCCCTCCTGCCAAGCCTCCCCCTGATGAAGAGGAAGATCAGCATGTGGAGAAGAAGATAGGCCACGGTGCTTCCTGTGAGGTATGTGAGGCATGTTTTGTAATGCATGTGGTTTAATGAACAGTTTTAATAATTTGGAAGGAGCCAGCTATGACACTGCCTCCTTTGCAAGTGAATGTGGGGTTTTCTCTCACTCCAGCATTGCTGCTGTCACTTGCCATGGGAACTTCCTTTGTGCAGTTCTTCCAGGGCACCTTTGTGTTGACCTTCAGCCTTTACTTGCCTATTCTTGGCTGGGAATTCCCTTAGGAAGTAATTTGTCTGCATCACGTTGTCATGTGGACTCTTGCCCACTTGTAATGATCCCACCAAATGCATCCTCACTTGAAGCTGAGACCCAGAGGACCATTGCTTCCTGCTTCCCCTCAGCTTCCAGCTGTGGAGGAGATGTGTGGGCTTCTGGGTCCTACTGGTGTCAACAGGGAGCAGGGGCTTGAATTCAGCCAGAAATCTGCCACAGCAGATGTTAAAACAATTTGCTGCAGAAGTCAATGCATGGGAGCTGCTTTTGGGTGAAACCAAAGCTTCCCTTTACTGCACTGTTGCTCCTGAGCTTCCTATTGCTCATTTTTATTCACCTGCCTGTGAACCTCTGAGGGGCTTGTGCAGGAGCCCTGTGCACAGGGATGTGTCTGAAACCAGAAATGTGTCTTGGTAACTTCTGTGGACAGCCAGGAAAATCTTCAAAGCCAAACTCAAATCTTGCTTTTCCAACTGGAGTGGGTTGTTTGTAAAGTGTGTTCTGCCCTGAGCTGCCAGAGCAAACTGGTTCACCAGATGCTTTGAATGTGCTGATCTGGTGAAGTTCCTGCAAGGAATAAGTGGGATCTGTTTCCTGAAGTATGTCACATCTACACGAGACATGAGGAAACACAGACCTGACTTAGAGAGAGAGCTCCAACCAGCACATAGACAGTGAAATTGAAATGTGACATTGTGGGCTGATCTCTCCACTGCTTTTCAGATGGTTTTGCAGGCTGTGATCCCAGTCCCATGACAGCTCTGGGCAGAGGAGAGCTGGGCAGCAGGTCAGGGCATAATTGGAAAGCAGAACTTGTTCATGATGATAAAACACGAGGAAGGAAAATGTGCATTGGCTGCTCCTGCTGGGTTATCTTGCCATGTTTAATTAGAAAACACCTGCTGGGTTTGTCCTGCCAGGAATGCCTTTGGAAACATGATCAGTTAAAATCTTACTGGCAGAGAGACTTGTACACAGAGTTGCTGGGAAGATCTTGATTTGCAACCAATTTCATTGATATACTTTATAACTTGGAAATGACCTTTTAGATGTACCCATAAGGCTGCTTTGGGTCTGATCCTTTTTTTTTTTTTTTTTTTTTTGCATGCTACCTCTGGGGTGTTTTGCTTGTTCTGCCTCTTGCCCCAGTGTTTATCAGCTCAGTGGCCTCTCTGGGTTGGGCAGGAGTGAACAGAAATTATGTCTGGGGAATGCTGTAAACGTCTGGTTGCAGCATCCTGAGCTGCCATCCCCCAGACCTGGGCTCACAGCAGAGCCAGGACAGTTAGTCATTGAATATTCTGGGGTTGGGCCAAACCCTAGTTTCAAAAGTAGTCTTTTTATGCTGGTGCCAAGACAGGGCTATCAGTCAAAGCAGATGTGCATAAACAAGAAACTTTTAACTTCCATCCTGGAGAAACGTTGGTACAGAGCAGCAAAAGAGCTGATTGTTTGGAGGTGCTTGAGTGCCTTTTTTCACTATCTGCAGAAACCTTCTGGGTTTGTAGCTGAATAACAGTTTGCATTGTCAAATTAAACTTCAGTTTCAGTTGTTTACTGCTCATCTCCGAAAGGGAAGTGCAGACAAAAGACAAAGCACCATGATTGTTCCAGCAGTTGGGTCTGCAGTTCTGGTGGGGGAGGAGAGAGAAAAGAGGCAAGTTACCTTTTAAAAAGCCTTTCAAAGCCCATTGCTCTGCGTTAAGCACACTTTAAAGAGCATTCTCATTATTACCATCCTACTTTGGGCCTGTGCTAATAGTGAATATTTATGCATATCAGCATGTTATAAATAAATGGAAGATGAGAAGACAGTTTTATTTGATTTTTTGCCTGCAGAGCAAACACAGTTCTCCAGCAAACAGTGGCCTTGGAGTGAATTTGAACCTGAAACTCTATTTAAAGCTTAGAAGGATGAGAGTTGGAGAACATAGAATAACCAGGCCAGCAAAAGCTGGGAATTGTGTGCTGCTAGGGAGCTCCTGCCTTCAGATGCATTCATTTGAAAGAGACAGCACAATAACCTGCAGGACTTTTAGGAGTACACTAATACCTGGCCTGAAGTCCAGGCTACAACTGCTCTGACAACTGCTGCTGTGCAGTATTTTTCCAAGATCTCTGGCAAGAGCCTTTTACCTACTGCTACAGTCTGATGTTTTTGTGCCACCATCTGGGTAGAAGTTGGTTTTGGGTTTTTTTTTTCCTTAATTTGCTGATGATGAGCTCCTTCACCTGGGAAGGAGCAGCTCTGCCTGGCAGCTCATGCTTGAAGCAGGGCAGAATAAATCCTTTCTTTGTTGGACACAGCCTGTTTCCTCCCATTGAGAAAGTTGATTTAAAAGCCAGCTGGGCTTAGAAGGAGCACACAGATTTAGGGCTCTCTCTGTGCTGCTGCCTCTTCCCAAGACCCCCTCAGCTTCCAGGGCTCCTGGCAGGGTTGCAGTTGGGTAGGTACCTGTTTGTCCTCCAAGCAAATCTTGGTGCTTTCACTTTGGGGAAGAATGGTGCTCACTCTGCTGTCTAGACAGTGGCAGTTTTCTCAGAGGCTGTGAGCAGGACAAGAACCTTCCTTGGGGAGGTTTGTTCAGAGCTTTCTTGGCAGCAGGTAGGAATCACTCCCTTCCTGGCTTGGGTTTGACCCCACCAGAGTTGGCTGGAGGCAGACGTGGCTCTTGGGGACTTGGTTGCATCAACCTGCCAGGGGCTGGCCAAGAGATGGTACTGAAAGGCAGCTTGAGCATCCCAGCAGGGTGCTTTGGATCCCAGTTTAGCCCTGTTAGTACTGGGATGGCACTGGTGGTTCTCTAAGGGTGTGGGGTGCCTCTCAGCCTTGGTGTTGAGATAGAACAACACGTGTGAGTCTGCAGCAAGGCTCCTTTGGATCCTGCAGCAAGATGCAGGATCCTGCACGTGGATGGTGCCTTTCCAGAGCAGTTTGCTGGAGGCTCTGCCAACATCACAGAGCAGCTGTAACCAGAGGCTTGGGGGAGCTGCACATCCAGAGGTTAAATTGAGTTTATAGAGTGTAGCCTGAGGGCTCTTTACTCCTAAATATCTGATCACCCTGAGGTTGGAAATGCAGGGTCTGAGACTTCTGAGAAGGTGGTAGAGATTTGGGGTTTTTTTTGTTGTTTTCCCAGCCATGCCTCATTAGGGCCAGCAACCAAACAGTGAATGAGGAGGCAAATTCCAACAGCAACAATAAGTCTGAGTTGGGATGAACAGGACTAAAGGTCTCAGCACTTTTCCCCTCTCCAGGCTGCCTGCAGTGAATTGCTTAGTTCTCCAAAGCTGTCAGCAACCTGAAATAATAGCAAATAAAGGGGGTTTGGGTGGGTTTTTTAAGGTGGGGTGGGATGTATTACATTTTGGACCTCACTCCACAGCAAAGGTGGTGCCTCTGCCAATTCCTTACTTCAGCCATGGCATAAAGAGACTTGTGCTTTATTGCTGGGATAAATAAAGTTGCTTCATGGAACACTCCATTATTCTGTCTTTCTTTAGGCTTCTGTTGCACGAGGGAAGAGCAAGGGAAGTGGAGCTGAGGAAGAGGAACACCCTTATGAGCTGTTGCTTACAGCAGAAACTAAAAAGCCTGTTGCAGTGGATAGGAAAACAAAAGGTAAGTGGCCATCCAGAACAGCAGAGCTGTTTACTGAGATGCATTTAAGGGAAACATCAAGGGCAGAGAGTAATGAGAACAATTAAAGTCTGCTGGGTGGGGCAGCCGGGGTCTGGAGTGTAATTGTTTTCTTTCCTGGTAATCTTCATTTTTTTTACAGGAGATATCTGAACGTTCCTGTACAAAATGTACACGGAGGAAGGGCAACTGGGCTGGTTTGATAACTAAGAGATTGTGAGGACCTACTCTGTTAATTTAAAAAATAAGCATATCTTGTGGACAGTCGAGGAAAGGCAGAGGGGTGGAAGGCTCTGCAGTCTTGTTGGGAGTGAGATGAATCAGTGCAAGTGTTTAAATAAGCCATGTTCTCCATCCAGCTGAATTTGAAGACCTGCCATTGCTATCAGATGATTGGCCCTGCTGTCCTGGGCTTCAAATCTCTTGATTTAAGCTAATTCAAGATTTAAACAAATGCAGGTGGAAAACAAAACCTATAGAATAAACCCTTTTGTAGAGCTGACTGAAAATCCCCCGTATAGCCAGGTTAAGTGTCAAACTCTCTTCTCCCAGAGGGACTTCTCTGCTTTACAGAGGCTCTGGGAACACCTTGTCTCCTGTGCTTAGGCTGTTGCTGGGCTTTTTTTGGCTTTCCTTCAACAACAACAGATTTGTTTAGAAGAAAAAGATCTCTTGCTTTATTCAAAAAGTCCTGAGCAGGAACTGGGGAGGATTTAGTTTGACCTCTAAACCTGAAACTTTGAGGATGAATAAAAGATAATGAGGGCTCATTGACTGCCCTATAAGACCCACAGCTTTTTTTTATTTTTACCTTTTTGCAGCACCACAGCTTTCATTCCTTGAGTCCTGCTGCACTCCCAGCTTGTATAAGGTGGCACAAGAGGTCATTGTTTTCCCACCAGCATTTTTCCAAAGCCACTTGCTGCCAGAGGCAGAGTTAGGATGCTTTTCAGGTTGGTGCTTTGCAGCCTTGGCCAGGAACAGTCCTTGGGTGACAGCCATCAAACCAGCAGCTCTCAGGCTTTCTTTTCATTGTGCAGCTCTTGCTGGTTACTCAAGTGGGAGCTATTTCTGCCTGCCTTGCTTCTTTCTCTGGCTACTGTGTCTAGGCTTGATTAATATGACTGAAGGTGTATTTTAATTATGTGTCAGATTAAAATTACATCTCAGAGTAATGTATCTGCTTATTCTTCATGCAAATATCTTCCTCTGAACACCTGAAGATGGAGGTCCTGGAGGCTAAGCCCCATTTCATGGAGAGGTTGCAGGGGCATTAAGGATCCTGAGTCCTGTCCTTTAATGTACAGCTAGGAAAGGAACAGCTGGGGCTTCAGGGTTTGCAGTCTGTGGAAAGTGTCACTGTGTTTGGAACAAACCTGGAGTCCTTTCCACTGTTGAAGAGGGAGAAATCCAAGGGTGCAGTTGAGTTTGCTCATCTTTCTGAATGCAGTCAGCACTCTGGCAAAGGGTGAAGCTCTTGGTGAAGAGCTCCTTGGAGGGGGCAGGGATTGCACCCATTGTATTTCTCATCTCTCCCATTTCTGAAGCTTGCCAGGGCCATCCCCCATCACCCTTGGTGGTGAACCTGGTGAAAGGGGCACAATTGTTTGTCCCTCTTCTCCAGAGGGTACCAGCTGCTTCCCAAACCATCTCTGGGTGATCCCTGTGGCAATGTCCCCAGCTGTCAATGTCCCCAGCTGGCAGCTCTCCCTGTACTGCAGAAGCAGCTGAGCTTTGACCAGGCCCTCTCTCATCTTTCACCTGCTGTTTGTCTTCTTGAGGACTTCAGGCTCCTCAGCCCCAGTAGGAAATGAGGCACTGACTGATTTTTACCTTCAGCACTGTTTTGTTTTGTTTATTTTTTTTTCCTTTTGTGTTGTTTCACCCTTGCTCTCTGTCATTACAGGTTGCTTCTTTCTGCACCTGAGTTTTGTAACTGCTCTGGAAGGGTGGATCAGCTTTGAAATCTGCTTTATTACCCTGGGAACAAAAGTAAATGTTTGGAGCTTTCTCAGTAGTTGGGGTCAGATGCCAGAAGGGCACGTGGAAGCAGACAGAGCCAAGTATGAAATGTGAGGTCTGTGCTGATGGGGGAGAAGCTGCATGTAGTGAGCAGCAGAATTGTTTTTGCAAGGAGTGAAACAAAGACTGAGTGAGGGACTGAAGCCTTCATTGGGGTGCTGGAGAATTTTCCCACCTCTGGATCAGAAGGGTCCTGGAGCATCAAAGGCTGCAGCTCAGTCCCAAGCTGAAGAATGGCTTTGAATTCCTTCTTGGCCCTGGATCTGAGAAGTTGGGCTTCTAGAGAAGTTCTGGAGGAGATTTTGGTCAGAAGAAAAGGCCTCTGATTCCTGTGGCCTGTTGAGAAGGGCTTTTCAGGGCAGCTGACAGGCTGGGTTTCAGGCATGCTGGTTTTAATGGTGCCTTTCATATGTGATAGCTGCCTTTGTTCTCTTGCTGCACGTTGTCTTGTGTCCAGTGACCAGATGAATGTGGGATTATTCCCCTGGCTTTGGTTGCCTTTTGTGTAAGTTACAGCAGTTTGCTGTCACATGCTGGAGCATTAGGAAAAGTTGGCCTAAGGTTTTGGGCAGAGCATCAGAAGCAGTTTAGAGCCAAATGCTTTTGCATCCCTTTTGGTAAGGGAAGGACTTGTAATCACATGCATGAAGTCAGGGCAGTCAGACCTTGTAACCAGGCTTGTAAATCAGCCAAGAGTGGTGAACTGACCAGGAGGAGACTGCATAAAACTCCTGCTGTGTTCAGACAGATCTGATGGAGGTTGAATATGGAAAATACTTCTGAGCTTTGCTGTCTGCCTTGCTTCTCAGGAGAGTGCCACACGTGCTGTCAGCAGTAATCAGCTGCAGGTAGGACTGACTTGGTTCCTTCTGGTGGTTTTTAAAAAGTGGTATTTGTTGAGGTGCTGCTGTGCTGCTTCTGTAGGGAAGCCAGCTTGAAGTCCCTACGTTTGCCCCTCCTCCTGCTGGAGTTTTTCTTTGTTTTGGCTGGGCTCTAAACCAGATATCTGACCCAGTGATAAAAGACCAGACTTGCTGCCAAGAGATGTAAAGAAATTATCTTTTAAGAGCCAGAGTATGGCTCCAGCAGCAGTGGGATGGGTGTTGCTGTAAGGAGTCTATGGGGACACAGAGGTGTTGCAAACCAAGGCTGGAAGGGACAGAAACCTCTTAGTGTGCTGTGAGAGGAATAATTGTGTAGAGCCCCAGCCTGGGCACCCTCTCTTGGTTTTATCCTGGCTGGGGGACTGATGTTTGTCCCATGTCTCAGGTCCAAGCCTGCATTTCTGCTGTCACAATGTACTTCAGGATGTTCAGTGCAGAGTTGCATTATGGTATCTACCTAAGCAACCAGGGCAGGGTTTTGTTCCCCTTTCTTGAAAGGGGAATAGAGGGAAGACTACAAATGAGCACAAGTTCAGGTAAATTGGAGGATAAACTGTCCAGAATGACTGAGCTTGATGAGACTCACCCAAGAGTGTACTGGACATTTCTGGGTTTCACATGCAATACCTTGCTGTCAAAGTGAACTTTTATTTTAATTTTACTGCAGTTGAAGGTTATTTTTGTGCCACTAAAGGAGCCACCCTAAAGGCCAGCTTCCCTCTCTGGCCTTCTGTGCTTGCAGGAGGTAGATTTGCATGCTCCTCACTTGGCAAATTCTGGCATGGGGTAGCACAGGGAGCCTTTTCTGTAGGAAAGGTAGAGGTTAGCATATGCCCTCACTGGGAAGCTCCAGCAAAAAGCAGCTACAGTGACAGCTTCATTCTCCTAGTCCAGGACCATGAAACAAATCCTCCTGGTGGAAGAAATGGGACCAAGGCAGGGTGGTTGCAGTTTTGTGTCGTGGGTTTAGGGAAGTGCTTCATATCTGGAACCATCAGGCTGCAGGCAGGGAAGCTCCCTGGGAAGCAGGCAATTTGTCCCCAGAAAAGGGTTCCTGTTCCCATCAGGAGTTGGAAATTCCTCCTGTTGGTGAAACCTGCAGCAGGCATTGGTTTGAGAAGTCAGGACCAATGGGATGTCTGTGCTTGGGTGTAAAATTTGCTCAGGGACTTGGAGAGAAGTCCCTTTGTTAAGGACAATTCCCTTTCTGAGTTAAAAGGTGTAATTAGAGGAGGATGTTTTGGAATCCCTTGGGGTGCAGCAGATGGATAGAACTGGTGTCTCTGTCTTTTTAGGACCTCAATATTATTTTCCTTTTCTCCAAAATCACTACGGCCTTCAAAAAGGAGTAACTGTTCCTCTTCTTGCTGTGAGAAGAGTGATCAGCACATCACCTGAACCTATCCCAGGATGGCCAGTGGTGGTTCTGGCCTCTCTGCCAGCCATCTGGAGATCCCTGTAGTTGAAACCCCAAAAGGATTCCTTGAAACCCTAGGATCCCCTGAGGAGAACCTTTCATGTTCCTGCTGTGTCCACCTCAGTGGTAAAAAGGAGTGAGATTGTCCCTGCTTATGTTGATTCTTCTCTACGTGCTCTGAAATGTCTCCTTCAAGATGCTCCTTCACATCTTCTGAGCAAATGCCATTGCCCTTGCTTCACCCCTTCATTCCCTGGCAGCTGCCTTCTATTTCCAAGTCCTTCACTGGCCGGAGGAGGAAGGGCTGGCTGTGGTTTCTCCTCAACAGGGGCCCTTTTGTCAGGCTCTGGAACAGGGTTTGGAGCACTTTGTTCTGGCTGGAACCAGTATGTGGCATAAACTTTCACCAGCCTCCTCTCTGCCTTCAGCAGAAATGTCAGTAAAGGTCAAGCTGGGGCATGGCAGAAAATTTCCAAGGAAGGAAAAGAGGTTAAGAAGGAAGGCTGTTGATTTTACAACAGCTTTTCTCTCCCCATCAGGGTAATGTGACAGTGTCCCCCTTCCCAGGTCAGTAGCTTTTTCATCCTAATACCAGTCTGCCCTATGAGTGCAGCATGTCTGATCTCCTCTAAAAGTTTCTTTCCAGCATTGCAGCTTCCTGACTTCATGCAAAATACCCAGACATGATCAGCAGTGGATGCTGCTGTTGGTGCTCCCCAGCCAGAGCTGGGTAGGATGCTGGTGACACCGGCTCCCGCAGGGCATGTGCCTCCCCCTTGGCAACTTCAGTTGCAGAACTTGTGGTTTATGTGCCTGTACATGATCATCAACAACTACTTCATTGTCCTGGAATCTTTAACTCGCAGGATCCAGGATGAAATCAGCCCTCTCATCACTTGATCCCCGGGAGCAGCCAGGGCTGCCCTGGCAGTTACCCCGCGCTTGGGCTTTTGCTGCTCCTGACTCAGCTGCCAACTGAACCGAGCTGCTTTTAGCATTTCTGGGGAGTAAACAAATGCCTGCAAGAGGGACCAGCAATGCTCATCAACCACAGGGTGTGCGAGACCCCAGGATCTGAAGTGGCTGGCAAAGACAAATGACTAATTCAGTCCTTTCCTGCCTCATTTCTGGTGTGAGGAGCGACCGCAAGACCAGATGGGTGTTGGTGTTTGAAAGTGATCTGATGGAGCTTAGTGCTGAAAGGGGATGCTTGGGGGGAAGGAGCTGATCTCACTGCTGCTTTTAGTTAAAGATAAGCAAAATTCATTAGTGGATTTTGCCTCATTGAAACAAGGATTCCTTTGCCTTGGCTGCCCAGAGCAAAGCAAGCTATTTCCTCTGCACATCTAAACATCCTCCTTGCGTGTCAGAGCCACATCACCAGGGTGCTTTGCTTTACTGTTCCTTTGCAGCATTGTTTTGTGGTGACCAGACTGGAGAGGTGCTTCTACAGCACTAAATGGAAGTGGTTAATATTTGCAAGCAGTTACGGGCAGGTGTAGGAGTCCTCAGTAAACAAAAGATACTTGTTAGCTCTACAAAGTTTTGCTTTTACAGTTGGAGTGCGCACGTGCAACGTGACCAAGGTGAGTACAGGGACGTCTGCAGGAGCTTGGCAATTGGGATTGGTCAATTATTCATGATTTATTCAGGTCCCTGGTACCTGATATTAAAGATGTTGGTGCAGGACAGTGTCATGTTTCAGGGACAGCCCCTCTGTGCAGCTCACTGTGTTCGTAGATCAGACCATTCAGGGGTTTGTCTGCAAGAGAGAGAGAGACTTTTTGATCGAGGTTGTGTTTTGTTGTTTTTTTTTTTTTTTAACTGCATAAACTGTTTATTTCTCTCCCCTGAGGAAGGAGGAGAGGTTAAACTGGGAAACCACCAGGGAGGAAAGCAGTGGTTGTTTTGGGGAGCGGATTTTGGAACACACAGGTTGATTACAGTCCAGAAGTTTTCCCACCCTGCAGCCCGTGCCAAGAGCAGGGAGCTCTGCTCTAAATAACACTTTGGCCTTTATGGAAATGTATCAGATGTTCCAGGAGCCTCCGTCTCTGCTTCTCCTACCTCACTTGCTCTCTCTGCAGGATATAGTTAGCACTTCTCTTAGCCTTATATAGCAAGGCCTGATAGTTAGTGTTAACAGGAATAAAACAACAAGGAGAGCTGCCAGATTGCATAAATCAGGCCAGTGTTTGGAATTTCATAAATGCCATGACTTTGGGTACAAGTTGAGCACGGGGAACAATACTGAACTGTTCTCTCTTTATCTCTCCCTCCCTCACTGAGGGAGGGCAGGGAGAGATCTGGAATTTTGCTGCTTCTTCCATGTTTTTAATTTTTTAATTTTTTTTTTTTTTTTTTTCCCTCCCCTGTTTTCATCCCCTTGAAGACCACAGGAGGAGCAGTGGCAGCCACAGCCAGGACTCTGCTGACAGCCAGGACATCCAAGTTCCAGAGCAGTTTTCAGGGTTGCTTCATGGTTCTTCCCCCATCTGCGAGATAAGCGAGGACCCTTTCAGGCTCGTTTCCTCCACGGAGAAAGGAGGAGGAGGGACAGAAGCTACCAGCCCCCCACCTGCTATGCAGCTGGAGGATGCTGACTTACCTGCCTCTGGATCACTACGGACCAACTCTCCAGACCAGAACCAGCAAGTGGTCTACGCCACCGTCCAGCACACGCACGTCACCCGGGCGGATCCTGCGACTCTGGTCACGCCCCACGTGCTGCAGCACCCCGGTGGTGCTGAGGAAGAGGGGGACAGAGCTGTGGGCAGAACCCACCCTGGGAACAAGCCCAAAGCTGAACTGAAACTCAGTCGCAGCTTGTCCAAATCGGACTCTGATCTCCTGACCTGCTCCCCAACAGAGGACGATGCCATGGGGAGCCGGAGCGAATCCCTCTCCAACTGCAGCACTGGGAAGAAGAGGCTGGAGAAGTCCCCGTCCTTTGCTTCGGAGTGGGATGAGGTAAGAGTTCTTCAGAGCTGCTGTGCCAGGAGGGAATCTGTACAGTATGAGCTCCTCTCTTCTGCACGGGCCTTCAGAGGGGCTCCTGGGTGGTTTTCACTACTTTTACTAACCCTCGCAGCAAGTTAACAGGCAAATGCTCACTTGTGCATCTTTAGGGTGTTAAATGCCAAAATACAGGATTGGAGGTGGGGAGGATGCAAAATTGGAGGTGGGGAGGGTACAAAATTGGAGGAGGGCAGCAGCAGAATTGCAAGAAGTGAGGGGCTTTTCAAACTCTGTTTTAAGTTGCTCAAATACAGGGCTTGATTTCTTCTAGGCAAGCCAGATAAGTTCTTCCATCCCCAGGAGGAGGGAGTACTGGTGCTTCTCAAAACTCAGTGCTTCTCAAAAATCTTTATGTTGACCTCCTGTTTCTAGTTCTTCCCCTGTGGAGTTTCTGAGCACCCAGAGGAAATGTTTTGTTCCTGGGTCTCTGCTGCTGGGGGATAAGCAGCATCCTGGGTTGATGGGGATGGAAGGAAGAGAATAATCAGGCTGTGTTTTGTGTATTTAATAGCTCCCACTTTCCTCTGCACGTATTTAATTCTGAGGCTTGTTAGAATTCACTTTATTGTAGTACAGGAGGGCTGTGGATAGTTAAATATTTCATGCTCAGAAAGTTGGCCCTGGTGAACCACTCAGGCGAGATTAAGTGTCCCTCTGAAATTCAGCACCGCAGCATTACTGAAACATTCTTTGGAGATGATTCTCTGCTGGTAGAGCAGCAGTGCTGCAGAAGTGATAAGCTCAGCTGAACCACTCTTTGTACACTGAAAGGAAATAAAACCCCCCTGGTGTGGTGCTGGGGGGTGTGGAGCTGTGTATGCCGGGCGTGTAAACTCCTGGGATGTTTTTACCCTGCTCGCCTCTCCTCTGGGCTCCCAGGGATGCCCAGCTGCCTCTCTGGTCCTGCCTCAGAGATAAAATCAACTTTTGGGGAAGAGGGAGGTATTCCAAGATGCAACAGCAAAGGGGGAATCCCTCCTCAGTGTGAACCCATCTTGCAGCTCATCCACTCGCTCCCTGCAGCGTTTCAGCGTTGCCAAATAAATCTGTTTTACCCTGTTCTGGTTGTTGAGGCTTTGCTGTTAATTACCTGGGTCCGTTGTAGTGTGACTGAAAAGACTCTGCAGCAGACTGCTTATTTGAAAGGAGCAGACAATTTCCACTGTGCTTTTCATGCCTAACTGAACTGTTTACAACAAATGTTGAAAGGGAAGAGGAGCCTTTGGCTTTGCAGCACTGCACAGCTTGGCTGGTAGCAGAGGTGAAATGTCAGGGTGCCTGTGCTTCCTCTGCACAGAGAAACAAACCCCTGGCTCTGCTTCCCTGCCTGTAAACAAAAAGCAGCATTTTTCCACCCAGTGTCAGCCTAACAAGCCACGAGAGGGAAATCAGCTTTTCCTTCCCGTCGTGTTTAGCTGAGGAAGTCAGAGAAAGAATGTGAAAAATTCACATCTGTCTACAATGGGGCAGGTCAAACTTAAAGCATTTGTACTATCAAAACCTGATGGTTTTATTTGTCTTCCTGGCTTCTGGTGTAATTTAAACGTTTTGTGGCAGTGCTTTAATCTGGCAGTAGATTTGCCTCAGTTTCCCCATCTATGAGGTGGCAATAACCTCTCTGTGCCAAATCCTTTAATTCCCCCTGAAAACCACGATGTGAAGTGAGATATTCTTAGAAGGGGAAGTAGCCAGCAGCTTGCTATTCGCTGCCTTTAGCTTGATTTAATGTCCAAAGACTGCAGGGAAACATTTGGGGTCTCATCCTGACTCCTGGTGTAACACTTGCACTCTTTGATGCTGTCAGCAGGTTCATGGGGCAGAACAATTTTCTGTAGAACCAGCATAAAAGGAAAAGTCAGGAGTTACATGTAACAGGGCAATTCTTGCTATAAAATAGCCTAAAGCAGACTCCTGGGATAGTTAAGAAATGGTGAAGATGCATCTGGAGGGGAACGTTTGGGGTCCTGTTTTTTTGCAGTGATTTGTATGTGCAGAAAGGGGCTGATCTGACTGGTCATAGTGGCAACAATGAGATTTAAACATAAATGCAGTGCTGTTGTTGGAGGTTTAATTAGTTCCCTGAATGGGATAATGCAGCTGCTCCAAATTAAACACAACTTGCAGGCTCTGAATTTACCAGGCTGATACAAAACCTTGTTGAGCCGCCCCTGTTAGCAATGATTTGGCTCTTCCTCTCTGTTGAGGGGAAACAATGGCAGATTATGTGCACCATTCTCTTGATTTTAATGGGCTTTGTAGTGGCAACTGAGGAGGAAAGTGATCCATGTGCAGCTCTGTGCAACACGCAGCTGTAGCAAGCAAGCTGAGGATTTTGCCCACTGGCCTTGCCAGCAGTAGGTGTGTCTGTTCAGGGCTCTGGGGACTCAGGGAGGGACCTATTTGTGTCTGTGGACAGATGGGATCCGTGGCAGAGGCTGAGTGAGCATCTCCCTGGGCCATGGGTGACTCTGCTCAGCCTCTCTGGCTGACCAGGGACTGGAGGAAGAGGGAGATCTGCAAAGGGTCACATCCCTTCCCCAGCTGAGTGCTGCCAATGCCCTTTGTTGGAAGTGGAAGGTGCTGCTGGCTTTGCCAAAAGGGTGGGATGGGGAAGAAATGATTCACTTGGCAAAGCTCATCCCTCTTCCCCAGTTGCAATTTCTGCTCCGAGGACCTGGCCCAAAGAGCAGATGCTGAGGGTGCTGCTTTGTGCTCCTTCCTGCAGAGGATGCTCAGCGTGTGTCCCAGCTGCCTCCTCACCCACCTCCTCCTCCTCCTCTATGAGAGCCGTAGCACACAGGGTGCCCCCTCAGCTGCTGTTGAACAGAAACTCTGCCAGCAAACCAGAGAAATTGCTAAAAATTAAATTACTTCAAGCAAACAGCAGTGCATTGAGCAGGGAGAGGGGCGAGGACCAAAACTGTTCCATGCCTCTGCTTGAGTGGGAGGCAGGCTGGGGGTGAGGAAGCCTGTGAGGGGGTAGAGCTCCAAGTCAGCATAAATATTTGAGTCCTTCCAAAGTTGGCTGAAGGCTAAAACGATGAATTTGTTTTTCATAATCAGCTCATAAATATTTAGCAGCCGGGAGACGAGCGCGTGGCAGTTGCAGCTCACTGTGAATTTTGTGTTGGAGAATAAACTGTGTTTGTGCTCCTGAAGGAGCAGGGGGGCTGTCAGCACCCAAGCTCAGCTGCCAACCCCTCTCTGGGATCAGTTTGCATCTGCTCTGCCTTCCTCCTCTGGAGAGCAGCTCCAGCCCTGCCCAGCCACCAGCCAGCAAACCTTCCCTCCTGCAGACTGGTACTGGAGTCATAGAATCACAGAATCCTAGAATGGGCTGGGTTGGAAGGGACCTCAGAGCTCATCAAGTCCAACCCTTGCTCCACTCCCCCCGTGGTTCCCAGCCCATGGCACTGAGTGCCACATCCAGGCTCTTTGGAAATATCTCCAGGGATGGAGAATCCACCCCTTCCCTGGGCAGCCCATTCCAATGGCTGATCACCCTCTCCAGAAAGAAATTCTTTCTAATGTCCAACCTAAACCTCCCCTGGCACAACTTGAGACCTCTTGTGCCCTCTTGTCTTGCTGAGAGTTGCCTGGGAAAAGAGCCCAACCCCCCCCTGGCTCCAACCTCCTTTCAGGGAGTTGGAGAGAGTGATGAGGTCTCCCCTGAGCCTCCTCTTCTCCAGCCTCAACACCCCCAGCTCCCTCAGCCCTTCCTCACAGGACTTGTGCTGGATCCCTTCCCAGCCTCCTTGCTCTTCTCTGGACCTGCTCCAGCACCTCAAGCTCCTTCCTGAGCTGAGGGGCCCAGAACTGGACACAGGACTCAAGCTGTGGCCTCCCCAGGGCTGAGCACAGGGGCAGAATCCCTTCCCTGGACCTGCTGGCCACGCTGTTCCTGAGCCAGCCCAGGATGCCATTGGCCTTCTTGGCCACCTGGGCACACTGCTGCCTCCTCTTCAGCTTCCTGGCAATCCAGACTCCCAGCTCCCTTTCTGACACTTTGTGCCCAGCCTGGAGCTCCCCATGGGGTGGTTGTGGCCAAAGTGCCCAGCAAACCTTCCCTGACCCCTTGGGGTGTGACCCAGGAGGGGCTGAGGTGATTTGTCTCTTGGCTAAAAGCTATTTCAGGTCTGTTTGGATTAAAGGTAACAAAGACAGGAGTCCTGTGAACAGCTCACCAAGGGCCAAGGGGTGTGCAACAGTTTTCTATCCTGAGCCTGTACTGTCTCATTGCTAGCAGCCAGGTTTAGGTGTTAAATGGTTTGTTCTTCCCCTGCACCAGCTTCTGTCATGTGTTTCTCCAGGTCTTTTTTTCTGTTTGCTAGACCAGCATGTCTGTGCTGAAGAAGAGAGCCTGACTGAGATGAAGTAGAACTTGATCATGATCATTCCCTGAGCTGCCACAGCATCTTCCTGACAGTGAGAGTAATCAGCAGGGATGGAACCTCCTGGGGGGATGCAGTGGAGGGATGATGGCCCTGTAGGGCCCTTAAGGATGCTGTAAAATAGTCCTCTAAGAACTGTGCTGGCTTGAGGAGTCAGGCTGTGGCAAACACTCACCATCCCTTGGGTGCTGCCAGGTTGGTGAAACCACAGATGGGGGTTGGGAGCTGCATCCTTTGTGCCTCACTTCCCACTGGGCCACCCCAGGTGATGAAGTGAAACCTCCTGGATGCAAATAACATAAATGGGCTCTGGTTGTAGAGGAAGAAAGGAGACTTTTTGCTTCAGCAAAACACAAAAGCAGCGGGTAGTGGCTTTGCTTGAGGAATTTTGCTTTAATGCCTCTATTAAAGGTTTTCAACGTGCTGCTGCTCCTGCTGTCATCTCCCACCTCCAGTTCTGCTTCCTGTGCAGCCAGGACACCCCACTTCAGGGCAGGGTGTTTTTTGGAGTGGTTGCTCTTGTTACAGGCTCCTGGTTGTGGCATCCAAGAGATGGATCTGTGCAGGCTGTTATCATTCCCTCTCTGCATCCCTCCTGCTCTCAGCAGATGCTTGGAGTAGAGGAGGAGGGCTGAGTTAGCTCCTCCCCTGGGTCGTAGGTTTCTGTAAGAAAAATGATTTGTTGAGTGTTCAGGGGTAAAAAATGAGGCAGGCTACTGAGAATTAGCCTCAGACCTGGCTCCTGACATCCCTTAATCCTCCACTTCCAGCTGCCTGCTATCAAGTGAGCAGCTTCAGTGTGGAATTTGTAATGAACACTGGGCTCAGAGGTTCCAGCATCAATTTCACAAGAGGAGGTAGCTGCTTTGTGTTCTGTCTTTAGCTCTTCTTGGAAGAGATTAAACTTCCTTCAAAAGAAGCTCAGGGAACTGAATAAAATATGCATTTTCCTTTAGGTTTTTTTTAGAAAGAGGGAGATGCACAGTTACTTTGATGCATTTTTCTTTTTCCCCAGTGAATTAGCTGAAAAATTAATGAATATTCTGTAGCTAATTATGGCACTGGACAGCCATCCTCTCCTGTGTGTCATTGCAGTGGTGTGTTCCATGTTTTGCTGTTGCTGCAGGAGGAATTCTTTCCCACTTGCAGTAACCATGGACCTGGTGGTTCACCTGTAGCTGATCCCTTTTTGGGGTCTCAATTCCAGGAGTACCCAGCCCATCTATTGTGCCTCCTAGCACAGGTTTTGGGGAGCTGAGGAACAACTTATTAAAGGTTGTGGCTGCTGTGGAGTGGTTTTAAGTACTTGAGCTCCATTAACCTTGTCAGGACTGCCTGGGTGCCTAAGTGCCAAGTGGAATTAGTGCTTTAATTACACACTTGCAATCGAGGATTAAGAACATTTGCATCGAAATGTGAAACTTCCAGGAAAGCTCTTGATGAAAAAACCTGCCACTGCCTTAAAAGACACCCAGAAGTTGAAATTCAGAGCTGTGAGCTGGTGTAGAAAGAAAATTCAAATATTTCCCTTGTCACTCAGGGGAGAGCTGCTATTTTTGTGCCTGGTGAAAATGCATCTTGTAAAAGCTCAGTGGTTTTTGTTCCGACAAGCTCACAGTTTACCTGCCCAGATAAGGTTCCCCTGAAGCCCATGCTGTAAATCAGAAAAACTGGTGTTTTCAGTGAGAAATGGAGCTGAGAAAGCAATCTGTTTGGTGTCCCTGTGTTGGTACCAGCTGCAGCAGGCAGGCTGGTGCCACATCCCTGGTCCAAGGATGTCCCTGCCATGTGGGTCACAAGGTTCCTTCCTTGCCTGCCAGCAGCCTGTGCTTCCTGAAACATCTGCTGATTCTTTGGGTTTGGGTGTTTCAATCCAAAGGCTTTGCCTGCCCTGGGATTGGTTTGTGGGACCACAGTGAGGTGTGCTTGGCATCCTCTGCCCGTGTCCCTTGCCCAGAGCTGGCCCTCGTTTCTCAGCTCTCAATCCAGTTTTCCCTTTGCCTGTTTGAAAGGTTTTATGGGGTTTTTTTTTTTCTTTTGTCTAGGGGAAAAGCAGTGAAGTGGTCAGTGTTTCTGCTATTCTAACCAAGCATGTTCATCAGGATCTTAATCAACTTAATCACTGGGCTGATTATTATCTCTAGATCCCAACATTTCCTCTTGTTTTTCCTGTGCTAAGGTCAGGAATTCTTACATCATCCCTTGTGTAAAAGCCCTTTTCCCTTTGCCCCTGATGGCAAGATTTCCTCCATCCTGATTAACTTTTACAAGTCAAAGCTTTTGTGTTCCCACCTTCCAGGTTTGCTCTGTGCCTCTTGCAAGTGGCCAGGCCTGTTGAAATGACAACCCACTGCTGAACTCAATCAATCCCAGACAAATTAAGACAATTTACCAATTTTGCAGGAAAAATAAGTTGGTGTTCTGGTCTGGAAGGCAAATGTAAAAACCCAGCATGCTTTATTTCTGTATTCAGCAAGGTTTAGACATAACAAGAATTATATTTGCCAGCTCTTTGAACCGTATCAATTCATCTGGAATTAGGTATCCAGGGCAGCTTTTCCTGAGGCAGGTTTGCAAAATACAGTGAGACCCAGCAGCTTCTCAGCTCCTCTGTGCATACAGGATCCTTCCAGCCACCCATCCAAAAGGATTTTTGAACATGCCCTCAGCACAGACACCCAAATGCACAATGGTTCTGATCTCCTCTTATTTACAGGTCACCAGTTTGCAGCCTGTATGTGGATCTAAATTACCCAGAACAATTTCAGTCCACTGCTGCCACATCTTTCTCTTAACTTTGCCAAGTGTATTAACTCAGTATTTCTGAATCAAAAGTTTTTGATTCTTCTGTGTAAATAATTTGTGCTCTGAGGGGCATTTTGTTGATGTAACAACCTTGTGAGCGTTAGCATTTTCCAGAGAGTCTTTTTCAGGAAAAGAAATGTCTGGCCTCAGTGTCCTTGCTAAATTCAGCCTCTCATTATCTTCTCTTCCACTTTACGTTGCATCTTCCAGCACTTCAGAAGTTTTTATTTTTAAATTTCTGGAGCTTTATATAAAAAGTCTCTACAAGGGCTTCACCACGCTGTGTCACATCCTGCATGCTGGAAACAACCTTTGCACCCCAGGCTAACAAATCATTTTTGGCTTTGTGTGTTGCTGAGAGTATGAAAATGTAGCTGTGAAGACAGTGAATTGATTTGATAGTCTTAAAGGGGTTTTGCCTGTTTTTTTTTATTGAGAGTTCAAAATAAACCAGCATCCAGACATTTTTCACTCTTCTGAGTGGATCTGTTGTCACATTTGGCTGTCTTGCTTGTCAAGTATTCATGGGTATTTTAAAAAAAGCACAGATATTTGGAGAGTTCTGAGCCTGGAGATCCACCACAAACTGGTTGTGAAGTAAAAATTTATACCCTAAGTTCCTTTCCTTTTTCTGTGTGTGTGTTCAGATTTGTAATTCTGGGATTTGTACAAAAACACAGGCTGGAAAGTGGTATGAAGCAACAATTCCTGATCCTGCTCCAAGAGAGTTTCTCAGAGACCATATTAAGCCAGGAAATGTGTGTGCTTTTATCACTAGTGAACAGTTGGAGAATGTTTTGAAATAAATAACCAACTTTTAGTGAGTCCTCGTGCTGTGGGAGGAAAGCACATGCTTGGAGGAGGCTGCAGCATGGGAACTCTGAAGTTCAAGTGCTGAAATGTGCCTCAAACAACTGCCTTGCTTTTCTAATTTCAGTTTGAATTAATAAATTGAGCACTCTATTTTCCAGGCCTTTTGGCATTTGCTAGGCTGAGTTCAGAGGAGTTGAACCAGGATGAGTACCACTGCCCCAAGATCTGAAAGATCTCCAAGTGTCAGCTAAGGGGCTTTATTCCCATTTACAGGACTGGTGGTGTAAGCTGGGTGTAATTTTGAGATGCTTAAAGCAGCTTTAATGCTGGGTTTTGGTGGGTTTTTTTCCTTTTCATTCAGCCCCTGGCTCTTGCACAGGGTGTTCAGCACCCTTGTGAAATTGCTGCTTGAGTCACTTGCTTCTGCTGACCTCTTCCATCCCCTCCAGACCATCCACCTCATCTCTTGGGAGATGATTTCACAAGTCAGCAACTAAAGAAAATCCTAAATCTTCACTAAACAGCTCTGCTCACTTTTTCCTCCCAGCAACCCCAAAATAACTCACTCTTGTTTGCTAGAGAACCCAGAAAAGAGTTGAAAGGGTCAGCAGCAGCTCCTGCTCAGCTGGAATCAGCTCATCCCTGTCTGACCCAAACATTCATCCATGATCCTCAAGATTGGGGGCCAGGATTTGGGTGCAGGAGCTTTTACAGGCAACTGTACAGCTCCTGGTTGATCTTTGCTCCAGTTGGGATTTGCTGCTGTGGTGCCAGCACACATCAGGATGAAATGGAAGCATCAGGTGGAGGTGTTCTGTGCTTGACCTAATGCATCTTTATTTTTCCCTCCTATTTTTTCCAGCCAGCTCATTAGGCTGTAATGAGGCTGCTCACTGTCACTGGAGGTGTCTTGTACTCAAAGTGAGTTTTAATCTCTAGAAGCAGCTTGTCTGGTTTGTTGTTTTTTTTTTTAATAATTTTAAAACAAATCAGCCCCATTCCTCAGTTGTAGAAGCTTAGAAATAATGAAGTCTTAACCCTTGGCACTTACTTGGAATTGCAGAAATTAAAAAAAAATACTGATAACCTTTAAGCCCAGCTTTGTAAGTAGCTTTCAAGAAAAAATATGCTGCTGGTGCTTCTGTCTTGTCTGCTGAGCTCGAGCCCCAGGCGAGTTTGTACAGCAGGTTATGAACCCCTTAATAATAAGGATTTATAATGGGACTCCTGATATATTCTTAATTATGCTTGTGCTGCAGGGTGTCATTATAATGCACTAACACCAGACATATGGTGCATAGTGTGCCACTGAGTTCTGTGTGGTTTTATTTAATTACAGACTTTTATCTGAATAACTTTCTTGCTTGGTGTTTCTGTTTCTTTGATGTGTGTGCAGGCTTGGGCTCTGGTTTCTCTTCCTTGGTGAGCAGGTTTCTGGGCTGGGAGGTTTTAAGCTGCTAATTTAGGAAAAGATGACAGAGGGAGGCAGAAGACGTTGACCCCATGTGGGGGTTTTGCTTTGCTGTGTGCAGAGCTCAGAAAGAGATGGATGATGCTGCCTGGTGCCAGAAATTTGTATCACAGAGGAAATTAAACCCAGGAGGCAGCAGGCAGGTGAGGTTTTGGGGAGAAACCTTGTGGTACTGTCCTGTGACACTGTGGTGGCACAAAGTGACAGTCCCTGGTGCTGCAGAGGTGGGGATGCTTTGGGTGATAGCAGAGGGGAACTGCTTTAACTGCTGAATGACAGCAAACACCTCAAGGACAGGGGAAAAAATAGGCATTTTTCTACTAGTTTGGTTCCCAGAGGCAACCTGCTGCTAACTTCAACTAAATCCTCCTGAGATGAGAACCTGGAGCTCCTTGGTGAAGCTGCCCAGATACCAGGGGTTGATGCAGCCTGGGAAGAGCAGTAGAATAAAAGCAATGTGTTACACTTCATTCTATTCAAAGCTGATTTAACAAGTTTCAAATTATTATTAACCCTTCATTGGAGTTGCTCCTCAGTGCCCCTGGGTTAGCTCCAAAAGCTGGGTTTTTTTCAGGATAAAAGCATCAAAGGGGCTCTTCTCTATGTATATCTGGATTTTAAGGGTAATATTCAGCTTTTCAGCAGTAAGCTCATTGTCTAAAGGAGCACATATCTGTGATGTGTGTGTGCAAAGCTTGGCCAACGTAGCCTGGTGTCTTGGGCACATTTCCAACCCCCTGGACACACACAAACCTCCCCTTCTGGTTTGGAAGTGAGGAAACCCTGATCTGCTCTGAGCAGGCTGGGGCTGGGGGGTGAGCTGCAGATCACTTCCTACACAGCCATGCAGCAATGGGACAAGGGGTGGTGGCTTTAAACTGTAAAGGGGAAAATTGAGGTTGGACATCAGAAGGAATTCTTTGGGGTGAGGGTGCTGAGCCCCTGGGTGCCCCCAGAAGCTGTGGCTGCCCCATCCCTGGCAGTGTCCAAGGTTGGATGGGGCTTGGAGCACCCTGGGCTGGTGGGAGGTGTTAGGGTGGCACTGGGGGAGCTTCAAGGTCTTCTCCTTTAAGGTCTTCTCCACTCCAAACCATTCCAGGATTCTGTGATCATTGTCTGAAGCAACTGCATGCTCTGGCCACCAGTTTTTCTTGAAGGTGATGGAGAGGGGGAACCCTGCTTGTCACCCATCTGGGGTAGGAGACTGCTCTCAGCAGCATCTGCTGACCCCACTGCTGCCCTGCCCATGGATATGTGTTTATTTCTTCTCCCAGGACAACCTTGCAGTGTCCTTGGGAATAATCATTGATGCATACAGAGAGTAAGAACAAAGCTTCTCCAATTATATTGCTGGGAAATGTGTGAGGGCTTTTCAGCTCTAGGTGAGGTTTCCCTGAGCTCCTTCCAGACAGCTCCAGGAGCATAAAGATTCCTCTGGACCCGGGTGAGTGTCACACACCTGGAGTGCTGCTCAATTTTGTGCTTTCTGAATGAAACTTCCTCTCCCTGCATGCAGATGAGGCTCTGCAGACAGCTCCTCTGCTTTTTATTTTGGTGATAAAAGACCCTGGGACTTGGTTAATCCTCCTCTGTCTCAGTGGAATCACTGCCTCCAAACTTCAGCATTTGCTCTGGGGAGGAAAAAACTGCAGAGATGACCATGGACACCACAGCTCCCCATCCATCAGGGGAGTGGAGATGCAGTGAGTTGGGGTTGGCTTTATTTTTGCCAATTTATTTATATTTTATTTTTTATTTGGTGTCAAAATGTCCTCAGTCTCACCAGCAGAACAAACCTCAGCTTCCAACGTGTCCTCTGAACTGGATTTTACTGGCCTTCTACAAACAAATACCTTTTTCTCCATTAATCAGAACTGGGGCACTGGGGATAAGTTTGTTTTAAGATGAAATTGTGTTTTGGAGTAAATTGCCAGTTGCTATGTTTTCGTGGCTGCCTGCCTGGGTGGAAGAGTTTACCACTGCCCCAGCCCTGGGATCACTCTCAGCCACACCCAGCTCCTTTTTTTCCTGGGGGTTTGTTTTGCTTTTGTTTTGGTTTGGTTTTTTCAGAGTATTTTTATTTTTCTGCAAAACGGAGGCAAATGTGAAAATAAATGGTTGTGCTTCAGGCCTGGTAACTGCTCTGCAGCTCCTGCCCATCTCATCCCTTCTTTTGGGGTTTAATGAAGGACACTCATCCTTGCAGCTTTTCCTTTTCCCTTTTTATGTCAGCTCTGCAGTAGTTCTCCCCTTTCCTAGGGAGGTTTCAGGGCTTGTTGGCTGAACCAGCTTTGCAGCATGGAGCCAGCTACCCCTCTGGATTTGGAATAACAGATATGATTATGTTCATTTAGGAAGCAAAACACTTTGTAGCTTAATTTCTGTGGTGTTAAAAAGCCCCCAAGCAACCCAATACTTAAAAAAAAACCATCTCAAACCCACCCCACAACCTGTGCAGGGACTGATGCTTGGTGCTTCAGTGGAAAAAAACAGGTTAAGCCAAAACAAACCAGCACTGACTGTTCAGGCTACAACTAAGTCTGAACTGAAGTGCTATATTTAAACCTGGTATTTTTGTATTTTAATAATTAACCACTGGGAAGAGCCTGAAAAAAAAAAAAGCCAAAACAAACCAAACAACTCTAGCTTAAGCTGTTTCCAAGGTACCTTCTATTCCATAGAGTCCAGCTGAGGACCAGGATACTTTAAAGCATTCATTCCCTCTTTAGCCTTGTGTCCATCCCCTGTGGTTTTTGCAGCCTCTTAATGGTTAAATCAAGCTGGTAGCAGCAGTTTGAGCTGGTGAGTGACTGCTTAGAGGAAGGTGGTTTTGTGGAGAGCTGAGGATATGGAGCAGGATTTCCCTTTGCACAGACTGCCCAGAACCTCCTCTGGATCCATCCCACGTTCAGCAAAGGATGGGGCTGGGGAAGGGGATCCTTTACCACGTGCTTATTTCTTTACCAGTTCAGCTGTGCACAGCACAAGGCAATTCCCTGCTTCTGAGGAAGAGTTTTGGGGGTATTTTGGGTGCTGCAGAAGCACCTGCAAGTCCTCCCCTCAGAGCTTGGGGGCTGAACCTGCGAAGCAGCCCCTTGGATGAGGGGAGGGCAGTGGGTTGGAAAGCAGGGAGCTTGGCCTGGCACCCAGAGCTAATTCACAGTTTGAAGGCAGCAATGGAAAAAGGGATGGAGGGGAAGGAAGCAAATTTTTCACGCTGTCAGACCCTGGTGATCTGCCCTGAGCAGGGGAGCTCCCAGCAGAGAGGGTGATGAGCCTCTCACAGTGGCCTCTTGGCTGCAGCTTTTGAGCACCTCTTGCTTCTCTGCATGGGCAAGAAGTTGTGTTTTGAAAACTTTTATCTGCATAAAGATGGGCAGAGGCCTTTTATCCTGCACCATCCTCTCCAGGACCAGAGGGCATTGCTCCTTCCAGTGAGAAACAGAGCAGAGGAGCCAACCTTTCTTAAAATAAAGTTAAAACTTTCACAGTGCAGGATGAAAGTTGAGAGAGAGCAAAGCTGCAAGTGGGGAAGGGTAGAAGAAGGCATCCAAGCATGGGGTGTGATGGAGGAGGGCAAAATGCTCACACTACTGATGCAAAAATGCTGGGAAATAAATGGGATTTCTTTGTGAGGAGCAGGCAGTGGGAGGGAGCTCTACCTGGCTTTGCCACCCAACCTTCAGAATTGTGACTCTGACCAAAGAGGAGCTGCAAATGTGGGGTTTGAATCTGCCACAGGAAGATGCTCTGTGCTCTTTGCCTTTCCCAGAGCTGGGTCCTGGCACAGAGACCTGCAGAGCCCTTTGCCTCTCTGGCTGGGAGGCAGCTGGAGAGAGTTGGGGCTGCTTGAACAAACATGGTTTTCTCCTTACCCCCCTTTTCCCTTGCTCCCCAACTATTTGTTTTTTTGGTTCCCCCCCACTTTTGGTGACTTGTTATAGGACAACCTTGGCTGGAACCAAGTGATTCTTGCTCCAAATGATCCCATGAGACTAAAGAACCTCAGAGGTTTCCAGGTCTGCTGAAGTGAAGTCTTTGAGATAAAGATTCTAGACAAGTTCCAGCTTAGAAATACAAACCTTGTAGTGAAGCTAATGGAGATCAATCCTCAAAGCTTAATGCCCTTAAGCTTCTGGAGCTTGTCCTGAGTTGATCCCAAGACCCAAACTCTGCAGTGTTGTAACAACATCCCAGAAATCCTGGGATCCAGCAGTACCAAAAGCCCTTGCTCTGACTTGAGGTTTGTTTTGCACCATCTCTAGATTTCCTTCCAGTCTTGCATATCCTTGTGCTGGTGATAGATCAGGGCCTGTGGAATTCCAAGGTGTTGCTGGGGAGCTTTTGCTGCTTCAGAGGGGCTAAAGCAGGAGGGGGTTCTTGTTGAAATGGTGAGAGGCAAAAATGTCCATTGTGAAACCCAGGTTACTTCTGAGTAACCTCTGCTGAGAAGCAGAAGGCAGTGAATACCTCCCAGGGACTCTACCTGGTCTCCAGGCTTTGAGCAGAAGTTGCTGCATCATTTGTGCATCCTCCAAGCTCCATCACAACTGATGAGAAATGGAAAAGAGTTTTTACACCCCAGCCTGTGGAGGGGAGCAGGGCTGATGGAGTCAGGATGATGGCCATCAGCTCCCACAGAGGGAAGCAGCTGGTAATTGAGGTAGAAGGAAAACTCAGCATCATGAGGCAGACCTTAAATTCAGGGTTTTTTTTCCTCTTCACTGGTACCAGTTGCTGATCCCACATTCTGTTGGTGGTGCTGCAGAACTGCTGATTTATCAGCCTGAGGTTAGCTGATAAAACAGACCAAACAACTTCTCTTTGCAGCTCTCAAAGTTGTATTTCTGGGGCTTCCTTATTCAGCCCCAGTGAGTTTAAAGAACAAGATCAGGTGACACTGTGACCAGCTGGGTAATTTTTATCTGAAGGACTGGCTGGTGATGTCAGCAGTTGCAAAACAAACCACCCTGTCTGTGCCTGATTTTTTTTCTCATTTAAGGGCTGCCTCTGTCCACATGCAATGGGGATATTTTTGCCTTTTACGTGGCCTCATGCTTTTTGAGTGCATCATTTTAAACCTTGGATTAAAGCCTGAAATCTTGTTTCTTAACCAGATAGCCTGTGGGCTTTGTTTAAACTTGTAAATGATTTCAGCAAGTAAAAGCTTTCATGTCCTAAACTATCATATCAATCCCCCTTGGTCATTTTTAGCCTCCTATGAACTGAGGGATGTGATCCCTCACCCTGCCACCTTGGGATCAGGGTTGGATGGATGGGGTCCAGCCTTTCTCTGAACCCTGCTGGGCTCCAGCAGCCCAAGCAGAGCCCAGTACTGGGTTCAGGTATCTCCCAAGGTCGTGTTTGAGTTCTGGTTGGAGCCAGGGAGACAAGAAAATGAATTCTTTAGCCACGGGTACTGCAGGGCAGCAGCCCCATGGCATCCAGTGACTTCAAACCCCTTCCTTTTACTGGAATCTCTTTTCAGAACATACTTCACTTCCATACACATTCATATTTTCAGGTCTGATTGTGGTGGGTTGTGGCTTACAAGGTCCCAGCAGTGAGTGTATTGTGAGCCTGGTAGGAGTACTCATCCTCATGGCTTTTTAGGGACAGAGGATCCCCATCCTTTAATGACTCTTACATAGATCACACAAACTCCTTCCCCCTGGTGAGCTTTAATGCTGCAAGGGTGCTGCCTGCCTGCTTCCCACACACAGGATGGATGTTACTGGAGCCCTAGCTTGGCAGAACCCTTTTAAGACTGTCTGTTTGGTTTGATTTTCACCCAAAACCCCCTTCTTAGTGGAGCTGAGCTTCAAGCTGCCATTGATCTTGAATGGGTGTCAAGCTCCTGGCTCCCCACCACGTTCCCATGGATTTGGGAACTCCTGCAGCTGCCCTGAGCAAAGCATCTTGCTGGGATGTGGGCACTGCAAAGGGGCTGAGGTCCAGGAAAACTTGGATGCCTTCCCCAAATCTCTCTTTAAAAAACCAGAGGGGAAAAAGAAAAAAAAAAACAAAAAAAGTTAAGAGTTCTTCCACGCCCCCAGCTCTCTGTTTCCAGTGGATGTGTGGGCTTTTCATTCAGCAGCAACCACTCTGAAGAGCCTCACAGGAATATTTTCTTGGGACATTTCAGGAATCTCTCACTGGGGGCTTTTTAAAATTATTCTTTTTATTTTCTGCTTGGTTATAGATTGAAGACTGGGGTAAGCAAGCAAACCTGAGCCTCTTAAGTGTCTCATTGCTCTTTGGAAAATATTTAGAAAATGGTGGGTTTGAGTGTGTCAGGTTATTGAAAATTCTGAATTGACTAAACTGGGCTGCAATTTATTGGGTCTTTCATCTTAACAGAATTAACCCCATAACTGCCACTGCCACTTTTCCCTCTGCATTAAGAGCCTTGATTTACACATCCCCCTCAAGAATTGGTTTTGTCAAGTTTCTGTTCTCATTTATGAAAGCATCCTGTAGGTTCTGTGAAAACTATAACTTGTTTTAATTTTCTGTGTGTGTGTGGCAAATGCAATCATTTATATGCAGCACTTAAGCTGACTTGGAAAGAGACCATCCCAGGAGGCTGTTTGCACCTTTTTTTCTTAATTGCATGAGGTTTGCCTTGAGCTGTTGACTTAAATTGCTTAAAATCAGGGGATGGAATTGTCTTTAGCTCCCTCTCCTGGGTAGTTAAAGGCTTTTGCCCCCGTGGTGCTGCTTTTACAAACCTGATCTATTTTTGAACTCTTTCTCAGCATCTCCTCTCAGCAATCTCTGCACAGAATTGGGCAACGTGGTGGTTTAAAAACCCAAAACAAACCAAAAATACCCAACCAAACCCAGACTGGGGTGAAGGCAGATTTCCTTTTTGCATCCTGTGAAAGAGTGAAGTGCATTTCTCAGCTTTGCTGCATGTTTGGAGAGGGGGAGCTGAGGAGTTTGGGGGTTCCTCTCCTTCTCCCTCTCTTTGTGCCCCAGAGGGATGGGTTTGTTGGAGCTGTTTGATTTGCAGGCACTGGCAGGTTGTGGGAGGGAAGGCTCTGGAGTCCCAACCTCTCCACATCCCTTCTGAAGTCACCCATCCTTACAAAGACTTTTCCAGGCAAGGTGTTAAGGGTCCTTCAGTACCAACCCTGGGTTGGAGGTATCTTAACATCCTTTCCTGGATTTCTTTGGCAGTCTTGTGGCAGGTTGAAGTCCCAGGACTGCCTTTAACTTTTCCTCAGGCTTTACGAATAATGCAGCATGTGCTTTTTTTCTTTTTTCTTTTTTTTTTTTTCTTTTTTTATTTTTTTGTTTTCTTTTGTTTTATTTTCAGATTGAGAAAATCATGAGTTCCATCGGCGAAGGCATTGACTTTTCTCAGGAGCAGCAGAGGATCTCAGGTAGTGTACCCAACTCCTTGTGTGTGTGTCCATACTGGTTCTGCTCTGTACAAAACCAAGGTGCTGGCTCCTGCCTGCAGAGCTCTTTATTCTGCTTTGACTCCCAGAAGGGAAGGGAAGGCTCTGACACAGACCTCAGCTTCCCAGCATGATGCTCAGCACTGTTACCCACTGTCTTAATTCAATACTCCCCTAGGTGGATTAATTTAATTTTACACCCCAGAGCTGTCCTTCCTTCCCAGCAGGTTTCTGGGGGAGTTTTTCTGGGTGCAGCTGGTGCCCTCACCTGATGGGAAAGGAGGGGGGGCCCCTGGTTACCTCAGTGTTGATCAATACCCAGTGACAGCAGTGTGGGTGCTTCCCAGGACCCTTGGTTTTTTTGTTCAATCTGTCTGTTTATAAATTTGAGGGCTTAGTATTCCTGTTTGGGATATGCCAAATGTTGAGATGATATTTTGCATCTTCAAATAGCTTTAAAGAAAGGTTTTCTACTGAGAATTCTGGAGTTTTAGTGGTGATTTTCTCACACCTGAAGTGATTTCTTGGATACCTGAAGGACTTCCAGTCCCTCCATTTGGGTGGAGGTGGAAGTTGCTGGCACGTGTGTGTGGTCTGGGACACTTCTTGTGCTCCTCTGGGAGATGGTGGCAGCAAAATCACCTCTGGAGTGGCTGGCTCATTGCTCACACAGCCCAGAAACCACTGTGTTCTGATACTTAAACCTTCACTTCCAGTCTTTGTCCAAGGTGTAAGAGGAAGATGAGGTTTTCTACAGGTACAAAGGAAAAGAAAAAAAAAAAAAGCAATTTGCAGCTGACAGATGTTGTAAGGACTCCAGCCAGTGCCCTAGGTACAGCAAGTTCTGCTGATCTTCTGGCACCTACAATTACAGTTCTTTTCAACATGGCCTCTGAGAAAGTTGAACTGATTGCTTCCACTTCCCTCCTGCCTTTCAGAACACATTAGTCTCCAGTTTCTGGTTTTTTCTGGTGGATAAAAACAAAATTTTCTTTAAACAGTTGGTCTGAAAAGGGGCTGCTGCATGTTTGTGTCTTCTGGCTGGTCTCATAATCCCCACAACAATCTTGCTTTTCTTTCCCATTCATAGTACAACAGGAAGATCCTCTTTACTTCTGGCTTTTTTTTGTGTGTATGTGTGTCACATAAACATGGGTCTGTCTGCTTGGAAATGAGCAGAACCTCTTTGTAGGATCCACATCCCAGGATTTTGTTCTTTAAGGCTCCCAAAATCCTTTCAGCCAGGGGAGGGTAGGATGGGGATTTTATATTTGAAATTATACATCAGAGTGATTGTAGCCAGGATGTCAGATAGAATCATGAAATCCTAGAATGGGCTGGGTTGGAAGGGACCTCAGAGCTCATCAAGTCCAAGCCTTGCTCCACTCCCCCCGTGGTTCCCAGCCCATGGCACTGAGTGCCACATCCAGGCTCTTTTGAAATATCTCCAGGGATGGAGAATCCACCCCTTCCCTGGGCAGCCCATTCCAATGGCTGAGCACCCTCTCCAGAAAGAAATTCTTTCTCATGTCCAACCTAAACCTCCCCTGGCACAACTTGAGACCTCTTGTGCCCTCTTGTCTTGCTGAGAGTTGCCTGGGAAAAGAGCCCAACCCCCCCCTGGCTCCAACCTCCTTTCAGGGAGTTGGAGAGAGTGATGAGGTCTCCCCTGAGCCTCCTCTTCTCCAGCCTCAACACCCCCAGCTCCCTCAGCCCTTCCTCACAGGACTTGTGCTGGATCCCTTCCCAGCCTCCTTGCTCTTCTCTGGACCTGCTCCAGCACCTCAATCTCCTTCCTGAGCTGAGGGGCCCAGAACTGGACACAGGACTCAAGCTGTGGCCTCCCCAGGGCTGAGCACAGGGGCATCCATAGATATCCATCTATCAATAGATATCCACGTTATCCCTGTGGGAATTCACCCATCCCTGCTGCATGGTCACTGCAGGACACGTTTGGAAACAAAGCTGCTCTGCAGGCATGGTTGGGGTGGTTTTCCTCTGGGAACTGTGGGCTCCAAGGTGCTGTCAGGCTGCTGGGGAGAGGCAGGGAGGGGTTCAGGGGACACTTGAGTCCTGCAAGGTGTCCTTCAGAGCCTCTTTGTGTTTCAGAGATGAAGGAAGATTTCTTAGGAACCAGGAATGCTTGAGCAAAGCCTGAGCAAGGCAGCTGAGTGACCTGGAGCTTACCCAGGGGCTGGTTTTGCAGTAGTAGGGGTTGGTTTGCAGTAGAATAAAGCATGAAGAGCTGTTTCTGCCACCCAGTCTCTAAAACAAACCTCCCAAAGTAGCTGGAGTTGCAGCAATTTTCCAGCTTTTCTGCAGCCCATCAAATGTTTGCCAGAATATTTTATCACCCCTTCTCCAGCCTTCCACCTGTAAAACTCTACGTGCCCTGTCATTGATTCAGATCAGATAAAATCATCACAATTTCTTTATATTTCACCTACATACTTCTGTGAGCTTGAAGGAATGTAGTTTTATTAATTTAATGACAAAACTTTTCCAGTAGCTTGCAAGATGACTTAGTTGTGCATTTTGTCTTTGCTTTTTCCAATTTCCATAAAACAAGGTGAAGAAGGAATGGCAGTGTCATTCAGCCCATTGATTTTCCTCCAGCAGAGCAGTGTCCTCCTCCAGCCATGTTTCCAACTATTATAACTCTTCTCTCTGCAATGCAGCAGCAGAGCAATGGGAGACAATCCTGGATTAAGACACTCTCAGTTCTGTAAATGTTGTAATTAGGGGTCTCTGGGAATAGCAAACCCTGCACCAGGTTTGTGTTTGGGATCTGGGCTGGAGCAGCAGAGCTGAGACCAAATCTCAGTTAAAAATCTTCCTTAATTGCTCCTGCAGTGACCTGACTGTGTGCCTTGGCTCTGCAGCCTCCAACAGGATTGTTTTGCCATTTTACCACCTTTTTTCCTCTACATTTCAATCCTTTTGAGGAGAAGTTGGAGGTGAAACTAATAGAGGAAGGGTGCAAACGTCTCTGGATGTGTCTCCCTGTTCTTTGCAGAGTAGAGAAATCACCACCCCTTTCCCACCTGATTGTCTTTACATTTCCAAGCTGCTCAGGAGAGTTTATTTTAATTCTTTTCTTCCCAGGATGCAGCTTTGCTCTGGGAACCAGCAGTCTGGTCAGGAATCTGTCCCCTCCACAGCTGCAAGCAGAGCCACATGTCCTCAGAGCATTGTCTCCCAGGAGGAGCAGAGTCTGGGTCTCCTCCTTCAAAGGAGGAGATAATTGCTTGGCTTTAATGGTGCCTTTTGAAACAGAGCTTTTTGTAGTGAGACACAGCCTACAGAGCTTGATGAAATGGATGCTGAGGAACTCTGCTGTCTGGGGACCAAAGGTGCCTGAGTATCATGTACAGCTCAAAGGGGTTCAGAAAATCTGCATCCCCAAATTGTTGTGGTAGGAAATCCTTTCCTTTGGTCAGACCACCAGCTCTGGCAGTGCTGTCCCTTGGGGTGCTGCCTGGCTGACAGAGAGCCACCATTCCAAAAGCTGGGAATAATCCTGCTTGTGCAGGGAGTGGATTTTGGGGGGTGTCCTCCCCGGCCACTTCTGTTAGGGCAGCAACCGTGCTGGGAGCAGGAGTGGGGTGATCCCAGTTGTAGGTCAGCAGGGGTGTCAGGGTGGCTGTGCCCTTGGGATGTGGTTAAGGTGCCACATGCCTCAGCTTAGGCATTGTTGGGGTTTTTTTTTAATATTCCTGTAGGAATGGATACCTCCTGAACAAGGCTGCTGGGCAGGAGAGCTGCTTCCCCCCTGTCCTTTAAGCGTGGCTTCTCTGCCTTGAAATCAGGAGCAAAACCAAAAAGCAGAACTCAGGAGCTTCTTGGCTTTTACTGCAGCGTGCTGGAGGCTGCTGGAGAGCTGCCACCACGAGGGATTCTGTCCTTTTAAATCCTTCACCTCCAAACTGCTGCCTGGGAAGTGCTGGGGGTGGGAGATGCAAACGCGGAGCCGCAGGGGCAGCTGCTTGCTGTAACCCGGCTGATCTCCCCTCCCATTGTCACTGGGATTTTTGGTGAGAAGGGATATTCCCTGTATATTCCCAGTGGGAGTTTAACCTGTGCCTGCTCTAGACTTACCAGGGCTTGTGCTTTCTGGGGTGAAAACCTTTGCAAGGGGGTGCTGGTTGGGTTTTGGGGCTGTTGCAATGAAACCCTTGCAGCATTCAGCTGTGTGAGAAACCCTCCCTTCCCCGAGCCCCTCCAGAGCTGTAGCAGTGCCTGTGATGGATCGATAGCATCAGTGAGAAAGGTCTAACATGGAGGGGAGAGGAGGAGCCAGCCCTTCAGCAAAAGCTGCTCTTGTGCAGGGAGGTTTCAGCAAGATGGACACTTGTCTCTGGAAGCAGGAGCTGCCTTGTCCTTCACCCAGGTGTTTCTCTGTGGGTTCGGCTGCGTTCTGCTCAGTTTGGGATCCCTTTTTGGCAGATCAGCTGCTGGGACATATTCCCTGTTTCTCCTGCCTTCTCTGTGAGTGCAGCTGGGTGGGCAGAGCTCTGCCAGCCCCTTGGTGCCAGGGTGGAGGCTGCCATGGGGTGCCTGCACCCTGAGACTTTGGGTTTCCAGCACCTTTTGGCTTTTGCTCCTCAGGACTTTGCCAGGGCTGTTTTAATACTTCAGATCATGACATGAATGTGGAGGGAGCTGCAGGCAACTTTCCAAATGTTCTCACATTCCCAAAAAACAGGTGGACTTTGAGGGTATGGAGACTCCTGACTGGTTGGGTGTCTGGAATTGCTAATTTGCCTGTAAAGGTAAAGTGCCTTTGCAGTTACAGCAGAGATAAGTATGTTTGGAGTCTGTTTACACAGTTGTTGCATAGAACTGACTCTAGGAGAAACCTGGACCCTTGGAGTCAGGCTGGAACTAGCCCAGGCCCAGAGACACTTGGTTTCAGTCCCTGCTGTGCCCCAGACCCCCCATACAGATTTGGGCAGATGTTTCTGTTCCATCAAGCTCTCCTCTGTAACACAGGGTACCAGAACTTGCCATGGTGTTATGGAACAGCACATGGGGTGTTACACTCCTGAGGCCCCTGGATGATGAGACCACTGGATGGATCCTGGCCCTCTCCTTTCCTGTTAGAGCTTGCAAGAAACTCTTCCAAATGTAAATCCTGAGGGTAGGATCACAGAATACCAGGTTGGAAGGGATCTCAAGGTATAAGCAGAAGGAAAGAAGTCTATCATGTTGGATCCATGAGTACTTTTTGGAGGTTGGGGAATTGAGGAACACCATCTGAAGGGATGCTGGATTCCACCTAACCTTTCCCTTAAAGTTGTTTTTGGCCTGGGAACAGACATTTGGACTCAGTCTGTGTGTCTGAGTGGTTTGCTGTCACAGGGGTATTTAGCTCCAAGAGCTGCTTCTGATCATCTCTTCCTTCTCAAGGTGGGCAGGGGGGTGCTGAACTTCCAGCAGAAACTCAGCCCCCCCTCCATGCTGCAGCTGCTCATCCCTCTGCTGCCTTTTAACCAGAAACCTGAGTGCTGCTCATTGGGTTACAGACATTTGTCAGGCAGTGTTTCTGTCCCCAGAAATAGAGGAGAGGAGTGGTCTGTGCTCAATAAATCAGGCTGCTGCAGGCAGGAGCCATGCAGCACTGGACAGGGCATTAATTCTCCTGAACATGCCTGGTGTTTGGCTTGACAAAAGAGGGAGAAAATTCTTAGCAATCTACATTTGGCTGATTGATCTTGGTTCCAGTAAACTCAGATGCTGGCTGTATTTCTTCCATCAGCTGGCACTAATGACTGCTTCCTCCATGCACATCCATCCTGCCTCATGCACTGCCTGAATTTCCAGTGGGTTTAAGAACCTTCAGCTGACCATCACCCCCAGCTGTGGCAATACCTGCTTGGCTTCTTCCACCTTACCTGTGGAGAGTGGTTTCATCAGCACTTGCTTGCCCTGGCAGTTTTACCTTGGTCCTGTGTCTTCAGAGCACTCCAGGTCATCTCCAACTGGGATCAGTTTCCCATGGGCAAACAGGGTGATGCTTTTTATCTGGCACAGCCCATGTATTTATTTCTTCCTCCAAACGGGCTCAATCTTTGGACTAAAGGTCATTATTGAAACAATAACTTGGAAAAGGACCTATAAGAGCCCCACTAGCCCTCTCCCTTTCCTGTTTTCTTTGAAGCCTGCTGCGTTACTTGAAAAATGTCTTGCAAGAGGAACTCAAGTGCTTGGCTTGGTTTTTTTGCAGCTTTTAAATGCTCTCGTTATTTCTAACTATGTTTTATCAACTGTTCTCCATTCTGCCATCTGCAGACTTTTTGAAGGTAGAATCTCTAAAATGTGGGGCACAAGGAGAAGGATGGAGCTGAGAATTAGGAGTTTGTTTTCATCAGAAGTTGTGATACCAGGCTCTTGCTGGGAGGCACAGTGACTGGGATTCAGCTGTTGTCCTTGTAACATGCAAATATCCAGAGTATTTTGGCCTTCTTAGGATATTTTGGGGCATCTCTAGTCTTCTCTTTAAAGTAAACCCTTCATTCCCTTCCCCCGTTCATTTTCTCTTCATTTGAAGGTTTTTAAAACCAGAAAAGCTGCACCTGGAGCCACTGTAGTTTTCCCCTTTAAAAGCAAAAATATGTTTGCAAGTGTACAAAAGGCTAAAGAGAGTAAATAATTTTTTTTAATGAAATTCAGGAGCTCGGAGGAAGGAACTGCTGTGGTTTCATCCCCCCTGCCAGTACCCAGACTGCGTCCAGAAACGCTGTAGTAGGCAGCAAGCAGTTTCCTCACCTCTTTCTTGATAAATTAATTCCACACCAGCCACAAATCACTTGGAACTGTCAAAGCAGACCTGGAACACAATTTTTTTTTTTTTTTTTTAATTTTTTTTTTTAATAAACTCAAGCAGTGCAGCCCATCACCGTGGAATAAATACTGAGAAGTCAGTGCTTTTCACCAGAGAGTGACAGAGCCGCCGTCTCCCTCCCCTCTCCTGCAGCTTCTGCTGCCGAAGGCGGCGGCTGGGAAGGCTGGGAGGAGGGGTAAGAGGATGAGGAGAAGGGAGGGACAGAGCAGGAGACAGAGCAGGAGCCAGGACCGGCAGCGGATCGGGCTGGAGCTCGCTGCCTTCAGACAAAGCCCCCGCAGCGCTCGGCGCGGCCGCGGCATCTCCGGAGGGAGGAGGCGGCTGCCGGAGGGAAGGATGGAGCCCATGGCATGAATTCCAGGTTTAGATGCTGCCCTCCCGCACGGGCTGTGTTATAAGGGAGGGAGACGGAAACCTTTTGTCATCTCCACGTTTCTGGTGCTGCAGCTCGCCTGGCAGAGGAGCAGGAGCCTTCCTGGCCGCCAGAGCAGCAGCAGCCCCATCCCCAACCATCTCCAGGCACCACTCTGAGCTCTGCTTTGTGCAGCCACTGCAACGGGCAGGGGTGGGAAGGATGGCTTGGAAAGGACCAAACAGTTTCAGCTGACCTGAAGGTTCCCTGAAAGCAAACTTGCTTTTCCTGCTCATCTTTTTATTTGAATATATCCTTGAAACCGATGGGCTCGTAAGAAGCCTGAAAAATTCTGCCTGGCCTGCCTAACAAATTCCCTGATGAAAAGGAGATCTCTGAACTTTTTTTTTTTGTCATCTCTAAAGGTCTCAAGCTTGTCTAGAAGAGAGTAACAAGTCACTGGACTGGGGGAAGGGAGAGCTTGTCTGCACAGCTTCTGTGAGGTGTTGGGAAGAATTTCATTTATCAGAGGCTGAGAGGAGGTGCCAGGGCATGGCTTGGACTTGAGCTGCTGCAGGAAGAGGAGAGAGTGTGCTTGCCTTGGGTTTCTTTTTGCTTTGACGTGGGTTGGAAGGGAGGAACTGAAATGCTGCTTGCTCCAAAGCTGCTCCCTGTTTGAGTGAGGGGCTGGGGTGCAGCAGCCCTGCTGGGCTGAAGAAAATGAAGGAAGGAGAAAGAGAAACGTGCACCGAGCACCTGGCAGGACTGAACGTGCTGGGTGGAACCCATCCTGATCCCTCTGCCTCCCTCGCTGTCAGCCAGTGCAGCAGCCTGGTTGGACTCTCTGGTGTGGCCAGCCTGGTCCCAGCAGCCCGTGGAAATGCTGGGGGTGTGGATGGCTGGTGAAATGCCAGTGCCAGGACTCTCCCACCTGTGCTTGGGGTCCCCGATGCCTCCGCTCCTCCTAACACCGTAACGGCGAGAAAAAGCCCTTACCATGGTTTGCCTCTTTCAGGACTGCTTAGGGAAAAAAAGTATAAGCCCTGCTTTTTCTCTGCTGCAGTTTGTGTGCTTTCTTTGTCTTGCATGTCTTCCCGTGGACAGCTGCTCTAGTCTGGCTTCTGCTGCTTTTCTCAGAGTCCACCGTGTCTGTTTTGTGTCTGGGCTGCATGAAGATGTATTTGCTCTCTAGCTGCTTTGTGGCTCCGGTGCAGAGGGTCCCGCATCCGAAGTTGCATGGACCAGAGGACCTGCAGAGCTCTGGGTGTGCCTGAGGGGCTCTGCTCCATTCCCTCCCACCTGCGACTGGCAGGGGATGCCCCGGGGGGAAGTTTGCTGCCCTCCCCCCGCCCCCTTCAGCCCAGCCAAGGAGTGGATCCGCATCCCGGTGGGGTTGGGCTTCCTATGTTTGCCTGGCAAGGACTTCACCCAAGCCCCCAGCACGGTGCATGTGACGATGCCACGGTCCCAGCAGTGCTCCTAAACACTTTGCCCGGGCAGGGCATTTCTTTTTCTGAGTCTTAACCAGGATACAAATTAAACCCCCCCCTAAGCCCCCAGCCCGCTGAAGCGCTTGGAAACTTTTTGTCCATGCTCTGTGCACCCAAGAGGAATTTGTCTGCCGGCTGATTTGTTGTACTCTGACCGTAATTTTTTGAATAATTTTTTAATTTTTCCTTTGAGTTTCTCGATGGTAATGACTATGATGTGGCAATGCCATCTGTCTTCCTCAGAGTGCCGCTGCTACCGCCTCAACGGTTTCTCCCTTTTCAAGCGTCTGCCGCTTCCTCTCTCGTCAGGTTCCCGGGTGCTGGAGCAGAGTGTTGGGGAGTGGTTGGAGTCCCTTGGCCTGCAGCAGTATGAGAGCAAACTGCTTCTCAACGGCTTCGACGATGTCCGTTTCCTGGTGAGTGGCTGGGTGGCACCCACAAGCTCCAACAAATGTGGTTTTTGCTTTTTTTTTTTTTTTTTTTTTTTTGGCTAAATCTTGTTCCTGATCTTACCAGGTGCAGGGTTGGGTGCTGCAGCCCCAGCAGAACGGGCTTTGGGGTGTGTTGGGTAAAAGGAGGCAGTGAGGGTCGTGTTGGGGTGTTCATCTTCACTTTGAATTCAGCTGTGAGATGGTTTTCTCTCAGTTTTGATCTTAAATTGTATTTACTCTGCCCCCCCTAAATCTTTACAATCCAATTTACTCCAGAAATGGGAACTGTAGCTCACGAGTGTTTTGGAGAGCTCCCAGAGCACTCTGTGTTCTGGACCATGAAGGAGGTGGTGGACTTCTTGTTGGAAGTATCCTTACTCTAAGCATGCAGGATGTTAATGAACTGTACCTAATTGCACTGACACTGGTGGCTCTGAAACCCAAGGTGGGAGTGCTTCATGTTGAGGGTTTGGGGTTTTTTTCCACTAAGGAACTTAAAGCAGCACAGTGTAAAAATCTGAGCTTCTCTGGAGCAGTGAAGTGTAAAGACAAAAAGTTTTGGTGCTGCTCTTCCTGCATAGCATAAAAAAAATTTCAGAGTGTTGACTCCCAAGTTTTGCAAATCAAGAATTTATGAAAATGGATGTAAACCTTTGGAGATGTCATTTGGACTTAATAATCTCCAACCTTGGAAAGGGACTGGGGACATCCCTTGAGTGGATGGTGTGGAGAGAGAACACCAGGAGGATGTGTGCTGGATGGAGAGGGCTTGGGGAGCACAGTGGTGAGGGGGGCTTGGGGGACACATGGAGGGAAGGGAACACTGGGTAGGGCATGGATGGTGGGACAAGGAGGAGCACAGCCCAGCAGGGTCATTGGGGTATTTGAAGAATCATGGAATTGTTTTGGGTTGGAAAAAAACTTTTAAGATCAAGTCCAGCCATTAGCCAGCACTGCCAAGGCCACCACTAAACCCTGTCCCTGGAGGCAGGGTGTAATTATGCTTTTTAAAAATGACCTGACCAAGAGGATAAATGTCCCTGTGAATGGCATGGGATCTCCAAGCACCCCTGTAAGCTGAATAGGGTGGCATGATCCATACCCCTTGGCCTCTTGTCCCCCCTTCCCCTGGCACTGCCCTGGAGCTGAGTTTTGCTGTGCTTTGAGCACCTTCAGCAGAGTTCCTGCTGGTGACAGGCAGTGGTCTCACCACACACCCTCCTGCCTTTACAGCACCCTACAGCTCTCTGTGGCACCTTCCCTCTTCCCTGGGGGGGAATTGCAGGTAAGCTGTGCCCCACAGAAGCCCTGGGCACCCTTAGGGGGTTCTGGATTCCCAGTGTCCCTCCCAGGTGGTCCCAACCCTCTGGTGGACCCAGGACCCACTGTGCTTCAGGCAGGTGAAGCCAACTCCATGCAAGGTTTCAGCATCACCCACACCCTGGGGTGGTCTCATTCAACTTCTGGGATGCTCTGGGGGTGGTGTAGTGAATTTAAATGAAATAATACTCCATAGATCCCTGCTTGGAACTCTCTGCTGATGGATCTTTGACCTTTGTGGTATCAGAGGGCTGCTCTCAATCCAGCAGTTAGCAGATCAAAACACCTTTGCTCTGCCTGGCCCTGCCTGACAGGGGTGATGATAGACCTCTCTCAGCACAGAAGTTTAATAACAGAGGAAATTAACTTTCCACTTGTCCCCAGAGAGGTAGGAACTGGTGGCTGGGAAGCAGGGATTTTTATTGTCTGGACTTCAGGCTGTAAATAGTAACACTTGGTTGCAAACTGCCTGGTGCAGGATTTTGTCATTCGTAAGAGGGAAGCAAAGGCTTTGTGTAGATGTCTCATGATGTGGTTTTATGGTGGATGTGGTAGGAGGTGCTTTTTAATCACAGGGGGCTGATGTTCTTCTTCATCCAGTGCTGGGTCATCACTCCCAGTGCAGGAGATCAGCTTCTGCTGGTGGTGGGAGGTGGGACACTCCTCACTCACTCCTTTCCATTTTAAAAGCTTCCAATAATTTAACAAAAGTTTTCCTGCAAACCCTGGCTGAGTTTTGTTCTGCTCCTTATCCTTGTTACAAGGAAGTTGACTCTGGTACCCCTGCCAAGAGTGGCTTTAAAACCTTCCATCCAAGTCCTGGCAAACCTCAAGCTTACACAATTAGCCTGGTGTGAAAGTTTAATAATTAAGAATCTTTTCCTCTGTGGTTTTTACTTGCTTTTAGCTTCTGATGTGGGAGTAAAACCTGCAGGTAGAGTACTGATGAGGAACAAGCAGTTAATTTGTTTGGCCTACTGATTTTTGCTGCTCTCAGATGAATGGCTGAGGGTGGATGGTGCAGTGGGGAGGTGGCTGCTTGGCTCCTGGCATGGCAGGCTGGCCATCCCTTTTCTGGTTTACGTAGCAGTTTCTTTATTAACAGCCACCCTCAGTGGCTAACAAAGGATATTTGAAACTAAATGGCATTATTTTCCTGGAATTCAATGTTTTCTGTGAAAGGATTAGTCCCTGCTAGGGCCTCATGATGTGAAATATCTCATAGTCTGAAGATGGTTGGGTAATGGGTTGCAAATTGCCAGATGGGCTGCAGGGCTAATGAAGTTCTAGCAGCAAAAATGAAGAAGTTGGGTGTCTTTTGCTACAGAAACACTCTTGCTTTCTGGGTAAGATTTCACATGGCATTGCTCCCCACCTCCAGTAGGCTGAGGATGCAACTCCCTTTGCTGCTGGAGCCCCCAGGTGCCCTTTGGTGAGCAAACAAGAAGCTGATGCCTTGGGCAGACAAGCAAAGCATTGGGAGAGCAAACCCTGAGATGTGCAGTGATAAGACAGCTGTAAAACAGAGGCACCTCCTAGAAGAAGAGCTCTTTAATGTACTTGGATTGAACACTCAGCTTGCAGGAGGTGAGAACTCAAAGTAGGACGAGGAAGAGTCAAACTAAGAGTTTATCCTCTAACTGCAGGGGACTGGGGGAAATCCAGGAAAAAGTAGGTGTTTAAAAGGTACTTTCTAACCACCAGGTAGTATAGTGTTGGGAAGAGAAAAAAAGCCCCACAACTGTAGGGTGCAAGAGGCTGTCTGGTGGTTTTTGGTGCTTTTGTAGCCTGTACTTCAGTCAGTTCTGGTTTCTGGAATTCCTAATATCCTGGGTATTTTCAGTTGGTTCTTGTGTTAATTTGCACCCTGACCCCCACCCCGAGAAGGGAAATGATTCATTTGCACAGGATGGTCAAGTGATTTTGAAAAGTGCTCTGTATAAATATGGGGCTTCTTAATTTGACATTAAAATAGTGAGGCAGAAACATGCATTTATTTCCAGGAATAATAATTCCTTTCTTTTCAGAAACCCAGGGCTTTGTTAGTAGGTGATGAGCTGTGCTCTCTGGACACACAACCTCACTGGTGACAGCTCTGAGCAAACTGCAGCCCCAAGGAGCAGGAGGGAAAAATCATCCCCATCCCTCCTTTGGGGTCTGCTCCTCTGCTTTAACAGCTGAGAGGGACTTTGGGGACCTGCAGTTTTCACAGGTTTGTGTTGGAAAGACAGGGTTGGAGAGGTGATGTCCTGACATGGGTGTCTCTGCCTGTGCTGCTTCTATTCTGGGGGAATTGAGGACAAATAATAAGAGTATTACTTGTAGCACCAGTGAGTTCTGAGCTGTGTCAGGCAAAACTTGTAGGAATATTCTCACTTTTGGAACTGGCAGGCATTTTTTTGGATGGGTTAGCAGGTAAGAACAAGTGGACAGAACCAGGAGAAGGAGAAGGGAATGGCAAGTGTTAATCCATTAATGCAGTGACTGTCACCCAGCCTGGACACAGCTCCTGGGGATGGGGCACTTGCAGCCCCCAAGGCAGAGTTTCTTGATCAGTGTTTCCTTGATGTAAAATTCATGTTAAATCTGCAAAAGAAAACAAAATGCTGCAGTGTTTGCTTGTGGCACACAACAGCACCTCAGTGACCCTGACCAATTCCACAGCCCAAAACTTTAGGATGTTTCTGAGTGGTTCAAAGGATCCCAACTGAGTCTTGGCTCGGGGTGGATATTGCTAAGACAAATCAGCAGGATTATTTAAACACCAGTTTGATGTGACTTTAAAGCTGGCTTGCCATGTTTTGGGAAAGAGGCTGAAATTGAGGTTTAATTTCAGATGGTGCATAATCTTTTGGCTTGGCTGAGGGGAAGAAAAGGGCTATAAAAGATACTTGTTTTCTGAAATACTGAGTTCTCTTGCCAAACAGTAATATGCACAGATTGGGCCATGCTTCTCTGTCTGACAAAATCCTTATATTCCCTTGAAGTTGCCTCCAGCAGCTTTGTTGTGGTTCTTATGGGGGGTTTTTTGCTGAACCCCCCAGCACAAACCTGCTGCCCAGGGGAGTGGGTGCCCTTTGCTGGCTTGGGGTGATCAGATTGTGGCACTCAACTTCTACTCTTAATGTAAGGCTTTCATTCCAAGTGCAGGCAGTTCAGCCAGCCAGGGATTTAAAAAAAAAAAAAAAGAAGCTAAAAGGGAGATAAACTTTCAAATTCTGCTTCACTGCCTGCTGGAATTTGCTTGTTAGAGGGGAAAGGTTTATTTGTGTGATGGGTAAACATAATTGAAGCTGCTAGCTGAGACTTACTGGCATGGGTTGTGCTGTCCTTGACTTAGCAAAAATACAGCTTTGCAAGTAGAAAAAAGCCCTCAGCAGAATTGCATGCCAAATGTTGACAGGACTAATGAACCAGGGCTACCCCACCACCCAAAAGGAGCCCCAGCCCTGCTACCTCCCACGTGGAGCAAATGCAGCCCTGGGGTCTGCACGGGAGCCCCATTGCCTCATCCTTCACCAGAGGAGGGAAAGAAAAGGTCAGATCACAAACCCAGAGCAGTGAGTGAGCAGTGTCCTTCAGAAAAATGCACTATAAATCCACTTAATTGTCCTTGACTGGTAATGAGCTGGGGGAGCTGTAAGAGGAGGAAAAATGTCACAAGAATATGGACCAAGAGGGATTTGGCTGCTCCCAGAGCTCAGTCCTGTCTCCTGCCATCACCAGGGTGTCTGCAGCAGATGCTCCTTTCAGGAGGTCCATGGGAAGCTGGTTTTGCACTCTGAGTGCATCCCAGTGCCCTTGGAATGACCGAGAGGAAGAGCCCAGGCTGGGTTTGGGGACAGAGGGGACATGGCCAGTGTAAGAAGGAACTGCAGTAATTCGTGGTAGAATTCCCCCCCCCAGGAGCAGGCAAGGAAATGACATAACCTGTGCCCTCACTTGGAGTATTTTGTGGTCCCCCAGATCCCATAAACGTGTCTGAGATGTTTCCAAAAGCTTTTCCCTTCCCTCGGAGGGCTGAATGTTTGCTGCTACCCCAGGCAGCTTTTCAGGCTGACATCTGAGAAGGGCAAACCTCTGGCAATTGTTCCATTATTCTGTAGCTGAACTTTTTATTCAGTCCAAAGATATTTTGATTTACCAATGAGCAGGTAAAACCAGAACATAAACCATTTTTTATAGTTTTGTTCAGTTTTTTTTTTTTTTTAAATTGTTCAAGCCTGGGTTCCCAGGGAGTGTGTGGAAAGCAGCTCATGCTGATTTGATGAGACAGCATCAGGAACAGAAATCTGTTCTCCCTGCATTGTGCCCTGGGCTCCTCTGAGTTGCTTTTTCTTTCCTATTTTTCTTATAATTGGGGATAAGTGGTGAAAACACGATGGCACTGGAAGGATAGGGTGTCCACAAATAATTTAGAATGCTGACATTAACTTGGTTAAATGTATGTCAGTGCCATGTTAGATAACCCTGCAGTGGGTTTTGTTAGGGAAGAGCTTTTCCCTTCTCTGTGTGTGTTTGAGCAAATGGTTCCTAAAATTTCAGAGCTGAGGTTTTGGCTCAGTGTGTGAGCAGAACTGAAGTTCAGCTCAGTGAGTGTCTGGGGCTGAAGACACCTCTCCCAGCAGCCAGCTGGGAGTCTCCTTCACCCTACAAAAGTTCTGGGTGCTGGTTGATACCTTCACAATGTTCATTTTCACCCCATCACTGTCCTGCTGCAGTATGGGGCATCTCCTGGTGACCACAGTGAATTGTCACTCTTTTTTTGCATGGTTCCCAGATGCTGGTCCCCTGGGCTTTTAGCATGCTCTGCAACTGTGCACCTCAGAGCTTTTTTGCTCTGTCCATATAAAACTTGTCATTTTTTTGTAGTCATCTGGAGAAAACTGAGCTGACATCTTCCAGTGGTGTTTTGCACCCAGTAATGATCTGTGGAAGCAGTGACCTAGCAGGAATCCCATGGAGGAGGTTTTCCTCCTTACACACTTGGTGAAGCAAAGAGAAAACTTGGCAGCACTTGGAGAATAATTTAGTGTAGAGCCAGGTGAGCCCCCCTGTTGGTTCCAAGGTGGGTTCCAAACTCTGTTCATCCAGGCAGAAGCTCTTGAGTGCTTGGTTCTGGGTTTGTTCTTCCTGAAGCTCAGCCCTGCCCTGGGCTTTGGTGACTGAGTTTGGGAATGAGTCTGGCTGGAAGTAAACCCTGCTCATACCAACCCAGACATGGGGGGGATTTACCCTTCAAGGATTGCTAATCAGATTTAGGAGATCTTTTTGGTTTGGTTCATGGCAGCTGGCAGGTTTATTAGTGAAATGAATTTCATTTCTTTTTCTGAGCTAGGCAGGGAGAATGTCAGCCACGTGGTATTGTCAGGATTACTGACAGCCTCCTAGAACATTTCTCATGTGGTCCCCAGACTGATTGTGGTGCCTGGGATGAACACCCCATAAGAGCAGAATTGGACCCATGCTTGAGGGGTTTTGCCAAGTGTCTGAGTGGAAATCAATTCTTACAGTGAAATGAAGTTATTTTGATGGCTCTCCGGGGGGGTTCAGATGCTGCTTGGGTGGTTTACAAGGACTGGGCTTTAGCCATGATGGTGCTGGGGGGCTTTGGGGATTTCTCTAGAAGGGAATGATGAGGGCAGAGACATGGAGTGATCTGAGAGTTGAGGCTGTGCAGAAGCTCCCCAGGTGATGGAGATGGACTGCATGGAAAGCAGCAAGTTTGGAGTGGATTTTGTGGAGCAGAGTGAGTGGATCAGAACTGGCAATTTAGAGGATACTTACATTTGATTCATTAGTAGCTCCAGGCCCAATAAACATTAAAAAAGCCATTAAAGTAGCAGTTAATTTTTTTTTCCCCTCTAAATAAAATTGCCTGAAGTTGACAACCATGACCGATTCCCTCTGTTGCCATTGTCACACTGCCAGTCAGCATGGGGAAGAAAATCAAACAGAAATGAAGTGGCTGTGTGTTAATCTAGGATTTATTGTCAGATTTTGTGGAGGGCCACGTTCCACAATCAATGCTCTGCAAAGAGCTGGGACTTGGTTGTCGTGCCCTTCACTAAACAAATGTTTCTTTTCCCCAAGTTGCCACTGAACTGCCTCGAACTGCAGATACCAAGAAGGGGAGGTTTGAAACCTCCTGGATCACAAGACCTTTACAAATTACAACTCTGGATTTGTGGTGGCCAAGCCCTGCTACTCTGGCTCTGAGATTGGGGTGTGCAGGTCCTAATTTTGGGGTCAGCAGCCCACTTGGAGGTGAAGAAGCTGCTGGTGTGGAGGGGCTGAGAAGTTAGGGATGGCTGATGGAGCTGGAGATATTCAGCCTGTAGTCAAAGCTGTGCTGCTTTTTTTTTTTTTTTGCCTGTAAGAGGGGGTGGTGCTCTGTGCTATCTCCAGGTTCTCAGGTGAAGGAAAAGCCCCCAAGTGCAAATCATGCACTCCAAACCACCCCCAAACCCTGCAGGGAAAGAAGCAGCTTCCTCAGCTACTGGTAAATTTGGGGACAGGGAGCTCATTGCCACCAGCAGTGGCTTAGCCACCTCCTTAATTACCTTCTCTAATGCTCCTATTTCTGAATTTCCCTGCCTTCCCTTATCCCCAGGATGCTCCCCAAGGCTGTGGGACTGTGAATCCCAGCAGCTTTACACAAGTCTGGCAGCAGGAGCAGGCAGAGAGCTCCAGCAGGGCCACGTGGGGCTCTGAATCCTCTTGCTGGTCACATCACTGAGCCACAATCATCTGCTGGGCAGTATGAGCATCATGCTTCCATTAAGTTGCTGAAAGCTTCAGCTAGGCAGTACCTAGATGACCAAAATGAGGGTTCTTGATCCTTTTTCTTCACCTGAAAAGGAGAAACTGAAGTGGAAGGGAGTTACGGAAGGTGCAGCTTGTGTTTAGGCTGGGTCTGTGATGAGCTGGGTGCATCTCCATCTCCTTCATCCAGGCTTTTGGTTGCCAAAAGCAAAGCAGTAGCAGTGGCAGCAAAACCCTTGACAAGATGCAAATTGTCTTGAACATACAGAGGGGAAAAAGAGCTTTGAATGCATTAATCTAAGAAAAACATGAATGCTTTGGCTCCTGCAGCTGCCAGCACTGAGCTGTAGATGTTTGCAGAAGCCTTTGGAGGCTGGAAAAGCTGTGTTTGGGTTTTGCATCTGTTGCTTTTAATAGCAACCCCATTCTGGTCCCTGTCTTCCCTGCAGTCCCTTGCCTGTCTTTATTTAATACCAGGTTTGGTACCAGAGGCAGAGCTCACGTTAGGATTCATTAATGGGATTCATTAAACTCCAGCGAAGTCGCCGCGTCCTGTGCGAAACTTTCCCTGCCTCGGGCCCTTCCTTTGCTGGAGAGAGAGAATGGAGCAGGGCCAGGCTCTGGGCAAGAAGCAGCATCTGAAAATTGGGTAGTTAAATGCCTGCAGAGTGCCTGGCTGGAGGAGGATCTCTGGCAGATTGCAGCAGCTCAGGTTTTGGCAGGATTGCCTTGGGGTCACCTCGCCAGCAGTGGGGGTCGATGCAGCCACGATGCTGCCTCCTTCCAATGTAACCTCAGACTGAGCTTTGTGTTTTGTTTTGGGTTTTTTTCTTGCCTTTAATGAGAAACCTGGAGCCTCACAGGCTGTTTAATTACAGTGCAAGATGTGAAGCATGACTAAAGCAGAGCTTTTCTCTAAGCACTTGTGTTGCCACAGGCTGCACCAGGAGTCTTTGGGGCTCCCCAGATGAGGATGTGGGGTACAGATCTCTGTTGTCCTTTGGGGTGAAACAGAGGGCAGACGGTGCTCAGAAATTGTGTGTATTTGTGTCTTTCCACAGAGGAAGCTGAAGGCCAGTTTAGGGGGTGAAATGGTTTGACTTCATGATCTTGGAGGTCTCTTTCAACCTGAGTGACTCTATGAAAGTCCACCTGGAGTGGCTGGCAGTCAGTCTGCAGCCAAGGAGTGGGATGCACCTTGCCCAGTTTCTGCTGTCAGTGGCTGGGATGATGGTTCAGGCTCTTGGGAAGCAGAGGAGGATTCATCCAGGTGATGCATTTCACCCTGGAGTAGATGCACTGGAGAAATAGTCCCTTCCTTCAGCAAACACGTGTGGAGCAAACACGTGGTTGGAGCTCAGGAAGAAATTTTTGCTTCTGTGTCTATTGCAAAAAAAAAAAAGAAATTCAGACTCTGCTTCCTTGTGGATGTTTTGGGGATCATCCCAGCTCTTCTGGGAATAAAAAAAAATCACCCAAGATTTTTCTGTCAAGACTGATTAATATACACGTGTGGTGCTGTACTAAAAATCTGGCTTAACAAAGGGTGTGTGTCCTAGGAACAAGCCCTGAACAAGCCACTTGCAGCACAGGAAATGCTGAGGGCTGATTTCTGATGGAAACAAAGAGAAAAGTCTGAGGTGTTGGGATAAATGGGGCTTTCAGATGTCCCCTTCTCCCTCTGCACAGATGGAAGCGAGAGCTCTGGCTTGGGTGCAGCCCTGAGCCAGGGGAGATGTGCAGAGTGAAAAGCACTTGTCAAAATGAATGAAGTCTGAAATAGGTCTTTGGAAAGTCTTTTTGATTCTAATTGGCATTTCTGAGGCTGCTGCTGGAGGATCATAGAGGCAAACAGCAGAGTGAGCCCCTGGGTTCCTCTCCCCTTCCTCAGGCGTTTGCTGAATCCGTCCTCAGAGGACCCAGAGAGGGACTTAAAACAAGCAAACAAAAACCTGTACTGGGATATTGTTTAAAAATAAAAAAGAAACTCCTGCCCAAACCCCCTTGCAGCAGTTTTTCTGAATTGTAACCAAGAGGCTTTGTTTCACCTCTGTGACAAAAGCCTCGTTGGAGCTGCTGGGTGTGGATGTGTCTGTGGCCATCCCCTCCTTGGTCCAGCAAGAATCTGATTCCAGGACAGCTCCATCAGCCCCATGCCCAGCGTGATCCAGTGGTGCAGAGGTTGGGAAGGATGGAGCTGGCACTGGGAAGCAAGGAAGATGTGCCAGGAGAGGCAGGGAAGGCTGGAAGCTGCAGCAGACCCCAGCTGGGTCTGCGTGCCTCAGAACCCTCTTTGCTTAGGGGGCTTTTTGTGCCGAGCCAGGTCCTGGTGGAGCAGAGAGAGGGTTTTGCAGGGCCAGGGCACAAACCAAACCTGCAGGGCTCAGAACCAGCAGTGACCCAAGTGGAGCATCTCTGCCCCTTGGCTTTTGCCTGAACAGCGTGTTAAATGCAGACAGGTTTCCTGGTTTGAACAGCTCATCTGTTCAGCTGGCAAAGGTTAAAAGATCTCCAGTGTGTTTGCATTTAATGATCTATTTTAGTGGCAGATTATCTTTTTTTTTTTCTCGTAGGAGATGAAGTCTGGATGGGTTTAAAGGACGTTCCTCTAAGCACAGGCTCCTTCCTGCACAATAGGCTGGGATGATTTATTCGGCGCTGCTACGCTTTGTCTTTCCTTGTTAAGTACCCTGAGAATACAGACTGGCACTGAGGGAATTAAACCTGACACATAAAAATAAGGAGTGTTGGAGAAAGCTGTAGGCTTGACAGTATTTAACTAGCTTGTACCCTTGCTCTATAGCAAGCAATTTTCCTTGAATCTGAGATATTGGAAGTGGGAGAACACCTATTGCCTGGCTGTGTCAGTGTCAAACAGGCAGCTGCTGGTTTGGGAGCCAGGAATTGCTGCTAACAGCAGGTTAGCACCAAGAAGTCACAACATGAGGAAAATAAACTTGAATCCAAATCTAAATAGGATTTAGATTCAAGCCTGTTGAGTTTTTATACATGAGGATTCCTCCTCAGCATTGTCACAGCTCCAACTTGCCATCCTGGTCAAGCCCCACACCAGCTGCAGCTCCAGCACTCAGCTCTTTTTTAAGCAGCAGAACCCCAAGATGGGCAGGCAGGGGGAGCAGAGTGGGCCAAGGTGTCAGAACTGCAGGTTTCAGGTCCCTGAGGTGTGACAGTAACCTGTGGGGACCTGGGTCAGTGGGTCCCTCCCTGTGCTTCCCTTTGGCTGGCCAGGCAGGGCAGCCCTGCTTTGCTCTCCAGACTTAGAGGAGAAATCCCATTGCTTGCTTTAGCCCTCTTCTGTCCATTTATAAAAGTAGAAAAGCCATCTCCCTCTAGAAGATGAATTCCTGGAACAGATGATGCCTCCCAAGGACCCTCTGGCAGCTCCTGCAGCAGAGCTGTAGCATGCAAAGCTGCTTGTGCCAGGTGAGCTGCATGTCAGGGGAGTTAAGCTGCCTTTAATCCTTTCCCTCTCCCCCTGAGCCGAGCACACAGTCTCCTGCTGTTACAGAAATCCACATTAAATGTGTCTCCTTGGCTTCAAGTTTGTGAGCAGGAAAAGGGAGGGATGCTGTCACTTTTCTTGGTGGGATGCTGCTGGTGTGATCCCTGTCTCTGGCACTGCACACAGGAGGGGTTTTGCTCTCAATGCAGCAGAACCTGATGCTGCTCCTGCACCAAATGGGCACCCTCGGAGCCTTCAAGCACCAAACAGCCTTTTTTTTCCTTTTTTTTCCCATTAATTTTGTGCACTTCAGGTGTGCACAGAACAGCTTGTGTGCCGTCCTTGTGCAGAGCTTCGTGTGCAGCATTGTCACTCGGGTCTCACTTCACCTTCCTTGTAGGACATGAGGTGCAGTCCAGGAAACCCAGAACAGGTCTCAGTGTGTCCCCAAGTCCCTGCAGAGCTGCCACCCACCCACAGTGCCCTCTCCAGCTGCCAGCAGTGCTGCAGACCTGTGCTGCTGCCTTAAAGCAACCTTCTGGCAACCAGGGACTGAACCAAGCTCATCAGCTGCAGGGCCCTCAGTCCTGGCTCTTTCTGCTGTTTAAACAACTCTTAGGGAAATGTTTTGTGCTGTGGGTGTCTGCTGGCCAGCCAGGAATTGAGGGCATTGGGCAGCCCAGCCTGGCAGGGGAGGATGGAGGCAGAGGAGCTGTGGGTGCTGGTAGGCTCAGCCTGTCTGCAGGGCTCTGCTTCTCCACCACCCACTGCTTTAATTTGCCACTCTCATTTGCTAAATAATTGTTTCTCTGCAGTCTGGCCTCTGAGGGCAGCTCTCCCAGTGACATTGCTTGGGGCATCTCTTATCTGTGACATCAATTCTGCTGCTCTGGACGTTTTATTTCCGTGGTGGAGGGGAAGGGCAGGAGTTGGGGTTGGAGAGCCACGTGTTGTCCATCCTGATGGTTACTGCATGGGGTCAGGGAAGCAGTGGGAGCAATCCTGCCTGGCCCTGGGGCTGTCCTACACAGGCACAAGCCAAGAAAGCCAGGAGCAAAGTGGCCACTGGCATTGCCATCAACGAGCCAGCTGGTGTGTGGCTGCAGGGCTGGTGTCTGGCACCCTCAAAGCCACCTGGTGACTCTTGTAAAGCCACTGCTGGAGGCAAGCTGTCCCCTCTGGGGTCCCCTGTCTGCAAATGGGTTTATCCAGTGTGGTGTCACCATCCATTTGGAGTCACCATCCCTGGAGGCATTCAGAAAACGTGTGGACGTGGCATTTCAGGACATGGTTGGGTGGGCACGGTGGGGCTGTGTTGATGGTTGGGTTTGATGATCTTTGGGGGCTTTTCCAACCTTAATGACTCTGTGATTCCATGATCTGGGAGTGGATGGGGCAGCAGAAGGGCTGTTCCTCCTCCCTTGCAGTGTTGCCCTTGCCAGGGCACCCCGTGGTGGGTCGGTGGTTCCGAGAGCAGTTCAGCACTTTCCTCTCTGGATGTTGTGTTTGGAGTCTGTAGCACTGAGCTTTTTGCAAGCTGAAACACTATGGAAAGAGGGCAGGGTAGGAATACAAAGCATTTGCTGCCCTTTCAAGAGGATACTTGGCCATCTTCCCTTGCTGTTCCCTCCTGAAGGCCTGGCTGCTCAGCCTGCCTGTGCCCTTGCAGCAGCAGCTTGCCCGACAGCCAATTTTAATTAGGTTTCTCTTATAAAACCAAAATGTGGAACAGCAAAGTGCTGTCAGCTCAGACCTTCAGCTGAGACTCTCCTGAGAGCTGAGGGAGGCAGTTCTGGGGAGGGAGGAGGGGGATCCAGGCTCCAGCTGAAGCCCTTGGATGAGCTGCAGTGTGGTTCTTCCAGCCATGGGGAGACATTTGTGGGCTTTCTGCTGAGCTCTCCCCAGGTATGAGGGGTGTGGGTTGGGATGGAGGCTGTCAGGAGGGGGGTAACAGTCAGCACACTCTGCCTGTCTGTGCTCTCCATGAGGATATAGATGTTCAAGCATGGAAAATGTGCTACCAGAGCCTCACTGCCTGGGGGACCAGGGATAAATCTGACCTTTGCCAGGTGTCCTGGAAGGAAATTGGGATTTCTTGGTGGCCCTAGAGGCTGAGGAGAGTGGGATGCCCCTTCTCCAGCACCATGCATGGAGTGGAGACAGGGGTGGCTTGGGCAGGGGGGAGCAGGGTTGTTTGGCAGTGATTGATCTGTGCTTTGATCACTCCTCCTCCTGCTGTGGGGACACGCTGGGAGGTGAGGTCAGGATGGTGACGTTGATCTCTGCTCCCACTCCTGATGTGGCTTGTGTTGCCCTCTGCTCCCATGTCACCTCTTCATGTCCCCTCAGGGCTGTAATGTCATGGAAGACCAGGACCTCCGGGACATTGGGATCAGTGACCCCCAGCACCGTCGGAAGCTCCTCCAGGCTGCTCGCTCCCTCCCCAAGGTCAGCACTGATGTTCCTCTGGGGAAGGAAGCTGTGATGGGGCAGAGGAAACAGAAGCCAGGCCCTGTGACCCAGGGAGGGGCTGCAGGGGCAGTGAGAAGGGGTTTGGGGATAGCAGGGAGGAGGAGGAGGAGGAGATAGGTCAGGCTGCGTGGCTGGGATGACTCCATGCTGGGGGGAGGGTGGCTGTCCCTCCTGCCTGTCTTGATCCCAAGTGCATTCCCTGTTTGTTCAGTGGTCTGCACACTGATTTTCATCGACCCTGTCAGCCTTGGGCTCCCAGCCCCCTGGAGCTTTTAACCCCTTTTGTTGTGTTTTTACAGTTGAAACCCCTGGGCTGTGATGGGAACACTCAGCCTTCAGTTCCCGCCTGGCTCGACTCCTTGGGGCTGCAGGATTACATCCAGTCCTTCCTCTCGAGTGGCTACAGCTCTATTGACACTGTGAAAAACCTCTGGGAGCTTGAAATAGTAAATGTGAGTGTTGCCTTTCTCATGCCACAGCAGCAAGGTCCTGCCCGGGCTCTTTCCAGGGCTGGGACTTGCAGGGAGCTGTGTGAAATGGGAACACAGAGCTGCTCCCTGGGGAAGGTTTGCAGGAAGACTGACAGTCAGCCTCACCTCTCCTTCCAGGTGCTGAAAGTGAACCTGCTGGGCCATAGGAAGAGGATCATTGCCTCCCTGGCAGACAGACCCTATGAGGAGCCACCAGCAAAGCCACCGAGGTTCTCTCAGCTGAGAGTGAGTCACTGGTTGTGTCCCCTGCCCCCCTGGTGCTCAGCAGTGGTCAGGGTGCTTTCTTCTGCCCTGGTTCTCCTTCACTTACCTCCCTTTCTTTCAAGAGCTAAACTCAGGTCTGTCAGGAATAATTATTCCCTTTCTGATAAGCAGCTATTGCCTCAGGGGCACTGAGAGATCTGTAGAGATACTGAGAGCTCAGGTACTGGGTGGGTGTCCAGGCTCAGAGGAGGAGGCACATTCAGCCTTACTCTGCTGTTTTCACCCACAGAAAATTCAACTGAGCAAAATCAATAACAAAGTTATTGGGAGAAAAAAAACAAAAACCCTTCAATGTCAATATTTATTAAGTTAAAAATCCTTTGAAGCTAAGTGCAGATAGTAATAAGCATAGAGAGTGGTCTTTGCTTTTTAAGGAGAGGAAAGGGTGAAACCTAAAAGGCTTGTTTCTTATTAGAACAAATCAATTTGACCTGAAAGCCTGGGTTACTGCTGGTTCTCAGGTCTTTGGTGGTTTGGAAAGCAAGTTCTTGAAGCACTGAGGCAACTGCACATCTGGCTGTGTGGAGGAGGAGTGTTTGCTGCTAAACAGTTCCCATGGATCTACCTTGGCTGCTGCTGGAGATGGTGCAGAGCCCAATACTCCCACTCAGAGTTTGGTCAAGGAGAAGTTGGGGAATGTGATGGCCAGGCTGGCTCTGCCTTGGCCAGAGCACCTGGAGCACTTGGGCAGAGGGAAAACAAATGACATATTGGATGTTTTTCTGGATAAATCCTGCTATGGCCAGGCCTCACCACAGCAAACATCACCTGATGTTTGGACAGACAAGCTGCAGCTGAAGTGGTGGATGAGTTCCCCAACTCTTGGCTTGCTTCTTTCTGGGTCAAACTCCACCTTCCCTGTGTGAAACAAAACCCAAGTGTGGGAACACGAGTGCTGGGAGAAATCTTAACATGGCTGCTTGGATCCATCCAGCTTTTCACCTCAGCATCTTCAGCAGCAGACACTTGCACAGGGGAAGAGACTATTCAGCCCTTGCAGGTCAAATTTTGGTTGCCTGTCCTATGGGGAATGTCAGGCAGCTCCTTCAGATCAGGTGCCTTGGTGCCAGGTGGGTGCCTGCAGGGTGCTGCTGCCAGCTGTGCCCTGCTCTGAGGGGAATGTGGAGCTGGTTTTGTCCCCTTGTCCCCTGTCCCCTTGTCCCCTGCAAGGCAGGGGTGTGACACAGCTCAGCTGGGGAGATGGGAAGCAGATGGGACCTGTGCTTGGATTGTGCTGCTTGGGATCCAAGATCCCTCTCCCTGAGCTGGCTGGGCTTCTCTAGAGCTCTCACTGCCAAATAGCTCTGGATGTGATTTGTGGCTGTTGATTTTTTGCTGTGGGAGTGGCAGCCTGGGGGCTGTCAGACCCTTCCTTATCAGGGCTGGCTGGGTGGGGAGCCCTCGTGTTCCCTCTTCTCCCTGAAAACCGAGACTGGGGAGTGGAGTTTGGCAGAAGCCACTGAGCTTGCAGCTCCCCTGAGAGTTGGGGAGCTGGGCTGTGTGCCACGGGGGGGCAGTGGGTCGTGCTGCTTCCTCCCAGGGTTTGCAGATCAGCTTCCTGGAGCAGGAATTGGGAGTGATTGCAGCTTCCCCATCCCAAACATCTGGTCCTTGCCCTGCTGCAGAACTCTTCCCTCTTGCCTTGAATTCCCAAGGCTTTTCAACCAAAGCAGCTGAGTTGGGCTGCCGTGTGCTCTGCTTGCTGGATATTTTTAGGGTTCAGGTGTGGAAAAATAGGGGGCTCATACTGCTCAAGAGTCAGGTATGAACCCTGCACCTTCACCATGCAGCCCAACCACCCCCTTTTCAGAAGACAAAATCCTGGAGGGACAGCAGCCAGCTGAGCCTCTTCTCTGAAACATCCTCTTGAGACCCAAGGCAGGGTGTTTGGAGGGGGAGAGGAGGTTTTTGGTGCAGCAGCAACTCATTGATATGCTGGGCAGGGAGGCTGGGTAGGAGAATGGGCCATTTGCAGCATTTCCTGGTGCCCCAGCTGGTGGGATCCAGCGGGGAGCGGAAGGACGTCAATGGCTAATTAAGGATCTTGGTTGAATGGGACTAATGGGGGCTGCAGCTGCCAGCTCCCCAGTGCTGTCTGCTGGGCTGGTTGGCAGGGACAGGCAGGGAATCTTGCCTGCAGTCAGAGCCAGGCTGTCAGGCAGCTGGGCTGATCCCTCACTGGGCTCCCCCGGGGCTTTTCTCCTGGGGTGGTTGATCAGCAGCACCTTGGAGTGGGTTTCTTGGAGCTTTAGAGGATCCTGTGCTTCCACTGCCTGCCTCCCAGCCTCCTGGGGTCAGGGTGGAGGTGTGCTTGGTTGAAAGGGCTGTGAAGCCCATCTGAAACCATCCTGAAGCAAACCAGGGGTATCCTATGGAGAATCTCCAGTACCTCCAGTACAAGAAAGCTGGGGAGGGACTACAAGGGTGGGGAGGAACTACAAGGGTGTGTAGCACCAGGATGAGGGGCTTTAGTTAGAGCTGGGGAGGTTTAGATTAGGAAGAATTTCTTTACTATGAAGGTGGGGAAACACTGGAACAGGTTGCTCAGAGAGGTGGTGGAAGCCCCGTCCCTGGAGACATTCAGGGTTGGGCTTGATGGGACTCAGAGGGAACTGAAGATTTCCCTGCTTGCTGCAGGGGTGTGGGCTGGATGACCTTTAAAGTTCCTTTCCAACACAGTGAACTCCATGACTATTAAAATAAATTTGTGGGATTGATGACACTGGGGCAGGAAGGAGCCTGCAGGGCAGGAGCTGCCTCTTCAACTCCACTCAGTTTTGTGTTGGGCCCTGTGAAGGGGAGCAAGGGGTGGGCATGGGTGCAGCACGAGCTGACCCGGGTGGTTCTTGGTGTCTCTTTGTTTCAGTGCCAGGATTTGATGTCCCAGACATCATCACTCCTGAGCCAGAACGACTCCTGCACGGGCAGATCTGCTGATCTTCTGCTGCCCTCTGGGGACACAGGGAAGAGGCAACACGACCGTGGCACCGAGGTTGCTCCCTACTCCAGAGTTGGGAGCTACAAAGCACAGGTCAGTGGGGATTCTGGGTGTCCCGGGGGCCCCTCTGCACAGCTCAGTCCAAGCTCCTCTTCTCTGGAGCCAGCAAGACACTAAGGTGGAGCATGGAGAGTCAGGAAGGTGATCAGGCACAGCTTCCCTCAAGCATTAGAGCCTGCAGCTTGGTTTTGCCTCAGTCTCACTTTAAATGTGTGATTCACACTCCCATGAGCACTGGCACCTTCTCTAGCAGCTTGCTGCCTCCTCCCAGCCCCTCCAGGGTTTTGCAAACTTCAATTGCATCAACCCAAAGAGCCCTCTGGGATCTGTTTCAGTCCAGGTTGGCCCTGCTGTGGCATCACATCCATGTTGCAGGCATTGGAATGGGCTGCCCAGGGAAGGGGTGGATTCTCCATCCCTGGAGATATTTCAAAAGAGCCTGGATGTGGCACTCAGTGCCATGGGCTGGGAACCACGGGGGGAGTGGAGCAAGGGTTGGACTTGATGAGCTCTGAGGTCCTTCCAACCCAAATGATCCTGTGATTCTTCCCTTCCAGGAGGACCGCCGGGAGTCCAAGCTGACCCTGCGTCCCCCCAGCCTGGCTGCCCCTTATGCCCCAGTCCAAAACTGGCAGCACCAGCCAGAGAAGCTCATCTTTGAGTCCTGTGGGTATGAGGCCAATGTAAGTGGCTTTTGACTTGTGAGGGAGGTGAGGATGAGGAGGAGCTGGGGTCAGGGTGTTGGGGGTAGAGTTGTCACCCTTCCTCACCTTCCCTGGGTGACCTGTCCCTCTCCAGCCATGCCTGGTGGCCTTGGCATCTCTTGGTGCTGGCAGGGTGCCCTACCCCAAGCCTTTGACATCTCTCTCCCTCTTCCCAACAGTACTTGGGCTCCATGTTGATCAAAGACCTCCGAGGGACAGAGTCCACACAGGATGCCTGTGCCAAGATGAGGGTACAGAGGCCATGGGGATGGGGGGGTCACTCACAGCCTGGGGTGGGTGATGTGGAGAGGGGAATCTGGGTGAAGTTTGCTTCCCCATACTCTGCAGGCTGCTCCTGTCACTGGTGAGCTGTCACAGGCTGTGCCACTGTCACTGGTGAACTGTCTCCCCTGCCCCCAGGACTTTTCCCTCCAGCTGGAAGGGGTGTGCAGTGGGAGAAGGGCTGTGCTCACTGGGGAGAGGCTGCTGGGGTGGCTTCAGATCCCTCTGCTTCCACCAAGAGCAGGATTTCCTCCTCCTGTACAATACCCCCAAAGCTCTTCTTTGTGGGGCAGGGGCCTGGGGGTCTCTGGGGTGGGTTGGGGAGGGGGTGACAGAGGGAGCATTTATTCACAACTGCTGACTGGATTCTTCTTCTCTCTGAAGAAATCCACAGAGCATATGAAGAAAATCCCAACCATAATACTGTCCATCACGTACAAGGGGGTGAAGTTCATTGATGCCTCTAACAAGGTGAGCTTCAAATGCCTGGAAGGGGGTGTCTGGAGGTGTCTGGAGGGACAAGAGGTTGTCTGGAGGTGTCTGTAGGTCATTATCTAGTGGCTCCAGAAGCCATGACTGATCCTGAGGGTCCCAGCTGCTCAGGACTACAGGGGAGCACCAAGGTGGTGGTGGTTTGAATGCCAAAGGCTTGGCAGACTGGCTGCTTGTGGAACATTTTGCCAGTTATTCCTGCCATGGGGAGGGATCTAGGACTGCTCTGGCTGGGACATCCCCCTCCTTGCCCCCCAGTACCCACTTGGCACGACCACCGCTCGCCGGGTGTATTTGCCATCCCCCAGAAGGGTGATGGGTGCTTGTGGTTGACCCTGACAGAATGTCATTGCTGAGCACGAGATCAGGAACATCTCCTGTGCTGCTCAGGACCCTGAGGATCTCTGCACTTTTGCCTACATCACCAAGGACCTGCAGACCAGCCACCACTACTGCCATGTCTTCAGCACCGTGGATGTGGTGAGTGGGTTGTCACAGCTCAGCTCCAAGCACTCTGCAGTCCTCTGAAGGCCACTTTTTCCATCACTCAGCATTATTGGCCAGTCATAGAGCAGGATCTGGTTCATTCTAGGGCTCCTATACCTGTTTCTACCCTAAAGCATAATTTTCAGAGTCCTGGCTCAAAATGCTTTTCCTTTGGAGCTTTGTTGACAAAGAGAATATCTGTCTGGCTTCATTACTGCAGTCTCCAGTGCTGAATGAAGCAGGGCAGGAGCTTCTCCCTCCTGGGGAACAGGCTGTGAACAAAACCCTAACACACTCTCAATTATGTTGAGTATAATAGGCTGATCTAACAGCCTTTTAATTCACTGAGGGTGTGGAAGCATAACTTGCTTTTATTCTTGGGCAGAATCAGCTGGAGAAGACGTTTGGGCTTTTCCTTTTTCTGATGCAAACAGCTGCTAAACCCTGATGGCTGTGGGGCTGTAGCTGCCTGGCAGGTGGTCCCACAACCTGGGGCTGTCCCAGTTTTGGGGGGCAGCTCAGTGCCAGCTCCCCCCATCCCAGGAGCTCAGCAGCTTTGGCAGGGGTACAGCAGGATGTGACCTGCTCATGGGGTCTGCATGTCCAGAGCAAGGTGCTGAGCACATGGGCTCTTTGCAGGGGGGGGGGGTTGTTTGTATGCTTCTAACAGCTTTGTGGACTTTTTTTTTTGTGTGTGTTTTCTCCCCAAAGAACCTGACCTACGAGATCATCCTCACCTTGGGGCAGGCGTTTGAGGTCGCCTACCAGCTGGCCCTCCAAGCCCAGAGAGCAAAGCCTTTGGGTGCTGCAGCAGGAGATACAATTGAAACAAAATCTTCCAAACCGGTGCCTAAACCCCGAGCAGGCATGAGGAAATCTGCAGTACGTGTGGGGGCTGGGGGGCAGCTTCATGGGCTGAGCTGGGGTTTCTCTTGGAACCTCCCTCTTGGTGGTGGGGAGAGCCCAGATGTGGATATGGTGGTGCCTGTAGCTTCAGGCACTGCTGGGGTAGCTGTGCCCCTGGTTCTGCTGGGTGTCCTGCTGTGCTGTGAGGGTGTCCTTGGCAGGCTGAGGTCCAGCAGAGGTGGAGATGGGTGGGATGGGCTGACCTACCCTGGTGGGTGCACCTCAGCTCCTGTGTGCAGACCTTTGAGCAGACCCCTGTGGCCAAACCCAGCCGAGGCTGGAGCTGCTGAGGAGCAGGGAGTGCTGCCTAAGCCATTGCCTTCCTTTAATGTCTCCTTTTGTCTGTGTTCTGCTTGCTCCCCCCGCTCAGGTGCCGCTCCCTCCTGACCCTGGCTGTTGTTCCTGTCACACCTGTACCACACACCGTCCCTCCTACCTGCCGCTGCACTCTCTTAGTCCTGGAGCCAAGGTCTTCACCCTTCTTCTTCCTGCTGCCTTCCATTGCCAACCCACCTGAGCTGCCTCCCCACTTCCCACCTCTCCTGCCTCTGCTCCTGTCTCGCTCCTCTCTCCCCTCCCTGCTCCCTCCCAGGGCTGTGTCCCCACCCTGGGGACAAAGGGCTCCTGCTGTCCCTGCTGATGGAGGGTGGCAGCTCTCACCTGGCTCTTCCTGGTGGTGTTAATCTTCCTGTAGGATCCTGATTTAGGAGGGCAAGTTGAAAGAGCTTTGCTTGGTCAGGAAAAGATATCAAGTGGGAGCTCACCTGCCTCTCTCTCTCTCTTCCTCTTTTTTCCCACGTGTCCCATCTGTGTGGCACTGATTTGTTTCTCTCGTACTTGTGTTTGAGGTGAGGCAAAGCTGTCACTACCAGTCACAGGGCCTGACTCAGGAGGTGACCTCAGGGTGCTGGGTTGAGGCTGAGGTGGCCAGACATGGTCTGGTGGTGAAGGACTTAAATGCCACCCCAGTGAGAGCTGCTGCTTCCCTGCACACATTTTTGGGATGGGCTTTAGGCAGAGCAGCCACCTCTCCATGCTCAGAGCCTCCACCTCATTCTGTCCCAGAAGCATGGGTGACCTGACCTCTCCTTTCTCTCCTTTGTGTTCTAGCTGGAGCCTCCTGAACTGGACCAAGACTCCCAGTCTCATGCCAGTGTCTCCTGGGTCGTGGACCCCAAACAGGACTCCAAGAGGACCCTCAGCACTAAGTATGAGACCACTATCTTCTAAAGCAAAACCACACACCCCGTGTCCACCCAGTCTAACCGTGCCTTTGCCATCTGATCTCTCTGCTCTTCTAAAACTCCCTCTTCCTCCAGCTGCTGGCACTGAGCCCCACCTAGGCACTGCGACAGAGGCAGCAGCACTTAGGAGACTGTAGACTTACAAACAGCTTTTGTACCTGATCACTGCTGAACACTGTGAATTCTCCTTACTCGGAAACAAGGGTAACGCTGTTAGTGCAGAGGGATGCAGGCTGGGGCACTCGGAGCTGTGGATCCTGGAAACCACCTGCCATTTTCACATCTTTTCCCCTTGCTCTGGCACTGTGAATCCCTGGGGACACTCCCCAGGCCTATTTTTTCTTTTTTTTGTTTGTTTTTTTTCTATTCCACCTTCTTATCTTTGGACTTGCAGAGGCCTCGTGTCTCTGTGGTGCACACACTCCCTCCTCCTACACCTTCTCCTCCCCAGCTGAGCCACAGCTGTGCACTGTTCAGTGAACTCACCCCTCTTCTTACCTGCCATCCAAACCAACACTAACCACTGTGATGCTGGCTGCAAATAACACACGTTCACTCGATTTCCTCATGGGAATCCTTGCCCACAGTCTCTCCCCTCAAGGCCTGGAGCAGAAAACCTGCCCTGATGGGAGCACTGTGCTGGTTCCCTGCTGGAGGTGCCGGTTTGGTTGCGTGCATTTCAGTCCCCTGTAGAGTTGGTTTTTTTCCCTCCCATAGTCCTTGTTTACACTCACCAAACCTCACATGAGCCACGGGTGTAGTTCTCACTCAGCAGATTGTGAAGAGGTTAAGCTTTTAAAGGCACATGTTGGGAAGGAAAGGTGTCAGAGAGGTCTGATAAAGCAGACAGAGCTCTGCAACTGTAGGGGAACTTTGTTTGCTGAAGGGAGAAATATGATTGAAATCAGTCTGCTGCTGATCCCAGAGTTTGTTTTCAATCTACAAAACCATTGCATGATGAGGGCTATAGGGATCTTGAAACATCTGTCACCTTCCAGCCAGGAGAGTGAGGGCTTCCCTTAGGGATGGCCCTGAGCCAGTGGGCACATCTGCTTATCCAGCTGTTTCTCCAGTGTGCATGTTTTCCCTCTGGGGGAAACATCCTTCTTTCTGTTTCTTAGCAGAAGCAGCTTTTCCTTACAGAATATAACTAGGAATCATTTGCATGAGACCACAGGGGAGTTGGCACAGGTCAGAGCAGAGTTGGGACAGGTCTGGGAAAGCCACACAGCAATTCCTGACTCTGAGAAAGCCCCAGCGAGCCACCCATGGTCCTACTCCTGCTTTCTTGGCTTGCATTTGCAAAGCTGAGATGAAACTGAGGAGAAGGAGGATGATCTGATGAGGAAAGGTGCTGCTTCTCCTTACCCTGCTGTGCATCCAAGCAGCTTCACCTCTCTTTGCCTCAGTTTCCCCAGGGACAGGATGGGGATGTAGAGCTCTGGCAGGGGGAGGGAGGTGGCCTAAATGGTCTTTTGAGGTCCCTTCCAACTCTTTCTGTGATTCTTACCTACCTCTTGGGGGTGAGGGGCTGGCTCTGTTTGCAGAGCAGCTTCAGGACCCTCTAGTGAAGGACACTGCAACTTCCACACCGTGGCAGCAAACCCCAGGATCTCAGCAGAGCCACATCCTGGACCCCGATCAGCTCCTGGCAGGCTGAGCAGAGGGGCAGCAGGAGAGGGGCTGCAGCCCTGGGCTGCCCAAAAGGGGCTGATGTGTGACTGAGCTCACCAGGGGGTTTGCATCTTGGCAGAGTCCTCTGGCAGCCTGGTTTTGCAGAGCTGGTGGGTCTGTGTTAGAGAGAGGTGGGCAGCAGGCACCCAGTCACCTCTGGTGATGTGGTTGAGTGGACATCTGAGATGTAACTGGGCAAGAGGGTGCACTTAGGTCTCCAGCAAAGCTCCATTTACAAAATAGCTTTTAGAATTTACCCCAAATCTCCCTTTGCAGTCACCAGTTGGCATCATTGTGGAGAGGTCAGAAGAGCAGCCCTGGATTTATTTGTACCTGGTATTTAAGGGGTAGAAGCAGCTGGTTTGGGTATTGCTGGAGCTGTAGAGCTGTTGCCTCCCAGCTTCTGTTTCCTCAGCCTTGCAGTGAAATCTGATGTTTCAAAATCTTTATTTAGCTCTTTCTCAGGAATGAGTTTGATCTCCTGAATCAGTTGTGGCCTGATGGCACAGAGCAGCAAACTGACTTCAAAATAAAGGCTTCTTTAGTAAGAATCCAAGTGAGAGGCCTCAAAGGGTTGTCTTAAAGCAAAAAAATAATAAAAAAAAGGAAGGCTCAGTCTAATACAGGTATTTTATATGCCACAGAGCCAGCACTCCTCTGTCTGAAGACCCCAGACCTGGCAGTCACCCTGTGGGTGCCCAAGGTGCTGTGGTGCCATCCTGCCAGCTGTGGACAGCAGAATATTGCTGTGTCTGAGGTGCTGTGAGAGGCTGGGGTTGGGTTTGACCAGCACCTTTCCAAGCTGTAAGAGTGCCCTGAGGGTTTCTGTGTCCTTCAAAGAGAAACTGAATTAACAATACCAATGGTAGTGCAGTTCCTGTGTGGTTTTACTGTGCAGTTGCCTACACACACACCTGACTTGGGAAGGTCTGAGCTCTTTAGTCTCCCCCTTTTTTCTGCCAGGAAGGGCAGGTTCCTCAGCACCTCCTAAAACCAGGTCCCTGGAGCATGTGCCTTTCTAAGGGTGACCTGGGCATCCTGGGCAGCCCTTGCCTAAACTACAAAGCTTCTGCTGTGTGTCCATAACCCTCACGGTTGTGTCTCATCTCCTGGCCCTGTGCCTCATCTTTCCCAGCACTTGGTTTGTTTTTTTTTTTTTGTTTTTTTTTTTTTTGTCTGAGTTGGAAATCATTCATTCCATTATCTTCCTTTCTGTTTGCCTCTGAAAAGCTGATCCCCGGGCAGCTGTCTTCCACCATGGAATTGTAGTAACGGGGCAGAGACCTAAGAAGCAGTGGCCTGCTGACACGAAGATCATCTCCATCTGGTGGCTGCCTCGGAGAGGGTGCTCAGGGAGGGCTCCCAAAGCAGAGGGGGGAAAGGGATCCCAGCCCTCAGCTGAGGAAAGCAGCTCTCTCCCTTCCTAGCAAAAGGAAAGTTGAGACTTTGGAGGGCGATGTCACCTTTTCTAGCTGGAGACAAACACCGTTGCTTTTTTTCTTTTTTCATATATATATATAAATATATATATATATATATAATTTTTTTTTTTTAAACGTGAAATCATACAGAGCAAATCCAGTTTCGTGGTTTAAATGTAGCACTGCGGGTTTGTGATGAGGGAAAAAAAAACAAACAAAGAACAAACAAATGTCCTTATTTACTGAGAATCCACGCAGCCCGGCAAGGAGTACAGTAGAAGGTCTTAGGAGTGGGAGTGGTGTGCACATCTCTAATGGTACTGAAATCTCCTTCAGTTCTGGGTGAACAGTAGAAAATGCCAAATTCTTGGAAAAAAACTGCCTCCAGTGCGAGAAGCCTTGCAGCAGGGTAAGTCTGCACCCTTTGTTTTCAAAGCTACTCCAGGCTTTTATAGCAAACGGAAATAAGGAAAAAAAAAAAAAAAAAGAGTCTGCAAAGGAGCTTTCCAACCCCAGAGTGGTTGTGGCCAAGTCTGAGCGATGGTACAAAGCTTGCTTCCCCTGCAGAGAACTGTTGTGTTGCAATACTTGACATTTCTATGGAAAAGGACACAAATTCTCCCCATTTATGCACTGAATACCTGGAGGCAACCCCCCCCTTCTCCAGCCTCCTGTGCACCCGTCTGGTTTTTCAACTCAGTTGTGCCCTGAAGGGTTTGGGGTTGTTTGGGTTTGTTTTGTTTTGTTTGAAAGTATATTCAATTGTGATTTAGCACTTTTTTCTTTTGATACTAGCTCATTATTTAATCAGTGCAACAATTTCAGAAGATGAACAAATAAGGAGTTAAATTTTGGGGCATTACTTTGAACCAGTCCCTCCCCAAGGACAAAGCATATCAACCTGAGGATGGCTTGGCCCCCGTCCGAGTCCCCAAACACCACCATCTGGAAGGTGCTGTGTGCTTTTTCTTTTTTTTACCAGACTATTTAACAGTAGCTTGGGCTGTGACTGATGTGTTTTCCCAGTACTGTTCCCCCTCAGGGGAGAGAGACATTCACATGGTTGTGGTTTGAAGTCTTCAGATGCAGAAATGTAGCTCAGGCAGCAGGTTTGCTGTCACCCTGCAGGGGGTGAGGATGTGGGACCCTGCTGCTGCACCATGATGTGCCCAAATAATGTCTGTAAAACTCCTGTTGCTGCTGTATGTCAGGATTTCATTTAATCTCCCCAGCCAGGGAGGCTGGGAGAGAAGTGAACCATCATCCCAAGGGCATAGATCTGTAAAGGATGAGAGAGAGAGCGGGGGGGGAAGTGGAGATTTTTTTATTTTATTTTATTTTATTTTTTTTTAAGTTGATGAATTTAGGAAACCTAACATTCCTTGTTATGCATATGTTGCAATTCATGCTGGTGTAAGTGTAAATATTTGGTGTGTTGGCAACAAATCTTCCTGGAGAGATTGCAAATTGAACCTCTGCTTGGGAGGAGGGATGCTTTGCTTTTCTTGAAGCCTGTGAAGGTTGGCTTGGAGGTGACGTGGTGATGAAGACTCCAATCTTCAGGGCTTGGTGACCCTGGTGGTCCTTCCCAGCCCTGTGTGTGATCCTATGGTTGTCTTTAGTGATCCAACAGTTCTTTAGCCAGATACTTTCTCACTTTTTAGACAAAGCAATTGTTTTTGGCAACACCCTTTTCTTTTTGATGGGTTTTCTCAAGGTACTTGCATGCTGGAGACTGATCCTGGACCATGCCAATCCCTGACTCCCAGTCATCTGCTCACCCTCCCTGTTGCACAGTGTTCTGGCTCTTCCTCCCTACAGGGTTTCATGGTATTGGGAGGAAAATGCCCTAAATTTCTGGTGCTGAATAGGACTTTGAATCAAGCTGCATCTGCTGCATTACCTGCCTGGGAAAAGATGGTGCTGCCCTGGGCCTTCTTGCCCTTTTTAAGGACAGATTGTATTTTACAGGCTTTGGTTTGTGCATGGCATGAGTCCAGTCTGAGAATTCAAGACAGGTAAATCTAATATGCAGAGTTGACATTTTTTTATATAGGAGGAGATGATTATATTTTATTTTATTTTTTTCAAATTGAAGCTGCTTTATCCTTTTTTATTTTGTATTTACAAAAAAAAAAAAAAAAAGAAAAAAAAAAAAAAAAAAAAGGGCAAGCTAATCTTAGCTGTTCAGCTGTCTTGGGACTTGCTTTGGGATTTTTTTTAGAAGAAATTATGCAACTTTTGCGGGGTATGTGCCTCTTCTCCTCCCAGGGGAAATGAGACAGCACCTTCCAGGATGTACCTCGAGTGGATGGAAAGTTTGTACCTTCACCAGGCTGCTGAGACACAGACCAGATGCCAAATAGTCCCCACAAACACGTCCAGTTCTGTGTGCAGCTGAAGTGGAGCCAGTTGCTTTAATGCTCCTTTCACCCCACTTCAGAGGTTGCTGGCAGCAGAATTTCCCCTGGCTTGCTTCTGCTCCCATCATTTCCACCCACCCAGATCTTCACTTTAGAGCAAGCTCAGTGTTTGCAGTGCTGTCTTGTTGCTAAAGGTCTCCCTTTTAGGTCTCCTTTTGGTTACTTACTGCTTTTTTTTCTTTTCTTCTTTTTTTTTAATTTTTTTTTCCTAAAGGAAGTAACTGTGCTGCTCTTGCAAAGTCAATCTAGCTCAAACATTTTTCTTACCCATGAAGAATAACCTGAGATTCCCTAACAGGGCAGAGGACAGTCAAGTTCAGTTTGCAACGTAGACATTTTTGCTAATTGTGATGTATGGCAGTGGGACTGATTTGTAAGACAAATGTTATTTAATCTGTCTGTATTTTGATACTTGAATTTCCTTTTCTGTATATACAATTGTTAATCTGTTCAAAATTTGTCTGAATTTTAAACATCTTGTGGTACCAAACATAACCAATCTGTGCAAGAACATAGACTGACCTCACTACAACAAGGCGAGATTGTAAATATTCCTGGGCTTCCAGCAGTCGTTTTGTTGTTTTCATAATTGTACAACTTAGAACAGACTGAATTAATAAACAAACTTAGACACACGTCCACCCCCTTGTCACTGAGACCTCAGTGTTTGGCCAGAGCCTCCTCCTGCTCGTGCTGTTCCCCTCCTGACATGTAAAGGTAAGAAAAAGGGTGAGGAGGGCACCTCCATTTTGGGGTGGAATGAGCTCGGTTTGGGAAAACCAAGGAACAGGGTGGTGGGAGCAGAGCAGAGGATGGAGCAGAGGCTGCTTTGGTGGTGAAGGGGGGGTTTGTGCTGTCCCCAGGTGGGTGGCAGGCAGGGTGGGCAGGGTTGAAGCTGCTCTTATTGCAGTTAATCCTAACAGTCCCCCAGTATTGATTAATATTGATTAATATTCTTTTGAAACTAATTACTTGATGCATAAAACCAGAGTCAGGGTCTCCAACCACTCCGTTTCTGTTCTCAGGAGGGTGAGAAAAGCTCATTTTTATCCCCCCCCCATTAATGTCCATCTGCAGGGACTGTTCCTTGGGGGCTGGCAGGCCCCTCATTTACTCATGAGACAAACACTCAAATCGTTTTTCTGCAGCACAGCAGCAACCAATTCACAGAACAACCATAACAGTCTGGGCAGTCCTTGTATAAAGTATTCACCCAGCAAAGGTTTGGGGCTTGCCAAGAAGTAGGACATTTTCATTATGTAAAATTAGAGCAAGAAATCCAGGCATTTAAACACAGGTTAAAGTTCAGATTTTCATGTCAAGTAAAATCTGGCTGATGTAAAATCTGAAATACACCAGGGATTGCTAAATTTATACCACATGTTCCATTTCTAAGAATTCACTAAGTCAGGTTTTCAAGCTAAACATTGAAATACATTGAGGGGTTTTAATGGTCTCAAATACCATGTGGCTTTATCAAATGCAAACAGTGTCCCAGGGCTGTGCCTAATATTTCAGCAAAGCAGATTACAGGCCCATGGCAGAATTAACACCTTGAATTAAAAAAAAAACAAAACTAAGCTGCACTGCAGTTCTGTGAGCTCTGCATCCCATTCCCTTCCCCATCAAAAAGTGGCAGGGATTTGGGGGAAAAAAACCCACCTTTTGGAGTTCAGAGGTTTATTCAGATAGTGAATCACTTGCTGGTCCTGATGGATTTGTCTGGTTGATTTTTTTTTTTACATGATTTGAGAAATTTGGGGTCCAGCCCTGCCCAGCACGGGGTGAAGATGATCAGAAAAAAATCCAGCCTTGCATCCCAAGTCTGGCTCTGCATCTGGGAGAAGCACTTCCTGAGAATCCATGGGAATTCAGGTCCAAACACCTGCCTCTTGTGCTGGATCACACTTCCAAACCTGTGCCTGACTTCCAGCAGCTCTTCCTGAATGGGATCAAGGCTCCTGGGGAAATCTCCATCCATCAGGGGAAATGAAAAACCTGAGGAAAGCATGAACCTGCTGCTCTGGAGGGAGAAAAAGTATGAAAACAATAAAAATGGATAATTTTTGCACAGAGAGCTGGATTGGAGACAAAGCTTCCTCACAGAGCCAGGAGCAGCCACGCTGTGGACAAGTGGCACCAGATCCACGTGAGGACACAGTGATGTGTTCAGATTCCTCTTCCAAAAACTGAGCAGCTGAAGCAGCACCCAGCAGAGGAACCGAGGTGAAGCTGTGACACGAGGAGGGTGCTGGGTGTCAGTGTCCTTGCTGTCACTCTGCCTGGGTCACTGCTTCTGGTGACAGCCACTGCTGGGGCCCAGGGCTGAGGACTCAGGGATGCTCAGATCCACCAAACATGATGTTCAAACATTTTTCACCTGCTCTGGGGTTGGAGCACTGCACCAAGGTGCTGAGCATCTTGGAAGCACGATGGAACTCCAGAGCCCAGGATTTATCCTGCCTGCTCCAGCAGCACTTGGGAATCAGAAGGATTCATGGAGCCTCCCTGAGGAACACAGAGCTGAGGTCCCATTCCCACTGCTCCAGGTGTTCTTGCACTTGGAGTGAAGAGATGGAAAATGCTGACAGAGGCCAAGAGTGCAGGCAGGACACAAGGGATGGTTTTTAGGCACAGGGAAGGCTGCAGCTTCTGAGGTCTCCCCCACACTGCCCAGCCTGTAGTTCATCAAGGTTTGGCCCAGGTTATTAATTCAACCTCCTCAATTTTAAATCAGAGCAGCCTGCTCTGACATGGAAAGAATAAACCCAAATCTACAGTGTGGCAGAGTCCACATGAACTGGGTAAAATCCTTCCCTGGGTGAAGCAGTGGGCAGGAAGAGCCTCACCTTATTTTCATCTCTGATAAAAACGAGGTTCCCATGTGGAAATAATCCCTGCTGCAACCTACCAGCAATCTGATGGGGAGTGTGCATCCAGAGTACTAATAAAAGGTCAAAATAACCAGCTCTTATCCAAACCATTTGAATAAATATTTTGATGGAGCAGCAGCATAGGGCAGCTGGTTAGCTGAATACCAAGCCATGCACTCTCGAGGGATAAATATTATTTAAAGATCTTAGTGTGGTGCTTTACTGCAGCCAGTGATTAAAGCTCCCACTCCACAGCCCAGCCTGAAGACTGCAACCTAGGAACAGCCCTGGCTCTTCAGCTTTAGCAAGGATGGAGGATTTCAGAGAATTTTTTTTTTTTTTTTTTTAAAGCAATTACTGTTTGGGAGCATTTCAGAGCGGAACAGGAAAACCAAGGCAGTTTCTAACCCAGCTGCCCTGACCCTCCTGTCCTGTGGAAGGGCAAGACACTGAACTCAGCTCCCACTCAGGCAGTGTTGGCTCTGCTCAGTGCTGGGATTTTGTCCCAGGCTCCCAGCAGATTCCATGCACCCTGGATTCCAGCAAGAGCCAGGACTTGGCAGAGGTGTGTGCTGGTGCTGCCAGTGGTGAAGGGGACACGGACACTTTGAGCTTCTGCTTTGCACATCCACCCTCTGGGGAGATCCAGGCTGCCTGCAATGGGACAACACAAAGAGGGCTCTGCAGGAAGAGCCTGGGCAGTGAGGGGTGGGTGTGCTGCCTGCTGCAGGGCAGGGAAGGGCAAAGGCATCACTAACATCAAATATTAATGTCCTGGTGCCAGGGCACAGGATTAAGCTACTGGGGTTGGTATCCAGAGAACACTGTACTTCCCAGAGGATTTGGGGCTCCAAAAAGCACCTTTAATGGAGAGGGATGAAGGAGAGAGAAATCTACAGCCTAGCAAGAGAGGTGTCTGCATCAAATGTCTTCCTCTTTAAATATGCCTCCTAACAACATTTTGCTCGCTCCTCTGAGGGCCCCAGAACACTTCAAACTTGTGAGAATTTAGAGTTGCTCATGAGAAAGCTGTTAGCTCTGTCTTATGCATGCAGGAACTGAAGCATACTGAGTAAGTAACTTCTTTTCTGCAAGGTCTGTTGGTGAAGAGCCTTGAGAAAGGTACCCAGGAGTCCTTCAGCTTTCAGAGGCATTTCTCTCATCCATCACTGAGCACATGATGAAAGCATCACTTCTGGAGTACTTAAAAGTGTAAAAGTATTTAATAGCTCCTGTAGAAGTAGCAGTTCTCCCTTCACTGACTTACTAAGCATCTTATCCAAGAGTTTCTTTCTGGTTGCTTTGGTCTTGCCAGTGGGAGCAGAGGCTCTGGATGGGAAAATTCAGCATCTCCATTTTCATCAGGCCCAATACCTGGAAAATCTCCCTGGGGTGAGACAGTGAATTGAAGGTTTAGTGCTGCAGTAAGTGCTGTAACTGGGACAATTTTAGAATCCTGAGGAAGGGGAATTTGAATCCTCCAATTTGATTCTATTTTCTCCCAAAAGGCTGCTCAGTCTAATTGGAGTGGTCCCTAAAAATCACTGGATAAACCCAATTTACTTCACTGAAGACCCTTCTCCTGTCTAAACTGCAGCTGGGCAACAGCAATATGTATCTGTACTGAAAAAATGAGGAAGCTGAAGCCTCAGCTCCACATCCAGGACCTCTTCAATCTGTCTTTGGAGCTGGTTGTGCCCTGGCAGCAGAGCCTGCCCAAAGCAGGAGCAGTGTTTGCTCCAGGAGCTGTCACAGTTCTCCAGAGCTGCTCACCAGGAATTGAGGCTGACCTTGTACTGCCTACTCAGTACACAAATTCTGGGGTACACAGTTGCTTTATGGGAATGCTTGGATCCAGTGACTCACTTCAGGATGTCTGGATACTGCTTCAAATCTTGCAAAACCTCCTTTAGGTCACGCATGGAAGAAGGGAGTGATCTGCCTGCAGCCTACTGGGAAAGCACAGACAGAATGAGCAAACTATACCCAGCTCCATGCCCTGCTAAGGACTTATTAAGTCTTTTAGTGATTAACCAGGTTCTTACTTCATCACACACTGAAACAGCAGACACCTCATATGCCTAACGAGGGGTATTTATATAAAGAATTGCAGTTTTCATTTGGCAGACCTATGGCCTATGTCCCTCCATTCTGGTAGAATGTGTGTTTTAGAGACCCAGGACCAGAGAATGAATTTGCTTCTCAGGTTTTAGAAAGTGTAGCTGAGCAATTTGTGTCTCCCCATAAACTACAAGGAGCCTATTTTCTCTCTCTTACACCTGTTCACCCAGGGATAGTGGATGTAAGGGGTGAGGTGATGATTCAGAAAGAGTAATTCTGAGGTAACCATCTCCTCTGATTCAGGAACAACTCATTTCTTTTATCTCCTGCAGCAGCTGGATTGCCTGAGTCCAGCAGAGAGCTGCTCCTCCAGGCTGCCCCAGGCAGCTTTGTGCAAAGTCTCCTTCACTCTTGTTTTCCAGGCTAAGAAAGAAGAGAGGAAAGGAGGGGATTCCTATTAACAGCAGACAACCAATTCTTGGTTTGATGGGACCATTCCTCTTGGCTTTCATTGCAGCTCAGGTCTTTTATTTCTGTTGCTCTTTTATTTTCTTGTTACTTTCACAGTCAGATCCAACCCTACTTCTTTCCCCATAGTTTCATGTTTTCTGTAATGTCACAGAAAGAAGCCAATGAATATACACATGCACCTTTCTGGGGGAGAATCTGTCAGTCTCAAGTCCCTGTTGGGTACCATTCCGTTTGGCATCAGTGATTTGCTTGTTCCTGGGGAGAGGGCTGGAAGAGGAGAATAAAGGCAAGTGAGAGAAGGGATGCTAAAAGAGGGAAGAGAAGAGAGGAAGAAGAGGGGAAGAAGAGGAGAAGAGGAGAAGAAGAGGAGGAGAAGAAGAGAAGAGAAGAGAAGAAGAAGAAGAAGAAGAGAAGAAGAAGAAGAGAAGAAGAAGAGGAGAAGAGAAGAAGAGGAGAAGAAGAAGAGGAGAAGAAGGAGAAGAGGAGAAGAAGAAGAAGAGAAGAAGAGGAGGAGAAGAGAAGAGGAGAAGAGGAGAAGAGGACAAGAAGAGAAGAGGAGAAGAGGAGAAGAGGAGAGAAAGAGAAAAAAAAGAGAAAAGAGAAGAGGAGTTAAGTTTTAAAACGTGCCAGGAAAAGCTCTGTCAGTTCCAAAGAGGCGCAGATTTGTTCACGGTCCCCGCTCCTTCCTCCCCATCGCCCGCAGCCCCTCGGAGCGGTCCCACGGAGCTCGGCTGACACCTAGTGACGGCCGGAGCCTTCGGTACCCACACCAACTGCCCAAAATATTCATCTTTAACACTATTTAAGGGCCGGGGGAGCAGCTCCGAGGCCCTGCCCGAACGACAGCCCCGACAGCTCCGCGGCTCCGAACCCCCCTCCCCTTTCCCCGGACCGGGAGCAGCTGCTCGGCTGCCATCCCCGCGGGGACTGCTGAGCTCCGGGCCGGGTTTTGGGTCTGTGATCCCCCCCTCCCGGAGCCGCCCCCTCCCCAGAGGCCGTCAGACCCACAGCCTCGGGGTCCTGGGTGTCAGTCCCCCCCCCGCCCTGCGAATGGAAGGCGCCAGGAGCCCGGCTGAGGCGGCGCGGCGGGGATGGCCCATGGGAGGCGGGGGGGGGGGAGGCTGGGGGAAGGCCTTGTGCAGGTAACCGGGGCTGGGGGCTGAGGGGCTGGGAGGGCTCCGAGGGGCAGTGGGTGAGGGCTCTGAGGGGCTGTGAGGGCTATGAGGGGCTCCGAGGGGGGTGTGAGGGGCTCCAAGGGGCTCCGAGGAGCAGTGGGTGAGGGCTCTGAGGGGGCTCTGTGAGGGCTCTGAGAGGGTCCTGGGGGGGATCTGAGGGCTTTGAGGGGATTCTGTGAGGGCTTTGGGGGGCTTTGAGGAGCAGTGGGTGAGGGTCTGTCAGCAGCCATCCAAGCTCAGAGAGGTGTGAGGGGTAAATGAGAGGCTCTGAGGAAGCCCTTGGGTCCTTCCTCCTCCTCACCTCCCTCCTCTGCTTTTGTCTATTTTGTGGTCCCAGGCACCTGGCTCCAGCCCCCTCCCCATTTTGCTCTAAAGTCCCCACTTTGCCTTCACCAGAGCTGAGGTCAAATCTGCCCAGCACCCAGCCTGGGGTGAGGCCTCTTGGGTGCCTCCCTTCTCCCTTTGGGTATCCCTGCCAATTCCCTTCCCAAACCCCCATCCCCACCACCTGCTGGGGCTGGAGCTGGAGCTGGGAGGTTCAGAGCCATGAGGGTTGGGGATGAGGGATGGGGATGAGGATGAGGGATGGAGAGGATGGGATGGGGATGAGGGATGGAGGATGAGTGATGGAGGATGGGATGGAGGATGAGGGGTGGAGGATGGGATAGGGATAAGGGATGGGGGCTCTGGGGGTGCTGCCACCCCCTCAGATCCTCTGTGAGGGACAGGGGGCATCTGCCCCTCCTAAACCTGTGCCCTGGCACAGCTCTGTCCTTCAGAATCCTGGGTGCTGTGGGCAGGGACACACAGAGGATGGAAGGCACAAGGACTGGCACACCATGCAGGGCCAGACAACCTCGTTACTGCTGCTAATTCTGCTAATTACTTGCAGCCTCACAGCTGTGCCAAGGACCCAGCTGCTCTCTGACCTTGCAAAGTGGTCCAGGTGGGTCTGAAGGTGCCTGGAGCTTCCATCACTGCCCTGGGGCTGCAGCAAGGCACCAGGATGATTAATGCAGCTCAGCTGATGAGTCTGAACTGGTTCAGCTGTCACAAATGATCACATGTGGTGGCCAGCCATAGCCCCAAACCATCTCCGTCCCCTTGTGTGTCTGCAGCACAAGGCTGTGCTTGAGCCATCTCCTTAAACTGTGGGTGATTTCCTCAAGCCCCCTGGGAGCTGTAAAACTCATCCCAAAGAAATAAGGGGAAACTGCTTGGCTTGGGCAGAGCTGCAGCTATGTGGGGTGGCAACTGGCTCCTTGGCTTGGGGTTGATGCTGCTGAGAAATGAGCTGGGGAAAGCAGCTGTCCCAAAGCAGGGACCTTTCCTTCATTCTTGCTGTTGCTCCAGGCTGCTCCTGGGCTGTCTGCTTGCTTTGCTCAAGCTGACAATTATTGTGTGAAAAGTTCCAAAAGTATGATGTGGGTGTGAGGCCTCAGAAAGGCAACTGGAGCAGCTCTGGGTGGCTCCTGCATGGGAAACTCAACACCAGAAGGTGAGGGGACCAAAGGCAAGGGAGTCCAACACACGTGGGTGTCATGGTTGTGTTTGCCCAGGTGTGAGCATCCCCATGGGGAGTTCATGCCAAGGAGCATCTGGGTACCCTGCACCCAGAAATGAGGGCACAAAGAGACTTTGGGGGGTGGGTGCTTTGTTCAAAGCTGTAGAAAGGGACAGGCAGGTGGCTTATGGGCAGGGAAACAACTGGTCATGTGAAATAAAACCAGTAAAGGTCACCTTGGGATCAGTCTGGCCCAAATCCTGCCCAGAGACTCAACTCAGTGCTCCCTGTTCAGCTTTGTGCTATGCCAGACCCAGCTTGTGCCCTTTTCTCATCCTCAGCTTCATGTGAGGAAGCTGAGGGTGGGGAAATAGCATTTTTTGAGAAGAAAACAGCACAAGCTCTTGAGGGGACTTCAATTTGCTCTTGTCTCTCCATTTCAGAGCACAACTCTCCACCCCCAGCCTATAAATCCTGGTCCTAGAGGAGGCAATTTTGTGTATTTAAATATATATGCATTTATGCCCTGCATTCATTTCCATTCCCCAGTGACTGATGACATGAAGAAGTGCAGTAGCAGAATGCATTTTTAGTGCATTTCTCACAGATTTCTTCAAGGGAATCCAATTCCTGGGTGGCTTTAACTTGCCACAGAGGCAGAAGACCTCAGGAGTACTGGTAATAGGCAGGGTGGGGTTTTTTTTAATCTACTATTTTAATGAGCCCCATCCATCTCTCTGATTAGATTAATTCCATTTATTCTACCCAAGCCATCTAGCTGAAATCCCAATGGAGGAAACTGGGATTTTGAGTCTTTCAGGGTGAGTGCTTGAGTGTCAGGCAGCAAACTCCACGGGGAAACTTCCAGTTTGCCCTTTTCTCACCTCAGAAATTTGTAACTCTGATGCCTGTGTTGGAAAGGGAGCATCCAAGCTGCAAACCTCTCTGCATCACGGTGTGGCCAACGTGCTACAGGGACCCCTTGCATCTCTCCACTGCCTCCTTTCAAGCAACTCCCCTGAAAGAGCAAAACCAACCCAGGGGGGAGGCTCAGCTTTCCAGAACACCTCCTGTCTTCTCCATAGGATGGAGGAGGATGGAGAAAGAGCTCCATGGATGGGGCCACCTTGGCCACACTTTTGCAAACCCACTGGCACGATGGCAGTGGGTGGGAAAAGGCTGTTTGCTCCAACAGAAATACCTTCAGCTGATGGAAGGGGAAATGGATATTTTTTGTTGTTGTTGTTTAAAAGATGGTGGTGTTGTTTCAAGCCTGATGAATGTGAAAGTCCCTATTTAGAGGAGTCAAACCAGCAGTGAAATTGGTCACTGTTTGCACACCCACTTGCCAGCAGAGGCAGCTGAAAGCAAACTTCCTGGTGTATCCTGATCCAAATCACCTGGGAAAAGCTCAGCCAGCACAGTGTGCACCAGCCTGCCAAAAGGTTCTCTTTGCTAAAAAGCAAAATCAGTTGGTGTGACAGCCCCTTCTCCCCCCAAAAATGAGGGCATTTGGAGCTTGGAAGCTGCAGCTTTGGCTCTGTTAGAAATTCTCCTTCCAGCAGGAAGGCAATGAGGGTGGAGGGCAGAAAGTGTTAGCAGGTGTTTTGGGAGGGGGTGGAGGGAGGGCTGGGGAAGCCAGGAGTTTTCCTCTGCCCCATCAGCCAGGAAAGTTATTTTTGCAGGAGCTCCCGGGGCAGCAGACAAGGTCAGGATTGTTCCTCTGCTGGATGCTGGTGCAAATATGTGGGCAGGCAGCTGGGTCCCGAGGAGCTCCCAGCTTCCCTGCAGCCCAATGAAGTGTTGTTCTCCTCTGGGTCCAGGTGAGGGGATGTCTCAGTGCTGCTGGAGCCCCTGGTTTTGGTTTGGGAGCCCTTTGGGGGGGTGTCTGCTGCAGTGTTGGTCGTGGTGTGGGTGTGCAAGGTGTGTGTGTGGCTGTGACCCCCCGTGTGCTTCACCAAGGGCTCTGACATTTATTAGTTCTTCTTTTTAAGGTGATGTGTGACTTTTTCCATGAGACACCCCATATGCACGGGCTGGCTGTTGCCACCTCTTGTCACAGCACATGTGAGGAATGAGCTTTGAGCAAACCATCACCCACCCTGCCCAGCCTCCTGTGGCCAGCACCAGATCTTGGGGCATTTCAGACCCATCCCCTCACCCACGTACTTAGGGGATGGGTTGGTGCTGGGTAAACTGAGGCTTGGAGGGGTTTGGCTCATGGTCATGTAGGCAGCCTGGCTGGAACCCGGGTGTTGCAACTGGGAGAGATGCATGGAGCTCTGGAGATGCTCCTCGTGCTGTCTTGTCCTCTTGGTTGACCCCCCCAAAGACCTAAAATTGATTTTGGGCTCCACATGCAGAGTGCTGGTGCTGCTGGCTCTGGGTAACCTTTGGATTTGCTGACTTGACTGAATTAGGGCTTGGTGGAGAGCTCAGCTCTGGTGAAGCTGTGGTACAGGGAGGCCCAAACCACACACAGTGCTCGGGGAGGGGTTTTGATCCAACAGAAAGAAGAATATAAAAAAAAAAAAAAAAAAAAAGTTCAAAGGTGTTTTTGGCTTAATGCAGTTTATCTAAATTGCTTTCTGTTCATTAATCTGGATTAACACAAATGCTCTTGGAACGGCTGCCTGGGGAAGGGTTTGCTACTCCACTGAGGACAGACTTTTCCAAAAGTGAAAAGTTTGAGCTGGGAAAAAAAAAAAAAAAAGCCAGGTCCTGTCTGGCTTTGGGTCCATGTGAGCCCTGTGAACAGGGCAAGGCTGTTTCATCCCTGCTGCCCAAATTCATGAGGGTACCTGTGGGGCACCTTGGCCCCCACACACCCTAATAATGACTGAGCAGCTTCTCCTGCTGCCAGTGGAGGATTAATCCCCCCCGTTCTCTCCAAGGTGATGTGAACCCCACTTCAGCTGGCGTGCCAGAGGGGTTGGCATGATTAGTTAGTGAGCTCCAAGGTAAATTGGAGGTCAAGCCCAGATTTGGAGGTGGTGGTGGTGGGGTGAGCGTGACCCAAGGAGCCATGTGATGTGGGCAGCATCCTGGAGAAGCAGGTGATCTCCCCATCCTCTGCCTTCCCCAGGGCTGGGATTAGGAGAGATTTCACAGCTGAGTGGCTGGCCTCGTGTTAAAATATGGTTTGCAGTGGCTCAGCCCCCCTGGCCCCGTGTCAGGAAGGACCTTTCAGGCCTTTTGTGGCCATTTTGCATGTGAACATTTTGCATGTTCCTGCCTGCTGGGGTCAGGTCCCTAGGAGACATCACCCCTTCACATCTGTTGGGGCTTCCCATTTGAGAGCAGGCAGAGCTCTTGGAAGAGGATGGCAAAGCCCAGAGCTTTGGGGGGAGGCTTCTCTCACACTCTGTGCATTCTCCTGGGATCTGGGTGCACTTTTCTGCCCTGGAAAAGGTTTCTTGAGCAACCCCGAGCGGGTCCTTGCACCTTGGAGCTGGGTTCCTCTTGTGCAGCAGGGAGAGTGACCTTTTCCACCAGCTGCCCGTGATCAAGGATGTTTGGGTACCACAGGGATAGGGCTGGAGACCTGGTAGGGACTCAGATCAGCTCCATGAAGGTCCTGGTTCCAGCTGTCAGCAGCCAGGAGCAGCAGAAGGGAAGAATTCCTGCTGAGCTGAAATGGAAGTTGTAAGCGGTCCCTGGGCTCTGCCCAAAAACCAGGGGACTCCCTCCCTCCCTCCCTCCTCCCCCTGCCCCAGTGCAAACAGCAGATTAACAATTTATTTGACATGTTGTGGCTGGTTAGTTTCTTCACCCGCTCCCCTGATCAGAGGGAATAAATGTTGCAGTGTGCAATAATGTTCATTTCAGGTGAGGGTAAATATAGAAAGGAAAACCTGCTGAGAGCAAGCCATTTATTTCTGAGGTTGGAAGCCTCTGCTCATAAACAGTCAGTCATACCTATTTGGAAAATCCCAGCGTGGTTTTCTTGGCCATCCTAGAAGAACATTTACTTTCCTGTAGGTTAAGAAGTTCGTTTTAAATTAAAAAAAAAAAAAAAAAAAAAGGCATCTCACTTCCAGCTGCTCTTGGGTGTTTAGGGCTTGTTGACACACTAAGGCTGCTCTGTTCTCGTGCAAAACTGGTTGGGTGCAGGACCACGGAGGAGATCCTGCAGGGCTTTCCCAGTTGGATGTTCTGGGGGATCCTTGTTCTTTGTTTTCTCCTTGTTCCCCTACTTGTCCTGAGCTTGGGATTTTGTCAGCCCTCTTGGCCATGTGTAGGGTTAAAACACCCCAGCTTTTGGGGGTGCTGGTGGGTGAGGATGGAGGGGGATTTCTGGAGCCCTGTGGCTCGGGAGTTGTGCTTGGGAAGGGGCAGAGGGATGAACCCACCGTGCTGAGCTCACACAGGAGCAGAAAACCTCTGAGGGTTTTCAGAACACCCCAGAGACAACGGGACCGTGCGGGAGCATCCGCCGAGCATCCACCCAGCTGGGTGAGCACATACCCTGCTGCAGCATAGGAGAAACACCCCAAACCAGCGTCATAGGGTGGGGAGGTGGGGACCCCCAGGCTCAGCCAGGCTCTGCATCCCCCCTTTCTCCCCAAAAGCAGCACTGAGGAACGATGTGGGAGAGAGCATTTGGCTGGCTGCCCCGGGCCGGCTCTCTGCGGCTGGCACCAGCCGAGCGGGAGCCAGCTCCTGGCTCTGAACTTTTCTGCAGTCAATAAGGGTCTCTCCGTGTTTTCTGACAGGCTTTGGATTTGGCTCAGGTTCTCCTCGGTTTCCCACGGCAAGAGGCAGTTAAGTCTCTTGGAAGAATGAATTAATTAGCAAATGCCTTTGGTCAGGTCAGTGCCCTCCAGGAGCGAGCTGCTCCCTTTCCAGCAGTGCCTCCAGGTAAGCCTCTCTGAAAGGCTTATGTTACTTGTAGGGTTTTGAGAGCTCTACATACATCATCCCGAAGGAACCCTCTTTATTTATTTATTTTTTTAATAACAAAACAAACCAACCAAAAAAAAAAAAAAAAAAAACAAACCACCAAACCCTCCCTCCCCCCCCCAGAGCGTGGTGTTGACTCTAACCCTGGCATTTGTGTAAGCAACAAAATATTGATGCAGTTGGCTGGGGTCTGGCCGGGGCTTCTGGAAATAAACTGCTGCCTTGTTAAGTTGTAGATGGAAATGCAAGTGGGAAAGTGAGTGACATCTTACACAAGGCGGGCAAATAAAATCGCTGCTTTACTACGGTGTGAAAAAACTCAGGAATTAATAGGTCTCCTTCTGCTCAGGGGTGTTGGATTTATCCCCGAGTAAGATTCATAAACTATTTTAAGGAGAGAAGTGCTACTTTTAAACACGTGTCTGGGTCCTGGAGTTAAAGTGGTGTCACTGGCGTGGGGTTAACCCTTGCCTGCTTGCAGCAGGCAGAGGCTGCCCTGCTCTTGGCAGATTTTCACTGATTAAATAGACATCTCCACACCTGATAAATGCTAGGAGGTGATTTTTGAAGGGTGTTAAGCACGATGTGTTCCAGCACTTTATGTCAGAAATGGATTGCAGGCCTCAACCTGAACTCTGAGCTTGGTTTTACCTGAGTGGGACATAAAATGCATTTAAAAATCAACCACCTGCTCCCAAGCTGTGCCTGGGCTGAAGTGGAAGCAGGAACAGTGTTGCTGAATCCATCTGGGGTGTGATCCAGTGTACTCCAAAATCTTCCTTTTGACTTGAGGAGCTCTAAAAGCTACTGCCAGGGTGTCTTCTGTGGGAAATACAATTAGGAAAGCTTCAAAGAGGGATACATCACCCTCCTGTCTACCCAAAGCCCCTTCCTTCCACACCCCCATCCGGATGATCTCCCACTTGATGTACACATCCTCGTGGAAGAGCAGGAGGAGATAAAAGCTGTGCAGGGTGTGCAGTGAGTCTGCTGGCAGCAGGGGGTCAGAGCCACCAGCAGCAACCACACCAGTGTAATTATGCCCGCTCCAGTACGATTTCCCAGTAATTATTCTGGAATAAAAGCCTGCCTATTTCTGTAAGAGCTGATGTCACTTGGAAAGGTGTTATAAATTCAGCTGGAAAAAGGGACCCTTATTCTGGGCTAAGTGTGGTTAGTGGTTAGCTGGGAATGGGGCTATTCCTGGCTCTGCCATCGACCTTCCTGGTGACGCCGGGGAAGTCACCTCACCCCGGTGTGTGTCACCTTCTCCTGCTGCAAACCAGGAATTACAAACAAGGGTTTCTTGGCTTGCTGCCTTTTGGGAAGCTCCGTGACGCTGGAAAAAAGGTGTCAGAGGATGACAGGCAGTCATTTAGTAGGACTCTGTGCTTTCTCACCCCCTCTTGGAAGCAGCTTGATAAAATTGTAGCTTGGGGAAGGCAAGGGATGCAGCTGGGAGCTGGTGATGGGGTCTGGCTGAGTGGCCAGAGCCTGGACCCTTGGGGTCTTACTGGGATCACAGTGTTTTCCTCTCCCGTTTTAGAAATAGTCTGTTCTCTTTGGAGTTGTAGACCACACCCCTCGTAAGGGCATCAAAATGTCTTGGCTGTGGTTTCCTCCTGCCAGCTCCTTCCCATGGGCAGCAGCATCAGGGCATGGAACCAGCACCCATCACCCCAACATCAGGCCCTGGGGATGGAATCCTGCCTGGGACCTGCAGGGCTGTGCCTTTTGTCCCCATGGACCAGAGGGGAACAGAGACCTCATCTTCTTTCTCCAGCATCCCTGCCAGAGTCAAGAGCTGGTTCTGTGAGCCCAAAGGCCCTTTATGGGAGTTTTACTTCTCTCTTACTTACCAACAGCTTCTTGTGCAGCCTCAGGAACCACTTTTGTCTCCAGCATCACACAAATACACTCATCTCAGAGATGAAGGTGCAGCTCCTTCGTAGCACATGCTGGTCAATTCCTGCTAGAGATGGGGACTTCTCGTTTCAAAGGGTTGGTGGTTTCTTTTCTTTTCATTTACACAGTGCAGGGTGGCTCACGAGCCAGATTTTGTCCTCTTTGGCTGAGCAGGCCCTGCCCCCAGAGCGGATGGACCAAGGTGCTGATGGGGAGAGGCAAAGGGAGCATCTGCCCCGGCGCCTTCCTGCCACCTCTGTCCCTGTGCTGGGCTCACGGCTGCTCCGATCTGGGCTCCAGCCAAGGAGGCAGAGGGGGAAAAAAGCTTTTTACAGCCCATTAGTGCTCCCCTGAGTCGCTCAGCCCCTCTTGTAATAAAAGTGGTGGAAGCCACAGAAACATTAAGCCTGCTCTGCAGAAGATGCCAGCCCGCCTCCCAGCTCCCTGTCCCTTCCCGGTGACTTTGCTGAAGCCACTGACCCTCCCGGCTGCTGGAATTCCCTCTGGGAACGCAGGAAGAAGCTGGTGAGGGATGGTCCCCCGGTCTGCCCCGAGCTCCCCCAGCAAAACGTACGTGGGAAGGCTCCAAGTGCAAATGTGTGTGTGCTAATGGGAAATGAATTGCCTCTTGCCCCGAAGCTTTGCAGCTTGAGGAAAACAAGGCAGGGGCTAGGAATGACCTCACATCGCCTCCCAGGGAATGTTTTGCCAGATGAAGGGGGGAGAGGCAGCATCGAGACAGCACAATGTATGTATCTCTCTCCCTGTGTAAACATCCCTGTAGCTGCAGAACCCTCTTAAAACCCCGAACGAGGGGAGAGCAGCTGCTTTGATCTGTGGATGTGGTTGTTGTTTTCTAAGTGCGGATCCGTTCTTTTTTTAATTTTGTTTCAAATTAAAAAAACGCCCGTTGTGATCTTTTGCTTTTATTTCTTGGCTAGGGACCGGAGCAGGGTGCAGTAAATTTTCATGACTCCCCCGTGTAACCGTTTCAGCATGGTTGACAATTCCTTGCCTGCTCTTCAGCGCCGCAGCACAATGGGACCGAATCCTCTGGCCCTACATGAAGCCAAAGCAAATGGATTTTGCCCAGAAGTGCACCACGGGGAGTGGAGGCAGCGAAGAGGAGAGAGTCCTGCCACCTCCTTCCCTGCCCAAAACACACTCGTGAACACACACACACACGTGTGCACGGGTGGCTGGGGCTGCCAGGCTTGTCCTGCTGCCTTTGAAGGGCTCTGGAGAGGGCTCTTGGGGACGGATCTGTGGCAGCCCCGTGCCACGGCAGCAGGAGCTGGTCAGGAGCCATCAGGGCTGAAGTGCTGGGCTGTGCTGAAGGAGATTCAAGTGGGATTCGTGGTCCTCCCTCCAGCCTCCCTGTGTGAGCTTGGGAAGCTCCAGCTGCCTGACTTTCCCCATCCGGGTGCTGGGCAGGGGGATGGCTCCACTCTTGGAGGGACACAGCCCTGGGACCTCCATCAGCCCTTCTCCTGCTCAACCAGGAACTTGCTTTCAGAAAAACCCTAAAATTATATATATGTATATGTATCTTTTTAGGGAACTTCTGAACACCAGCAGCTCACCCCAACCCTGCTGCTTTGCCTTGGTGCTTTACAACCCTCTTGGAGGAGCAAGATGAGCATGAGTGATGCTGCTGCTGGCTGAGGACTCCTCTTCAAGGATGAGATCCACCTCCCCAGTGCAAGGCACTGGTTTAACTGGGAGCACTTGGCTGAAGAGCCATCCCCATCGAGGCAGTCTGGGTGTGAGTGAGGAGTTTGCTCTTCCCCCTGTGCTGTCCCGGGGCCGCGGGGTGTTTTGGTGTTGTGATTACACAGGATACTGTGTATTTAAGATTGGTTTATGGGTGTTTGTCCTAATGCCTAAACCTGTAATTTAGGAGCTCAGTTATAAATCAGCATCGCTGAAGGTCTTGTCCCTCGTGCCTTGAGATCAGTCTCCAGATTTAGAAGACAGGTTAGAAGGAAAAAAAACCCAAAACAAACAACAACAAGAACAAAAAAGGACTGTTCAGTTTTCCTCAGATTATGATGATAAAGGCTGATGGGATGGGATGGGAGTGTGTCCCACTCAGAGGTGCTGTGGCTGGGATCTGCTGGTGGAAGTGAACAGAGTTGTCATTTGGACTCTGCTCTTAAAACATCCATAAGAGAGATTTGTGTTTGCATGGCAAATCCCAGCCTGGAAAGAAAAGTGGTGCCATGGCTGCTGAGGGGATGCTCACAAGGGTGGTGGCACTGGTGACATTCTCAGTTTGTGCCAGGGCATGGGCTGCAAGGACCAGAGTCTCCTTCCCACTCAGCCTGCTACGTGGGGAGGAGCAGCCTTCATCCCCAGGATGAAGCCTTCATCCTCAGCCCAGGGCTGGCAGGAGAGCCAGGAGCCTCCTCCAGCAGCACATTCCTACTGGTGGGTTGTGGTCCTCTCCCCATACATCCTGATGATGACAACTCTGCATTCATGTTTTTATGTACTACAAATCTTTTCTAGCTTTAAGAATGACTTCTGAGCCTCTGACCCTTCACAGCCTGCCCTGGAGATCAGCTGGGTGCATTCCTGGGTTGGCTCCATAGAACACAGAGGAGATGTGCTGTGGGTTTTTGGGGCTGGGTGTGTGGATGCCAGTGCTTTTCCCTGGATTCCTTCTCAGCCAGGGCTGTGGCAGAGCTGGTTGGCCCTGCTGAGAACCCCTTGGGGCTCTGGTGGGCTGGACACTGCCTTGCCCCCAGCTCCAGGTTCACCTGCAGCCACTGTGCAGATGGGGATTTGAAGATGGGAGGTTTGTGTTGGGTCTCATGGCCATGTCTGTGTGTCTGTCCTTCAGCTGATGTGGGGCTCCTGTTCCTCTGGAAGGGGTCAGTTCCCCTCACGTGGGGTTAGGACCCTGACTCCTTGGCAGGCAGAGCTGTGTGAGTCCAGAGTGCTGCTCTGCTGGGCTGACTGTGCTGCTTTTTGTCCTCTTCAAATCAAACCTGCTCTTGCAAACCTCCTGCCCCAGGGAAGGTCCCTGTCCCATGTCCCCAGGGTTATGGCTTTTTGTAGGGAAAATATATCTAGACCCAGGGACTCTTTGGCATTCTCCTGTCTCTCCTCTCCACAGTGGGTGCCTTGGCTTAGCTGGATCTTTTCCATTGCCTCCAAGCCCCTTTGTTGTATCTTCAGGGGTTATTAGGACAAAAGGGGACGGGAGAGGCTGCAGGGGCAGCATAGTGGGTTAGGAGGACCCCGTGGGCAGGATGATGCCGTGGGCAGAGTTACCCCTGGGGCCGTGGGTCTCCATGTCCCTGGGCAGGTGGGACAGCCACACAGCTCCAGCCCAGCTCCCAGCCTTCTCTCCTCTGCAGTTTCCTGGCTGGTGATGCCTCCCCTGGCTCGGGGAGCAGAAACACCCCAGAAGAGAGAAGGTGCCAGCAGCTCCCACAGCCAGGGTGGGAGGACTGGGGGGGGACACAGAGGGTCCCCCTGCACCCCAGGATGCTGCCTGCAGGCTGCAGGAGGCTCAAGCAAGCCAGCAAAAATCCCTGAATATTACAGCAAGGTCTTTTCTTCTCCCCCCCCCCCCCCTCCAGCTTGATTTCCAGTCCCCCCACCCCACGTATCCCTTGCAGACAGCAGAGCTGCTCCCCAGCACCCCAAGAAGCACCCAGAGCAGCTGAGCCCAGCCAGGTTGTGCCATTCCTGGCTTTTCTTTTTCTTTCTTCCCCCCCCCCTTTATTTATATAATTTTTTTTTTCCTTCCCCTTTTCTACCCCTTGCCTTTTCCATCGCTTTCTCTCCCCCCCCCCCTCCCCCCCTCTGCCCTCCCCATCCCACCACCCCAAGCCTGTGCCTTGCCCAGGGGCTGGGAGGTGCGGGGTGGGTCTGGGGGTTGCGGGGGGCTTTGCATTGATGCATTGATCGCCCATGGTCTCCGCCTGACCTCCCTGCTCCCGGGGAAGCAGTCTCCATGGCTACTGGCCCTTCTCCTCCAGAGCAGACTGTAAATTCCTGCAGGCAAAGCCCAGCCTTGGGGGTGCGAGGGGGGGAGCCGGGAAGGAGTAACCAAAGCCAAATAGAAAGAAAGAAAGGCTGGGAAGAAAAAGGGCGTTGCTTGGATGGGGCTCTCCTTTCCACTCCCCTTTCTCAGGTCCCCAGCACCAGGGCAAGGCGCCTGCTTCCCCCCTCCAGCGCTCCTGCTGCTGCTGCTGCTCTCTTGCAAAACTGGAATTGGCTGGGATTATTTAAAGAAAAAAAAAAAAAAAAAAAAAAAAAAGGAAAGGAAAGAAAAAAAAAAAAAAAAAAAGAGAGAGAGAGAGAGAAGAAGGGATCAGAGCAGCCGCCAGAGAGAGGGCGATAGAGTCCACTTTCCTCCAACTGCCCTGGGTCTCCTTCCCTCACTCTCTCCTCTTCAGCAACACCAAGAGCCCCAAACTGAACCCAGAGCAGCTTTTTCCATCAGTTCAGTTCCCTTCCCTCCCTCTGTCTCACACACGGCAAGGAGAGAGCCCCTTCCTCCTCTTGATTTTTCCCTTTGCATGCTCAGCCCCTTGTTTCCTTTAAAGCACTCGAAATCCCCCCTTCTTGCCCCCACTCCTCCATGCAGACTGGGATTGCCATGGGAGCTTTGCAGATTGCTGGATTTTCCATCCTTTTCTTTCTCCACCACTCTGGAAACACGCTGGCAAATAAAGCCAGTCAAGGTAAGAGAGAAAAAAAAAAAAAAAAAAAAAAATCTTCCCAGCTCGAAGGTTTGCTGTTTGATGTGTGTCTGAGGCAGCCGGACCTCCTCTTTAGGTCTGGGATTTTATACGCAGGCTGGAGAAATTAGCAGCAATAACAACAAATAGTGGAGGGGATTTTAAATGTTGCTTGCAGATATTCTTGCCTGCTGCCTCTGGTTGGGGTTGGGGTTTTGCTAAACTCTTGAACAAGTTGAATTTCTTACACTTTAATTTTATGGGTTTTTTTTTTTTTTTTTTTTTTTTTGGGGGGGGGGAGGGTTCAGGCTCTTTTTCTCAAGGCAGGGGGTGCAGAGGCTGAAAATAAGGGGGGGGGGTGAACAAATCTGCACCCATCCCAGGGGAGGTGTTGCTGTCTGGAGGGGTTTGGGGGGCTTGGCTGGGGTTGGGTGCCTGTGAGATGGGGCTCCCACCCTGGGTGAGGAGGTCTGGGCTGAGGGCAGGGATGGGGATGCAGAGCACTGGGAGGCTGCACCCAGGTTTGTGTTTTCCATCGGGTTGAACCTCTGACTGTTGTGCTCCGGGGGTCTGGGCTGCAAAAACTTGGGGGAGCTGAACACAGCAAAGGCTGAAAAACACAGGAGCTCTTGCCCTACCTCTAGCCCGTGCCATGGTTATCAACTTCAGGCTTTTCTGTTTCACCCCTCCTGTGCCCAGCCAGACTTTCTCCCACACAAACGTACACATGGAGCTTTATGCATGGTCTGTCTATACCTTGGGTTTCCTATAGCACCTCTATATTTAGCTCAGATTTTGCTCTATCCACACGCACGGGAGCGCACGCACACCCAGCCCTGGGTGCGTGATCCCCTTCCCTGTCTCACAGGGGTTTTTTTTCTGCTTAATTCTCCTCTATCTATACAATCTGTTGTTTGGTTTTTTTTCTCTCTTTCCATAGTGCAGAGCAGTATGTAAGGTTTATCAACCCCAGCTTTGGCTCTTGCTATTGTAGTAGCTGCGTGTTTATGCGTCCGGCGAGATTAAATAGGGTGTGAATGAAACGTAAGAGCAGGGGATATAATTAAAGATCTCTTGCAGGCATTAGTAATGAGCATATTTCACCCGTGCACATGGTCACCCTGAGCCCTGTCACCGACAAAGTTGGAAAGAATTTCAAGGCTATTGTCTTATCTGGCTTAAAGTGTTTTTAAAACAATAGGCGACTTTTGGGGAGGGCAGGCTGGGCAAGCACAGGGGAGATTTTTCCAGGGCAAAGGTTTGGTGAGAAGACATCCAGCTTCACGTAAAGCTTTCTGATTTAGGCTTAGAAAGGAATGCTTAGGTTTTTATCCCCCCTCAAATTATCTTGAGTGTATGCATTGCTTTCATTTCTTATCATAATATTTATTTATTAAGGCCTTTTGGTTTCCAGTTCCATTTAAGCCTGAGCCAGAATTGCATTAAAATAGCAAAGTAAAATTCCATCGTGCAGAGACTTGACAGATCCCTTCAGGGAAGGAGAGGGGTGGAGTGGGGGTGGAGAGAGGTGAGCTCAATCCTGTGCCGGGGTAAATCACCCTCTGGATGCTCGGGATGGTGCTGCTCCTCCCAACCCCCAGCGAGGGTGCTGGGCACACCTGGGGGGTCCGGGTGGGGTTTGGACTGGAGAGTTAATCCCTGAAGCTGCTGCTGGGGGATTCTGTGGGCTGGTGAGGGTCAGGCAGCTGTGGAAGGATAAGGGTTGGTGCCCATGGGGGTATGAAGGATCTGGGCAGGGCTGGACCTTTTGGGATGAGGCTGAACTCCTGGACCCGGCATCACCCACGACAGATAAATCCTGTGCTTTTCCTAGGAACCCACTGTTGCCTTTTTTTCCGTGTGGACAAGTGTTGCTGAGCTCTTCCGAGCCACTCCGTGTGGCTGGGACGTGCTTTAGTGGGATCTTTCTTAAAAGCATCAGGAATCCCCCCTGTATCTGCAGAGGATGCCCCAAGGATAGGGTACAGGTCACCCCTCCAACCTCACCAAAGCCTTTGCCCTTTCCACCCGGTGACTGTCACGGGGTGGGGGTGGCTCCTGTCCCATCAGATGGGTTTCTGTTGCTGTGATAATCCTGTGCCATGGGGAAGGCTTCCTGGCTCTTTTCTTGTGCTGAATTACCCTGGAAAGTTTAGTCTGTAGGGAAAGAAGGATTTAGCTGAGCCATCCGCCGGGCCTGGAGGGTGTCTGCCAGGGGACCTGGCTGTCTGGGGGGTTTATTGGGTCAGTTTAGGGCTAGGAAAGCTTTCAAGAGGAGAGCTGACAATATAAATCATAGACTCATGGAGTGGTTTGGGTTATCCAAATAACCCTAGAGGGGTGGGGAGGGTGGAAGCCTGACAGGCTCTCAGCTGGGATGAAGTCTCCCTTTAATCCCTGTGCTGAGCCTTACCCACAGCTCTCCTGGGTTTTGGACAAAAAATGCCACCCCCACCCCATCCTGTCACCCACCTCTCTGTGTCACAGCCTGTCCTCAGCCCCCACCCCCACTGGGACTGTGTCCTTGCCCATCCTCTGTCTGTACCAGCTCCCTCCTCATGCCACGGGGAGGTTGGAGCCCAGGTGCTGGTGGATTTGCACCCTCCTCTTGTACCAGGCAGCACCCAGATCTGGCTTCACCCCCCCCCCCCCATCACTGGAGACCCCTGCCAGGACTCCCCACCTTTTCTTCCAACCCAAGTGCACGTTCCCTGGGCTGGGGCTGGGGAACAGGGCAGGGAGGGGGGTGCAGTATCTCCCTGGGGGGGCTCAGCAGCCCAGTTTGCAGCCCCTGGGGGTCCCACAGCCCCAGTCACCCCCCAGCATGGGGTTCTGGTTGGACCCCAGCCTGGTCACCCCTGGCTAAACCCATCCCTTTTGACTGGTGCTGTGTGGCTGTGTAGGGCTGGAGCCACCTTCCAGCACAAGTGGTCAGGTTTGGTGGGGATGCACCTGCAAAGCCAAAACCACCGGGGATTATTTTTAAAAAAAATTTTTTTTTTTTTCAGATTTTTTTCTTCTTTTTCAGGAATCTTAAAATTTTCCAGTTGCAGCCTGGAGATGCTGTTTGATTCCCCTCCCCACCAAACCTCCTCCCCCTTGGCCTCTGCTTTCCTCCCTCTCATGCATTCACAGTGTGTGACTGTTGTGCCTGTCCCCTCCACCCCTCTGAAATATGAAATGTAAAACTGTAAACATTTCAACATACAGCAGTTCAAAGGAGATCTTTGACTGAGGGCGTCTAACATGCCTGTACTGAGATTAAAAAAGGGGAGGGGGGGGTTAGGAAGGAGGGAAGAAGAGTTTTTTTGTGACTGCCAACAGGAGTATAAATATTCAGACACCTCGAGTCTTCCAGTGGGGAGATGTATTGCTGTCTCCAAACTGCTCAGGAGAGGGGGGGGGGGTTGAATTTTTTTTTTTTCCCTTTTATTTTTTTATATAGATTTTTCCTCTGCCTAGAGTCGCACCGGAGTGATCCATTTAGGAAAAATATATGCATGAATAACCTTAACCTTCACTTTCTAAATTATAAGTCCCCTGAGAGGCTTTAGGAGAAGCTGGGGATGGCAAATAAAGTTTGCTCTGTCTCGTGGTGCCAGAGGGGGCCTGGCCAGCTCTGATCCAATGAAGCAGCCTTCCCACTGCAGATCTTGAGGTTGTTGTTCCCAAAGCCCAAAACAAACACATATTTTATTTTTTTTTTAAGGCTCTGTCAGCCTGATAAGCCCAAGGAACAACAACAGCAATGACAGTTCCCCAGGGAGGTGAAGCCCTTGTTGGTGGGGAGCATCAAACCCTCCTGGGAGAAATTGTGGCTGAGTTGAGACAAAGTGTTTGGGGTTGGCAGAAGGAAGTGGGATGGGGATGGAGGGAAAGTTTCCAAGCCAGAAGATGCTGGATCTGGTGGTGGATCTGGGATCTGCCTGGATGATCTGGGGATGGGGAGTTCAACACAGCTCCTTGCAGTGCTGTGAAGAGTTGATGGGGGGGAGGAAAACTCCTTTTGGGGGTTGGGAAAGCAAAACTTGAGGTGAGGGATGCTGAGTGAGATCTGGGTGGGGGGTGATGGGCTCTGGGCATGGGGCAATGGGGTCCCCAGGCTGGAACCCTCCCCCGGGTCTTCTCTGCAACTTGTGATTCCTCTTCATCTCTGCCCATCATTCTGCAGGGCCAAGCACTGAGGCTGCACCCACGGGGTCCCACCCACTCTTGGGAGAACTGGGTGGGTGTGGGGGGCTGCTGTGGGGGTCTCCATCATGAGCTGGGACGCAGAGATCCCCTCTGACCCGACCTGGGTGCAGGGACCCTCCCAGGGACCTCAGGTGTGGCACATCCAGCACCACACCCCCACCCTGACCACCTGGCTTAGCATCTTGAGTTCAGATGATGAGGTTTTGGGCAATTTGCAGGAATCTGCCCCACAGAGCATCCTCCTCCCCTCCAGCCAGCCCCAGGCCCCCATCCTTTCCAGGCAGGATGCCATCAGCTTCACTGGAGCCACCCAGTGCCCTGTGCCCATCCCACTGCAGCTCAGCTCCAGTCACCCTCCTGAGCTCCCCGGGTGAACAAATGATTAATAAACTGCACCACAGTGTCTGAGGTGGTTATTAATACCCTGGTAAAAAGAGCTACTGAAGTTATAAAGCTTTAATTTGGCATTAAGGCCAAGTGGAAACTCTGCGTGGCTGCCAACAGCTACACACACATCCCTATACAGACAGGCTGTTAATATAGATGCCTATATAAAAATAAAGAATAAAATTAATTTGTAAGAGAAAGCTGAAGCGCTTGCAGGGGAGAGGAAAAGGACAGGGGTTCGGTTGCTTTAGAGGCTTTCTGGTGGGTTTTTGCTGCCCTGTCTTGTCCCCCTCCTCAAATTTATTTGGACTTTCAGCCTAGGGATAAATCCGGGTTTTTTTATTTTTAAATTTTTTTTTTTTATTTTACTTAAATTAAAACAACAAACACAACAAGGAAGTGAGGAAAAAGCCTCAATCCAGGCTCTAAAAATATACGAGCTGTTGCTTTATTCCCCTCCTCTTCCCCATCCCGTATCTCGAGCTCCGGGACACCGCGGGGACCGGGGCACCTCCGCCTGCCCCTCCGGGCTCGGTCAAAGCCCTTTGGCTCCCCGGTGGGTGCACAGCGGTCCGGGGGGGTGTTAGCTGTGTGTCTCCCCCTCCTCCCCCCCCCCCCCAAAAAAAACCCCCTTCCCTGTTTTTGGCACGCTCGAAATGGCAGTGGCGTTGAAGCCGTCTGCCTCCGCTGCCTTTGAAATGGAGAATAAAGCTGCAGCTGGAGCGGAACGGGGCCCAACAGCCAGCGCTGGAAAATCCCACCCACAACGGAATAAAAAACATCGCCCCAGGCTCGGGGCGAGCACCGCAGCCTCCTGCCCTTCACCGCAAAACCCCCCGGCGCGGCGGTGATGCCGAGGATGCTCTTGCCCTGGGATGAGCTCTGAGGAGTCCCCAAAGATGCGGTGGGACGGGGAGGTGGGGCAGGGGGAGCCCGGCAATCCAGAGGGCTCTCAACATCTTCATCAGAATTAAACTCCCTGCCTGGTGCAATCGTTCCCTGGTTCTGGGGATCACGCTGCACCGGTCAGTTTGGGCTCGTTTTAGGCAACTCTGGGTGAAAAAAGGGTGATTTTGGTGATTTGGGCGAGAAGGGATGGAGGGATGTGCAGGGAGTGCCTCAAATAAACTCCACTTGGCTTTGGGACCTGGACTTGAAAAGGTGCTCCCAAGCAGGGTGGAGTCCAGCGAGGAGTTTGCAAGGGCAAATAGGAATGGGAACATCAAGTAGGATTTTTTTTTAAAGAAAAATATCTTCCCTTTGCTTGGCTGCAGAGCACCAACCCCTCGTGCCTCGGCGGTGGCTGGGAGCACCTGCAGCCTGGATTTTTGGATGGAGAAAATTCTCCTGTAGGAAAAGCAGACTGTCCAGGTGGCAAATCATCCCTTCTTGTGGGAAAGTGCCTCTTGCATTGACAGAAATGTAGAAATTTAGCTATTCAGAGGGTTGGTTTTTATTTTAATGCGCTACATCATTTCTGAAGGGTGCTGCTTAGGAGCCAAAATTTCAGCATTCTGAAATTAGGATTTTTTGCCAATCTTGGGATGATTCCTGGGGTGCCGAGGAGGGTATTTTTCACTCTTCCCACACACACACACATACTTTTTTCCTTTTTTTTTTTTTTTTTTTTTTTTTTTTTTTTTTTTTTTTAAATAATCTTGTAACCTTTCAGAATGTCTCCCACTTTGGAAAAATTACGGTGGCAAATTTATAATGTTTTCTTTTGTACTTTTGCTTCTGTGTAATCTTTCCAAAATTAGAGAAGTTTTGAAGTTACAGAATGGAAAGAAAAAAGAAAAAAGAAAAAAGAGAGAAAAAAAATAATAAAGTTGTGGGAGTGGGAAAGGCTCAGCATTGTGTTCAGCACCGCACAGACCTTGTTCATTGTCTTGAGTTTGAGGGCACAGGAGGGAAAAGAAATAGAAAATCAAACCTCAAAAAAAGTGAGATTTCTGGCAAAGAGCTGGGAAAATGTCAATGATGTGACATCTGATGGATGCTTCACGTTTTGGGTGGTTTTAGGGGAAGGAGATGGGGGGTGATGGGTGGACTGTGCTGGTTGGGTGGTGGGTCCCACCTGTACGTGAGGTACCCAGGGACCCAAATCTCACCTTGAGTCTGTGGACTGAAAGCACAGAGATGGGATTTATAACTTGAGGGGGGAAGAGCTGAGGAACCATGCAGGAACCATCCTGGTTGGAACCAGGATCTGCAAATCCTGTGGCTCTTTGGTTTGGTGCTGGTGTCACATCCCAGCAAGGGATGCTGGAGGTGCTGCAGGCTGTGATGCCCAGGGGTGATGGAGGAGCTTCTCCTCTACTCCTCAAGATTGAAAACATGGTTGGGCAGGAGTCACCTCTGCTTGCTCCTCTACTCCTCAAGCCTGCAAACGTTGTCTTTCCATCCCCTCTGCATCCCCTGTGGCTTTTGCAGGTTTTGTTTTTTTTTTTCCACTGGTGGTGAGTGGCAGTGCAGTGCAGCTTGTAGAAGGTGGGGTGGAGATGTGGTGGGGCAGTCGTGCTCCAGGGTGGGGACAACCTTTGCAACCAAATGTGAAGTTTGGCTGGGGAGGAACCAAACCTGAGCCACGCTCAGCTCCACGGAGAGACAACAGCCCCCCACGACACCCTCTCCCTGGGGATGCCAGCTGGGCTTGCAGCACGGTGACACCGTGGCCAGAGGTGACAGTGCCAGCTGGGAGCAGGGTGCCAGCCCCCTGTTCAATGCCTCCATCGTCATCTCCGTCGTGGTGGGTCAACCTCCAGGCTGTGATTAATGGCCCAAGGGAGGCCGTGGTGGCCGTGGGCCATGGCTAATGTCAAATAACAAATATGAATGCGGGCTGTAAATATTTATACGCTGCGGAGGCACGTGCCGCCTCCCAGAGGCAAAGCTCTTCCTCCCCCTGGCTGGGTGATTCACATCTCCCAGGAAAAATCTGCTGGGGTGGCCGGGAGAGGGCTCGGGCCAACACTCCCGTGGCCATGGCCCCCATCCCAGTGGGTCTGGTGAGGCTGCTGCCAGGATATTTCATGTCTTTGGGGACATCCCGGAGCACTTCTGTTGTTGGGGTTGCTGAAAAGCAGCTTTTTAAAGGCAGCTGAGAGCTTTGCAGCTTCAGGGTTCTTTGCAAGGGTAGAGGAGCTTCAGATTTCCCTTCCCTGGGGGGATCCTCCCCACGCCTGGGGGAGGGGGTGGAGGTAAACCCCCCAGGGCTTCCCAAATCCCATTAAAACCTCCGTAGCAAACCCTTGGGCATCACTGCTCGAGGCCATCACCAGCCTCAAGCGTGGTGATGTCCCAGGTACCAGAGCTCTGCATCCCGTGAAAGTGGGCTGAGGGGCAAAGGGGGGTGAGGGGAAGGCAGGATTTGGCTGTGTCCCCAAGGAAGCCTTGATGTTTTTCCCAGTTCTCTCCCTCCTGCTTCCTGCTCCCAGCTCCCAGGTTTATTTAGTGCGGTCCCTGCTAATTCCTGCACATTCCTCTGCTCCTAAGAATAGAAAGCGATGACGATTATTTGGGTGACTGCTCGGCTCAGGAAATGGCTAATTGGAGACAGAGACTTTCACCTCTGCTGGGCTGGCTCCAGCCTGGACTACAGGCGCCTGAGCCGTGGTTCCAACCATCAGAGAGGCTCAGGGAGTCCTTGGGTGGCTTGTACCCGTGGGTGATGGTGTTTGGGAGCAAGCCCATCACCGGTGGCATCAAGGCTGGGTGTGGTGACACCACACAGCAGCACCGGTCCCTCCGAGCCTTCCTGGCTCATCTGTGGGTGGGAAAGCTGGAGGGCTGCTCGGTGTCATCACCTGGGGCAATGCTGTCCCCATCCTCCCCCCACCTGTCCCCTGCAGATGTCGACGAGTGCGTGGAGGGCACTGACAACTGCCACATCGATGCCATCTGCCAGAACACCCCCAAGTCCTACAAGTGCATCTGCAAGTCTGGCTACACCGGGGATGGGAAGCACTGCAAAGGTAGGGGCACACACAGCAGCCTCAGCCCCTCTGACAAGTGACAGTCCCAGCAGGCTGGAGGCCAGTGGTGGCTCATCAGCAATGTCCCCAAGTGAAAAAAGCTCCCTGTTTACCCCAGCCCACTGCAAACCTTTTATTCCCCCTTTCTGCCCCAAACTCCTGGCTTGGTGACACTGGGGATGGTGAGGACTGTGACTGCCCCTGCTGGCAGCGGTGGCAGCTGTTGTGCTCCTTTTTTATCTGTAGAAAAAAACCCATGAGAAGCTTAAAAATAAGATCTAGAGATAGAGATGATCTAGAGATATAGATACAGGTGATAGAGACATGTAGATGTGGTTTGAGGTATAGAAATAGATGGAGATATGGACACAAACGTAGATGGTATAGGTAGAGATAACATAAATTAGAGATTCTTGGAGGAGTGGCACCAGGAGAGCAGGAGCAGGGCAGGGTCTGAATTCCCCACTCTGCTCAGAGCAGGTCCAGGGCTGGGATGGGCTGAGTACAATTAGCAGAGGGATTAAAAGGCTCCAGGCACCTCGAGGCTTCGCCATGGAGACGGCTGCTCTGCCCACCACCAGTGTTGGGAAATCCCGTGTGATTCCCAGAACCTGGGTGTGCCGAGGTTTTAAGTGGTTGGGTTAGCTGGAAGTCCAGGGTCTGTGCTAGGGAGGAGGGGAGATGTTTTTGCAGGGTGTGGAGGGATGCTGGAGGTGATAACGGAGCTGGGGACCTGCTGGAACACTCAGGGTGCAGGGGCAGCCGGGTTGCAGATGTGCTGGGGGTGAGGAGCAGCACCCGTGCAGGGGTTGGATCTCCTCCCGGGGCAGCCCCCAGCTCTCCTGCCCTCCTTTCTCTGCAGATGTCGATGAGTGTGAGCGGGAGGACAACGCAGGCTGCGTCCACGAGTGCGTGAACATCCCCGGCAACTACCGCTGCACCTGCTACGACGGCTTCCGCCTGGCACACGACGGCCACAACTGCTTGGGTGAGGGACATCGCGGCGGTGTCACAGCCCCTCAGCAGCTCTGGCACCTCGGGACCAGCCTGCTGGCTTTCATTGCTGGGAATCTCCTGAGCTCTGACCCCCCCAAAACCCAGTGCAGAGCCAGGGGAGTGTGGTGGCACTCCCAGGGCAGTGAGGGGACACATCCTGTGCCGCGATGGCTCAGCGGGGAAAGGATTTCCCCCCGTGACACAGGGGTCATCCCGAGGGAGGATGCGTGGGGCTGGGAGTAAGTCCCACCCCCAGCCCCATCCCAGGGGGATGCTGGGGGAAGGCAAACCCGGGAGGGTTGGGTTTTGGCGGTGCTGGAGGCTCAGCCTCTCCTGCTCCGCTGCCGAAGGTGGGAAGAGGCTCTGGGGCTCACCCAGGCTCTGCTCGTGCTTGAGGTCAGCCCTGCACCTGCCAAAATAGATGAGTTAATAGCAAATACGGTGGGGATGGGAACCGGCGAAAGGGACTGGGTAAATAATCCCAGCGCCAAGACAAACCCAACATCTGCCTACGGAGGGCCGCGCATCCTCCCCGCAGCTTCCCACCGCCCCAAACTCCATCCGGCTGCGGGGAAGCCAAAGCTCCCGGCACAGCCCCGGCACCCGCTTCCTCCCGCAGCACCCGCGGCGGGGATCACCGGGGCACGGGGCCGCTCGCCCTCCCTCCGCCCCGAGCTCGGGCTCTTTTCTAATTAGTGTCTGCAGAGGGGTCATTAATGAGCTCATCACTGGGAGGAGGAGGAGGGGGAAGGGATTATGGACACATGCGTTTTGCATTAACCACCATCACCGGGATCTTTGCAGCCTCCTCGGGGAGGGGGCAGATTTACACAGCTGGGAGGAGGCGCGGGCGGGCGGCTCTGCCTTCCTCTCCCGGGGGAGGATGAGCCCGAGGAGAAAGAAGAAAGGAAAACCGGGGCTGGCGAGTCACAGACGTCATGTGTTTACAGAGTGGGGTGGGAGGGGATGGAGGTGGCTGGGGAGCAGCCGGGAGAGGGGGGACCTGGGGGGGAAAGTCCCAGCACACCTCCTGAACCTTTCCTTGGCTCATCCTGGCATCTTGGCTGCGTTGCTTGGCCATGGGGGTGATGCAGGTTTATTCCCCGGAGCAGATTTTGCAGAGGAGGACGTGGAGACCCTGCCTGGGTTTGCTCAGTGGCCGCTCTTGGGGGGCAGCAGGGATGGAGCCCCCAAGGGTTTTTTTCATCCTTCTCTTTCTCCCTCAGCCTGTGCTTTGCCCAGCCTGCAGGCACCCCCTTTTAGCCAAAAAAAAAGAGAAGCAGAGCAGAGGGTGGTGCCCAGGCTTTTCTGGCACCGTGGGCAGTGGCTGAGCTGGAGGTGGCTCAGGGTGCTGGAGCCCCTCAGCCCCCCCATCACCCACCCCGAGCAACCTTTTGAACCAGGACAGGAATTTGAGCCCTGGTCCTGACACAGGCCCTGCTGGCTTCTGCCCATCTCCCTTGCATTTAATAAAACAGGTATTAGAGCAGCAGAGTCTCATTTCAGCCATGGGGTTTGAACGGCTGCCTCCTCATTTTTGTGTGGAGCTTGAAGGAGAGGTCACAAGATGTTAAACCCTTCTTATTAACAGGGGGGATTTGAGGAGAGTTATTGGCATCTGCAGGACATAGCTTGGCTGGGACAAGCCTTGGAGGAAGCTGCAAGCCTCTGCCATGGCAGAGGACGTCCCTTTTGCATCTGGCTGCAGCCCAGCTGTCAGCCCTCGCCTGCCCCACAGGCAGCCAGGTGTGAGATGATGTTTTCAACACCTCCTTTCTGAGGTAGCTTGTCTGGGGGGTGCTCCTGGGCTCTGCTCCCACTGCACTTTCCAGCTGGAGCTGCAGCCCTGCTTCAATTTCTGAGCATCCCCTGGGCTTGCAGCATCCCCCGGGGCTGGGGCACAGTGTGAGACACTCACACTGCTTGGGCATCCATCCACCCACCCACCCACCCACACACCCACCCATCCATCCACCCACCCATCCATCCACCCACCCATCCATCCATCCATCCATCCATCCATCCATCCATCCACCCACCCATCCATCCATCCATCCATCCATCCATCCACCCACCCATCCATCCATCCATCCATCCATCCACCCATCCAACCACCCACCCATCCATCCATCCATCCATCCATCCATCCATCCATCCACCCATCCACCCACCCATCCACCCATCCATCCACCCATCCATCCATCCACCCATCCATCCATCCACCCATCCATCCACCCATCCATCCATCCATCCATCCATCCATCCATCCAACCACCCATCCATCCATCCATCCCTCCACCCATCCATCCATCCATCCACCCATCCACCCACCCATCCACCCATCCATCCACCCATCCATCCATCCACCCATCCATCCATCCACCCATCCATCCACCCATCCATCCATCCATCCATCCATCCATCCATCCATCCATCCACCCATCCATCCATCCATCCATCCACCCATCCATCCATCCACCCATCCCTCCACCCATCCACCCATCCATCCATCCATCCACCCACCCATCCCTCCACCCATCCATCCATCCCTCCATCCCCTGACCCAAAGCAAGGTGCTGGGTGCATGCCGTGGTGCTCAGGGGGGAGGCTGGAAGCCCCCCTGCCTTGTGCCATCCCTGAGCTGCTATTCCAGTGCTGCTGGTGGGGCTGAGCTTCCCCCCTGCCTGCTGCCTCTGCAACTCTCGAGTTCACAGGAGGTTTTTTTTGGCACAGGGCTCCTCGCTCCCCGGCCTGATGCCATCACCCAGCCTTGGGACCAGAGGGAGCAGGGGTGGCCACGGTGGGGGTTTTCCTCCCTGCCCCAGCCCAGCATCCCCATTCATCTGACACCTCAGGGCACTGGTGGGTTCAGCTTGGACCACTGTCCCCAAAAACCTTCTGGAGAGAGCAATAGGACGGGGCTCTGCATGGAACAAGGGATTTGCAGGGATGGAGGAGCAGCCTGGGGCAAGGGCATCACCCTGTGCACTTCAGCCCCTTCCAGCCTTGGTTTGTTAAACTGAACCAGGCACAAGGGCAGCAGCCCTGCCTGGGATTTGAGTCTCCTCACAAGTAATTATCCCTGCTCTGAGCTAAGGTTTCCCAGCTCCCCTTAATCAAGTGCAGGCATCCAGTGATGGGCTCGGAGAGGCTGGGAGCCAGAGGCAGCTGCAGCCAGTGTCCTGACTGAGTATTCTGGGTGCTTTGGGGCTCCCAGGACCAGGAAAATCCCTTTCTCTGTGGTTTGGCATTCCCATCTGTGCAATGTGACCTTTTTTGCCCATCAGCTGGGGAAGCTGTGTGGCTCTACCCCTTGATGTGCTTTGCCTTCACCCCCTGCAGCCCTCAGGCATCTCTGGGATTTTTGGTTTTTTTTTTCCTTAGCTCGGAAATCACGGATTGTAAAGCAAAACTGAGCTGCTCTGTGGCAAACCTCTCAGACCTTATTCCCCATCCTCTCAGTGCCAGGCTCACTCACCCTTGGCCACCTTCTCTCTGCAGACCTGGACGAGTGCTCAGAGGGCAACGGGGGCTGCCAGCAGACCTGTGTCAACATGATGGGCAGCTACGAGTGCTTCTGCAGGGAGGGCTTCTTCCTCAGTGACAACCAACACACCTGCATCCAGCGCCCTGAAGGTTGGTTGTCAGCATTTTCCCACCCTAGGCCACCCTCTGTCTCCCAGATTTTGGGGGCAGGTCCCTCTCCCTTCACCCTTGCCCAGTTTCAGATGCCAGTGTGGGTTCAGGACCCTGCTTGGTGCTGGGAATTCAAAACCCAAGTCCTTATGAGCAGGTTGGGAGGGGCTCTGCAGGGCTGAGGAACATCTTTGTGATAAAACCCTCACAGGCCCCTTTATCAAGCACCATAATACCCAACGGAGGATGTTAACCCCACATCCACAGTGTTTTATTAAATAAAAGGTACCCTGGGATACTTACACCACCCTGCAAGGCTCTTCTCCTGCCAGCTCTTGTGCAGCACTGAGTCCTTCATCTCAGTATCAGCTCTAAATTGCTGCCGTCTGGAGCAATCTCTTAGCCAAAATAGGAGGAAATGAGAGATTTTTGCATCTCTGCTGATTTTTATCTCTGCTGCTTAGAAAAGCCAGCTGAGTGGTTTTGCTTCCCTCCTTCCCAGCTGCCTGGTTCCCCCCCCCAACTCCCCAGGGAATCCTACCCAGCCCAGGACAGTTTGGTGGTGGCATCTCCCATGTCCCCATCCCCTCTGATGTCCCAGGGAGATGAGCTGGCTGCTCCCCCCTCCTGGTGACACAGTGGGTGGCCCTTGCTGAGGACAGGGATGCAGGTGCTGGGGTTTGAGCTGATTTTTTTTTAATTTTTAACTGGATGGCTTCAGAGTGTTGTTGGCCCAGGAAGGTCTGTGCTGCTTCTGCACCCTGAGATTGATCTTGTAGCTCCTCCATACGTGGTCTCTGGGCTCTGGAGCAGCTGTGGAGGGAGGGTGGTCCCCAGACTGTGAGCCTGGAAAAAGCAGAGGGCTGAAGACAACTTGGAGCTTGATGTTAAAGCCTGTTCTGACTTTACTTCTGGCTCTCGGGCACTGCCAAGGCAGAAGCATTCAGTATTAGAGAGCTAAACCTCAATATTATGGCTGCTTCCTTCCTTCTGGGGTCCTTGCCAGCTCCTTCTCTCTCTTCTCCTACTCCTGGCAGGAGTTTTTCTCCTTTCTTTTTGTTTTTTCTCTTTTTCTCATTCTCCCTCTTGCTTTCTTCCTTCCTGACACAGAGGGGATAAAACACTGCTGGGTGAAAAGCCCCAGGAGATGGATCCCAGCCCCCCCCCCCCCCCCTTGCAGCACTGTGATCCTCTCCCTTGCACTGACCAGTCTCTCCCAGTAAGCAGAGTCCAGGGGTTGGGGCTCACTGGGTATTGGTACTTTAAACCCCTCCTGGAGCCAGGAGGGATCTGCCAGGCAGGTGATGAGGAGCAGCCTGGGACTCCAGGCTCCAGTCTGTGACTTTTTACCCTTTCTTTGCATGCTTGGTGCATCTCAGCATCCTCCTCTGGGACACCCTCATCCCAGAAGGATCTTCCCTCACCCTCTGCCCCAAGCTTTTGGCAGCTCAGGTGTCAGTTCACCCCACAGATTATGGGCATGGCCCTGGGGCTCTGTGCCCCCCCTGAACCTGGCTCAGCCCCCCCAAACCCTTCCTTGCTTGGTTGAACAGCACCACAGCTGCCTGCTGGGGGCCTGGGATCCCAACCTCGCTCACCCCAACTCCTTCCAAAAAAGAGCTGCAAGGCTCCATCCCCTGGGTGCCAGGCAGGGCTGGTGTAGGAGCAGGGTCTTCCCTAAGACAAAGAGAAGGAATCAAATGCTCAAAGCTCCAGGGTGTTTTTTTCTGCCTGCTGGAGGTGCTGCCCAGGGTTTTTGTGTCCCTCCTAAGGTCCTCACTTCTGAGGTTTTCCCCTCGTTCCTCGCTTCTCCCCATCCCTGTCCCACCCCAGACATCCTCCTGTGCCTGTGGGTCGGTGCCAGCGAGCTTTTGGAGCTTCTCTTCTTTCCCTTCTCTCTTTTAGAAGGAATGAACTGCATGAACAAGAACCACGGCTGTGCCCACATCTGCAGGGAGACCCCCAAGGGGGGCATCGCCTGCGAGTGCCGCCCCGGCTTCGAGCTCACCAAGAACCAACGTGACTGCAAACGTAAGGAGCACTCCAGGGGTGGGGACACAGCCTCCAGGGACCCCTGACATTGTCCCCATTGTACAGCCCCCTCCTGGCCCTGCTGCAAAGCCCCGAGTCCCCCTGGTACCGGTTGATTTACTGAGCCTGAAGCCCCTTGGCCTCCTTTTCCTCTGGCCCTCCCTCTGTTGCCCTTGCAGATGGTGCTCCTGGCACCCACCTCTGCCAGGAGACCTCATGTCCTTGCACTGGGAGGGCTGAGATGGAGTAAAAAGGGGTCCCAGAGGTGCAGCATTCCCTGTCCCCGTCTCCCCGTCTTTGTTTTCCTAATGGGATATGAGCAGGGCGAGTGCAGTTGGCACAGGAGGAGCACAGGAATCCTCCCCCTGGGGGTTGTTGTGCTCTCAGCCTCTCTGATCTGCTGCCAGCATCTTGCTGGCACTGCCAGGCTTGTTAGTTGGTTATGTATGTGTTGATGGAATTATTTTTATTTTATTTCTCATTTGCTGTTTGCAACAAACGTGTAAAATGGATGATGAGATGGAGTTTTAATCCCATGAGCCAATTTTCCCTCCAAGCTAAATGAACAGTACACTTTTCCCTCAGGGAGGGCTGGCAGGGATTCCCAGGAGCACTTGAGTCATTCCAGAGCTTGGGAAAGTCCCACCCTTCACCTGTAGCACCAGATCCAGGGGCAGGGACAAGCAGCCCCCTCGTCCTCTTTGCTTGGGCTCCACCAGTGACATTTAGCAAAGGGAAAAACCACAGAACAGTTTGAAGCTTCCAAGATCCCACAGGGAAGTTTGGAAAAGCTTTAGAAATCATCCGGGAGGGAGGGATCTCTCCTAGGGTAGGGATGAGATTTTTTCCAAGCAGTCTCTCTGCTTGGGGATGTTGGGGACAAGGTGACAGCCAGTGCTTTGCCTTCCACAGTGACCTGCAACTATGGGAATGGGGGCTGCCAGCACACTTGTGATGACACCGACCAGGGCCCCAAGTGTGGCTGCCACGTCAAGTTCCTGCTGCACTCGGACGGGGTGACGTGCATAGGTAGGTGTGACCAGGACACAGGGACACGGGGTGCTTGGTGGCTTCTCTTCCTTCCTGGGCAATCTGCTCTTGGTTGATGAAACGTTGGTTTTTTGGGTTTTGGTTTTTGTTTTTTTTTTTTTGGGATGTGGTGTTTGCATTGGCTGAGATGGGAGGAACTCAGTGGATGTTTTGGGGGTGCTGCGGGTACCCGCCGGCTGCAGGGATGGGTCACAGCTGAACCACGGGGAGCAAAGGTGGCCCTGGGGATGCTGGAGGGGACATCTGGGGACAGGTTGGTTGTGCACAGGTGTGGGCAGAGGTCCCTGCCTGCCTCCATGCTGCTGGAGAAGGAGGAGGATGTCCCCATGCCCCAGCAGCATGCAGGGAGGGACACTGAGGGGACAGGTTTGGCCACGATGATCCACTCTGACTTGGAACTCAGGAACAATTGTCTTGCATTAAAAAAAAATTAAAACAACAACAAGCCCAAACCCCAACAACCTGACAACTCAACCACCCCCAGAATTGTCCTTTTCCTGTGTGTGTTTTCAAATTGTAAAACATCAAACAGAGATGGAAGTTTTACTGGTTTCAGATGCTTGAGCTGCTTAACAGCTGATTTGATTTAAAAAACTGTTACATTTGGGGAGTGATTAAGTCCACAAATTGCTCTAGACATTTGAGTTCTTATTGCAAAATAAAAAAGAAAAAGGAATTGAAAGCAAGAGAGAGGTTTTGGCTCCCTGTGGTCCTGCTGTGCCTGAACAGAAAACTCTCAGTGCTTCCCAAAGACAGCTCCAACCTCGGGATGGGGGGCAGAGGAGCCCCCCAAACCCTGGCAGCTCCCCAGCAGCTTGAGGGATGCTCGGGGCATCTGACAGGGACTTGGGGACCCTGGGGTGTGTCCATTGGTGTGTTCCTCCTGGACAGAGGTCCCTGTGCCTGTGGTGTGTGTGTTGGTGTGAGGACTCCAGGGGGGTGGCACCGGGTGCTGTTCCTGAGCTGCTGGGTGCAGAGCTGCTCTCTGGAGCATCCCATGATTTGGGGGCTGCTTGGCAGGGCTCTGTTTGCCAAAGTCTCAGTACTTGGGTACTACAGGTACCCAGGGACTCAGAATGGGATTCAGGGGGTTCCAAAATCATTCATCCTCATGGCCTTGGATGAAATCTCCCCCTTTCACTTCCATCTCCCACCAGAGCCAGTATAAAGAACCATGGACTGGTTTGGGTTGGAGGGACCCTAGAGATCCAGTGCAGGGACCCCTCCCCCAGCCCAGGATGCTCCAAGCCCCATCCAACCTTCAACCCTGCCAGGGATGGGGCAGCCACAGCTTCTGGGGGCACCCTGGGACAATGTCTCCCCATGAGCTCTCCCCTTCCCACCTCCCCAGGGGAAATCAAACCCAGCGAGAGAGGATTTGAGGGGCAGCACCAGCCCCAAACCAACCCCTTCACCCTTCACATCCCTCATATCCCCTCTCCACGGGAAGGGGTCCTCTCGGCTCCCACATCCCCTGGGGGATTCCCAGCCCCCAGCCCCACCACGGGACCACTCTGGGATTGTGCTCTGGCAGTGGGGATGCTCAGCCAGCAGCTTTACAGCCGAGGTACCTGCCTGGATATTTATAACCACCCTTTCTTGTTTTACAACCAGGGCTCAGCAAACAGCCCTGTGTCCCCCCACCCCCCTGCCCCCAACCCCTGCCATCCCTGCTGCTCCCTCCGCCGCCCCTTCCCCATTTCCTCTGAAATATTTCATCATTTCAAGGGGAATAAAGTTTCCAGCGAGGGGAAACGCAAACTCACTCCCCGGGCCACGGGCTTTGAAATTGTACGCGGTGCTTTTGATGGGCTGCCGGGACAGGCCCCTGGTCCAGGTTCCCTTCAGATCACACCACGGGGCAGGAAGCACGATCAGCCCCTTTGAGTGACAGTTTCATTAGGCCACGGCCGGTGTTTTTCATTTTTCCGCTTTTTATTGCTGCTTTTAAAAATGCAGATAATGAATAACATGCCTCTGAGCAAAGCGGGGCCAGCCCTAATGGCTCCCAACATGTCTGGAGGCTCCAGGGGGAGGGGGAGCTGGGAGGGGAGGCCGATGACCTTATATATTTATATTTATGCTCAAAAAAAAAAAAAAAAGCCTTTTTATTTTTTTGGTTGGTTGGTTGGGATTTAAAAAAAAAAAAAAAAAAAAAAAGCAGCATGTAACATCTCCCTCCAGCAGCCCAGGGTGCAGCGCTCGTGGGGAGATGCAGCCCGGGATGCCCTGGTTGGTTGATGCAGATTTTGGCTTTCTGGGAAGATTTGTAAGGCAGGGCATGGTTGCAGCTCCCTCCTGGTGAAATTTGGGGTCACTGTCCCCCAGTGAGCACCGTGGGGGCAGGAAGTGGTGGGTGGGGAGGAAATCTGATTAGATGGAGAGGGAAACCCAAGCCAGCTCGAGTTTTATGGGAGATTTCCTGACCTGTGCCCGGGTGGCATGGCCAATGCTCCCTGGATTTGTGGGGCTGGGACAGGGGGCTGGGAGCAGGGGCTGCACCAGCCCCACTGCTGGGTCACTGCTGGGGACACTGAGCAAAGGGCCCAGGGTGCAGGAAGGCTCTGGGACACGGGGACACGGAGCAGGTGGTTGTGGCCATGGCTCCTCTGTAGGCATCGACCTCCCCAAGGGGGATGCAGTCCCTGCTGAACCTTGGCACCCCGTGTCCCCACTGCTGGACCCCTGCCCTCAGCCTGAGCCCCCCCGGGCCAGCTGGGGGCTGTTTCTCTGCTTCCCCCTCCACATGGACCCGGCCTTGTTTCTCCTCAAGCTCATCTCTCTTAAGTTGTGTGGGCAATGGGCTCCACCTGCCCCAGGCATCCCAGCCCCACACTCACCTTGGGGCTCTTCTGCTTCTGCCACGGGGCTCTGTTCCCACACTGGAGCAAAAAGAAGTGGTTGGTGTGCCTTGTCCCCTCCCCAGAATGCCCAGGATGAGGAAGGGACATGGATGGGTGGTGCCAGGCAGTTTCCTTTGCAGGGCAAAGCTGAAGTTCATTTTCAAGACAGTGCCCCCAAAGTGGTTTTGCAGCAATTTGGGGGACTGTGGCTTTCCCCAGGCTTCTCTCAGCCCATTCTTGGCTGTTTGTGTGTCCCCCAGTATGTTCCCTGGGGTGCTCAGCACCCCCGGGGCTGTGCCCTCCCACACCCAGCCGAATGGCTGCATGGGGGAGGCTGAGCAGCCCCAGATTTGTGCTGACCCCTGGCTTGGGGTGCAAGTGCCACCAGTGGGACTCAGTCACCTTCCTGAAGTCTGTGGCTCCTCTCAGGGATTGCAGCACACCCAGAACATGTTGGTTTTTGCTCTGGTGAGGACTCAACTCCCCTGACTAACGGGCTGCACTAACGCTCCCCAAAACGCGCTTCCTCCCTCTGACTTGGGGCTCTGCCTGCTCCAACACTGAGCATGGAACTGGAGGGGGTTTGGAGAGGCTGAGGGACACGGGATGCTTCAGACAGAGTGATGGAGGGGACCATAGCATCAGCCCCAAACCTTGAGGTTTGGCTTTTTTGGGAGGTGGGGGGAAAAAAAAAAAACCCAACAAAAAAACCAAACCCTCCCAAGGGACAATTTGGCTGTAAAGGCAGCAGAGTGGAACCCATTGACATGTGACACCAACCAAGCTCCTTGCTGGACACAGTTTCTAAATCACTTTTTTATAATGTTAAACAGGGGAGAGACACTTCCAGCAACACGTTATCCTTGAGACGTTTTCTAATGGTAAATATTTTTGTTCTCTCTATCTCTCCGAAGGGGTCTAACCCTAAGACTCTCATCTCCAGATCCTAACGAGGGGGGGGGGGGGGGCTTCGGGGGGGCTGAGCTGTCAAGCTAACTGCATGCCTCACTAACTCTGTCCCCCCCCTGCTGCTGCTTTGACACCAGCCTGGCCTCAGGCTCTGCTTTTGGGGACAGAGGAAGGAACTTTTCCCCTGGCTGCACTTGCATGAGGTGGGGGCTGTTGCGTGGCTGTGGTCGATCCAGCCTGGTGCAGGGGAGGGGATGATGCCTTTCCCAGTGGCTGTGGAGATGGTTATCCCCCCAGCCCCCCCAGACAAGCTCCAAAGGAGCCAGAGGTGGGCTGGCAGTGGCTGGGTGATGGGGAGGGGGATGCTCTGTGCTGTGTTACCCCTTCCCAGAGCTCACCCACTCCTGGATGGTCCTCTCTAGGGGTGTGGGGACATTCAGGGTGTCCCAGGGTTTGGCCCTGGAGGTGCCCAGCCCAGAGCTGCAGCAAATGTGGTGGCTGCAATGTCCCTTGGTCAGCCCGGGCACCTCAGCTGCTGCCCCAAGTATTTCTTTGCAGCCCCTGTGGGGTCTCTAAGCCCTTCACAAAGGTAAGGCAAGGCCTCTGCTCCTCCAGCAAGGAAACTGAGGCAGGTTGAAGGTGCAGCAGCATGGCTGCCCTGGGGAATCTTCTTCATGGATGTGCTGGGTGCATGAAAACTCCCGACATGTCCAGGAGGAGCTGCGGGTTTGCAGTTTGCTGGTGGCCAGGAGCACCCAGCCCGGCTTTTGGGGGGCACCTCAGAGCCTTCCCCGCAGGGCTGGGAGGAGGGGGGGACCCCCAGCTCCTCTCCCTGCAGCCAACCCCGCTGCTATCCCTCTGTTCCCTGTGCAGTTCCCTCCTGTGGCCGGCGGGCTGGCAATCCCCCGGGGATTGCTGCTTCCCGGCAGGTGAAGGCGAATCCGGAGCGTGTGCGGGCAGAGCCGTGCGGGGGCACGGGCGGGGGTGAGGGTGCTGAGCAGGGCGAGAATTTCCATGGCACGGCGGTGGGGAAGCTGGGCTGGATGGAGGAGGGTGGGAAAGAGCATCTGTGTGTGTGTGTGTGTGTGTGTGTGTGTGTGTGTGTGTGTGTGTGTGTGTGTGTGTGTGTGTGCAAGCTGCTTTGTCTTCTTCTCACCCCCCCTCACCCCCCGCCCCGAGCATGGAGGCCCTCGCCAAAGCCCTGGGTGGCTGGGTGAGTCACGCTGGCTGGGAGCAGCTCTCGTTCCCCCCTAACCCCCCCGAACAATGCTGCTCTCCCGGGGGTCCTCCACCCTCTCCCAGGTATCCATCCCCTCACCACCCCTCCCAGCTTTTGGCGAGCAGAGGACGCGGTCCCCGCTTTGCCGAGGCGGTGAAGCTGCGGGCTGGCTCCGCTCCCACCCCACGCACAGCCCCATCCTGCACGGGAGGGTGGGGTAAGGGCTTGCGTGACATCCCCACCCGAATTCCTGGTTTTGCGAAGGTGCCGGCAGGGGAGATGGGATGCTGCATCCTCCCCGCTCCAGCCCCTCCGCAGTCCCACCAAAAGCAGAGCCCGACGTCTCATCTCGGCCTCGACCCTGTTAAATCAATCCTCCCTGGGCTGCTTCTGCATCAGCTGCTGGAACAAAGGCTGGCGTTAAATAATTCATCGGCCTTCCAGAAAGTTTCCTTTCCCTTCGGCGTGGTGTCACCCGCAGCCCGGAGCCGCGGGGAGGGGACGGTCCCTGCGGGAGGACCTGGCTGGAGGCAGAACTTCTCCAGCAATCCCTCCCTTGCCGTTACGTTTTGTAATTGTGCTGGGCTATTAATTTAATAAAATGGTCCCTTTTGTTCTCTTATTATGGGACATCATAAAAATAGCAGCGGCAAGACGAGCACAGAGCGATCCCAGCTCCCTCGCCCTGCGGCGAATGGTTGGATGGTTCAGTCATTCCCACCCCGTGAGGAGAACCTGGGATTTGCTCTTTCCAAGGAATTTCTTCAAGGCATTTTCATCTTGGGTTCCTTGAAGCCTAAATGCCTCATTTATCCAAGCGACCCAGCCTTCTGAAAGGAATATTTTATTATCCTTTGTGAACAACTTAATGCACTTCAAACCATTGTTTTGGTGGTTAGGACCGAAATTGAGGATTGATCTCACAGGGAAGCTGTCAAGCTGAAAATGCTTCATTTAAATTAGTGTCCCTTCTAGTCCTACCAACAACAGCTGATTTTGATAAAACTGGAATAATTAGCTTTTTTTTCCTTTTTTTTTTTTTTTTTTTTTTTTTTTTTTTTTTTTTTAATTGATTTTTTTTCCACTGCTGCTGCCTGCCTCTGTGTGTGTGTTCTAATTATATGAAGTGTCTCCCAAATTAGCCCACGACACTGGACGGGGTGGGTGACAGTCAGGGACCATCAGTTCAGGGCCACTGGTGGCTTTGCAGCCTGGTGGCAGCCGGGGGGGTGGGACCCAGGCCCTGCCACCCCCCTGGGGACCTGCGCTGTGCACCTGCACCCCTGGGGAGCTGCATCCCGGGCACCTCCGGGGAGCCCCGGGGCTGCATTTTGCACACCAAGGGCAGGGACTTGGTCACTTGGAAATCCAATTCCTCCTCCTTGGGGCTGCCAAAGCCAAACTCCGCCGGACCTCTTCTCATTTTATTTTATTTTTTTTTTTTTTTTTTTGGAAGGGAGAGGGACACGCTGTGCGCCCCGATGCCAGCGTGGGGGAGATGAGCGTGGCGAGATTAATCCCAGTGAGCTTCTTTTTCCTTCTGTCAGCTGAAAAGCCGACGTGTTTGGGGAACAAAGAGCCTCCGTGGAACCTCCTCCGCTTTTCCCAGCACCACCAGTGCCGGCTCTTTCGCAACAGGCAGCGGCTCTGCCTGCACGTCCCTGCCTGTGTCCCCGGCCCCGTCCTCCCTGGGACAGCCGGGTGATGCTCCTCTAAGGAGGGGACAGGGCTGTCCCCAACCCCCCGGGGCATGGGGATCTGCATGCCCTGAATGCAGATCCCCGGGGCAGGGGTTGTTGGAAGGCGGGAGGGTTGTGCAGGAGTTTGGACAGCAAACCCTGAAACGTGGGTGCTTTTTCCTGCCTTAGCACCAGGGTGAATCACACTCGCCCTTGTTTCACCTCCAAAATCCCCGTGGAAGAGTTTGGGGTGATTGGAGAGGCAACAGGTGCTGGATCATCTGTGTTGATGCTTTACCCTCATGTGCTCTGTGTTCGGGTGTTTATTAATTTGGGGTCTCCCCGACCTTGTTAAAGCTGTGTGAAAAGCCCAGGGGGCTTTGGGTGGGCTCTGCAGGGAGGTTTGCAGCCTCTCCCAGCCTGCAGCATGGGGACATCTAGGTGGCCCGGGGACACCTGGATGGCACGGGGATGTTTGGGTGGCATGGGGATGTTTGGATGGCATGGGGTGTGACCCACCCCAGCATTTTTGGCACTGGAACCTCACCTTGGCCATTCTCTCCCTTCTCCTTGCAGAGACGTGTGCTGTCAACAACGGGGGCTGTGACAGCAAGTGTCACGACGCGGCCACCGGGGTGCACTGCAGCTGCCCCATGGGCTTCATGCTCCAGCCTGACAGGAAGACCTGCAAAGGTGTGTGGGTGCACACAGAGCTCCCTGTTCCCCCCTGGCTGCCTCCCTGTCCCCCCCGTGTGTCCTCAGTGCCCTTGGAACAGGTTTAACTCAGGTTTAACTCAGGTCGATGCTGCCCGCAGCATTTTCTTGCTGGGTGTTTCCATCCGTGGGGTGGGGACAGGGATCACCCCCAGGAGCTGCCACCCAGCTGCCTGTTGAAGGCACCGTGGTTGCCCCTGGGAAGCCCACTGGGAGGTGGGAATTTGGGACAGGTCAAGTCAGAGGTGATGGCATGGCAGCTGTGGGGCTGGAGGTCCCATCCCACTTTGTTCCATCCTGCTGCCTCAGTTTCCCCATGAGTCGGGCCTGGGTGTGCAGGAATCCCAGCCCACTCTGGGAATTTGGGATGCATGAGTCCCTCTGCACCAAGCACCACATCCAGCTGGGGGAGGACACCATGGGATGCCACATTCCCAGCAACATCCACCTGTCCCTGCAAGGGGAATTGATCCTGGGATTGGGGTCACCCCGGCCACCCAAAACCTGCTCCCCCCTGGGTAAGGGGACCCTGGGGCTGGCTGGTGCCTGCATTTTGTCTTTTGGCAGCTCCAGGAACTTGACCCTGGTTGAAAGGAAAGCCCATCCTGCTGCGAGCTGCCTTCCTACCTGCTGACTGCTTCCAGAACCCCCCTGCTCCCTGTTATTTTATCAGAGCATCCCCCCCGTTCCTGCCTCTGCTTCTCCAGTTCTGCAGTTTCCAGGAACGTGCAATAACCCGGAGCCACATCCCCTGTGTCTGGGGTTTTATTATGGCTGCAGGGTTTACAGCTCGCTCCCTCACAGTCATAAAAAAGAAAACCCCAGCCTCAGAGAGGCAGAGCTGCCTCCCTGGTGTTGGTGGCTGGGGGCTGGAGGGATGGGGATGGTGGCTGCTTCTTCCTGGTCTCCTTCCATTTTACAGGTCTTTTCCTGGCAGTAAATTTTGTGATTAGTTGAAAAGGGGGAAAAAACTCAAAAGAGCCAACCAAGCAAGCAAACAAACAAAAAAAACCAGCACCAAAAAAACCCCCAAGTTCCAGCCTCTTTCCAGGTTGTTGGGTCTCTTTGCAGTTACTGTGCATTGTGATTTTTAGCTTTGTTTGAGCAGCTTTTGGAAGGAGGGGGTTTCCCCTCCCAGCTTGGTCTTTATTCTTGCTGCTCCTGGTCTCCAAAAGCAGCCCCCAGCCCAAACCTGGGACCCTATGGACTCTGATCTGGTATTCTCCATCTTTGAGGCTCTTTTTGAGACCCTGGCTCCTGGCTCTGCTCCGGGTGATGCTGAGACCTGCACAAATGTGATGCTCTGCACAACTTCCAAAGGGGACAGAACCCAGGAGTTTTGCCCTTCCCCAGCGTCGTGCTTTGGCTCCCCAAATGCACCCAGATCAAACCAGCAGCCACACTGTCCTGGTGACCATCAGAGCCCAAAGGGTTTCCTCCATTTGCTGGCTCCCAGTGGGGATGGGGTCTGGAGGGGAAGACCCCTCTCTGCTGGCTGAACATCCCAGCCAGAGCGTGACACGTGTCCCCTGTCCCCACCAGACATCGACGAGTGCCGGCTCAACAACGGGGGCTGCGACCACATCTGCAGGAACACAGTGGGCAGCTTTGAGTGCAGCTGCAAGAAGGGCTACAAGCTGCTCATCAACGAGAGGAACTGCCAAGGTGAGGGACAGCAGGACCCCCAGACCCTGCCCTGCCCGGGGACATCCCCTCTCCTGCCCTCCAGCATTGCTCAGCCCTCCCGCAGTGGCTGGAGGAGTCCTGGCCCGCTTCCTGCTTTCATTTTGCTCTCCTCTGGACCATGCACATCCTTCAGGGGATTAGTGGTGGATTTGGGTTCTGGGCTGGGGCTTAGTGCTTTGATCTGCAGAGCTGGGCTGCTGTCCCAGCCCTGCTCCCAAGCTGAGGATTTCTGGGCTCTTCTCACAGCACAGTTCAAGCCAGCAGTGAGGCAGCCCCAGTGAAATCCTCCAGCCTGGTTGGGATGATGGTTGTGGTGTCCCCTGCAGCCCCACAGGGGACTGCCCGGGCACAGGGACCATTCCCATCCTGGGGCTGTTGGCTCTGCTCCAGAGCACCCGTGCCAGGGGACCCCAGCAGCACCCTGTGTGTTCTGGGAGGGCACCCTGAGCTCAGCACCCACTCTGGCACCTCTGGGTCTCTCCCAAGCTTCCTCCCTTCTCTTCCACCTTTTCCTCCCAGCACTTTCCTGCACATCCCACATAAGGGACACGCTGGTGGCCCGGCTTGGCATGTTTGAAGTGCAGAGGTCGGGACAGGGGAGATGCTGGTGCAGTGGGCAGCTGCTCCTGTGCAGCAGTACCTGGAGTGGGCAAGGAGGGAGCTTGGCAACAGGCAGGGTGGGAGCACAGGGTCTTGCAGCATCCTGATTTTGGATCCCCAGAGCACTCTGGTGTTGGATTCCTGGAGCATCCTATTTCTTGATCCCTAGTGCATCCCAGTGCTAAATCCCTGGAGTATCTCAGTTCTGAGTCCCCACAGCATCCCAGTTCTGGGTCCCCAAAGCATTCTGGTGCTGGATGCCTGGAGCATCCCAGTGTAGGGTCCCACAACATCCCAGTGTAGGGTCCCACAACAACCCAGTGTAGGGTCCCACAACATCCCAGTGCATTCCCCAGGCTGCTGGAGCAGCTGGAGCAGGAAGGGGACTGTCCTTGTGTCCGGGGCTGCCCCCTCCACCTTTCCAGCCCTCACCCCTCCCTCTCGCCTTCCCTTCAGACATCGATGAGTGCTCCTTCGACCGGACCTGCGACCACCTCTGCATCAACACCCCCGGCAGCTTCCAGTGCCTCTGCAACAAGGGCTACACACTGTATGGGCTGACCCACTGCGGAGGTAGGTCTGGGAGGGCTGGGAGGATGCTGGCAGGAGGAGCCCAGCACCCTGCCGGGTTTGGTTCCCGGGGAGTCACACGCAGGGCACCCAGGGATGGGGCAGCCCCGCGGCCCGGTGGCAGCGGGACCCCTGGGGTTCCCACTCCCTCCCAGGGCTCCCGGGGAGGGTCGGTTCCCTGCGTACCCCAAGGCGGGGCCGGGCGGGGAGGGGGCTGGCAGCCAGACACTGGCGTCTGGAACATCAAACGCAGCGACAGGAACAATTTGCGACTTGTCTGCAGCAGGAGAGAGGGAGAAACCCCCGGTGTTTTTCTGGCAGGGAGCTGGGACAGGGTGGGAAGGGGAACATCAAAAGGGTTTGATTGAAGTTTCACGAGGCAGGGAGAGCTCCCAAGGGCGGGGGCTTGTGGTGCCCTGGAAGCAGGGATGCAGATGGAACACACTTCGGGGGGTCACTGGAGCATGTCGTGACAGCGGTGCCATCAGCCTGGGGACCTGGTGACACGAGGCCACATGCTCTGGCACTGCCTGGTTGGTGAGGGTGGGTGACCCTCCTTGTGCTCCAAAAATACACACCCAGCATGAGCCAGCAGGGCCCTGGGGATGCTCTGGGCATGACCCTCCCTGGAGGGGTCACTGACTCCCCCTGATGCTTCTGAGAAGGGAGAGTGGGGCAGGGAGAGGGTTGTTTAGGGGGACAGCTCCGTCCCTGCCTGTTCCCCACCTCCAGCCCTGCTTCGTGCCAGGATCAGCTCCCCATTTTGGGCCAGGGCAGAGGGAGAGGGGCCAGGGCTGCCAAGCAGCTGCCTTTGAACTGGGCTGCTAAATGCTTCCATGTCAGCTCTGTCTGCTGCTCCCCGCGGGGCTCAGCCTGGGTGGGCTGCACCCGTCACTGCCTGGCCCTGGGGGACATCAGGACTCAGGGTTTCCCTTGTCCCCGTGGGGCTGGCATGGTCCAAAATCCCATCCCCGAGACAATGCAGTGACTCAGAGCCAGAGCTGGGGTGGGGGATGTCCTGCTCAGCTCCCCTGCTGCTGCCCCTCACCCACCACCTCTCCTTTTTTCCTTGCAGACATCGACGAGTGCAGCATCAACCGGGGGGGCTGCAAATTTGGCTGCATCAACACTCCTGGCAGCTACCAGTGCACCTGTCCCAGTGGCTGCAAGCTGCACTGGAACAAAAAAGACTGTACAGGTATGGGGGGCAGGACCTGGCATGGCCAGAGACCCCCCTGCATTCCCCAGCCAGATGCCTTGTGGTCCCTCTGTCACTTGGGGCTGTTGGGATTCAGGGTGGGGGAAGCACGAGGGGGGAGGGGGGTGTCCCAGCTCAAGGATGCTCTGTGCTGGGTGGCTTTTGGCTGCATCTCACGTGGGTCTGAGTGGGAAGGGCTGTAAGATGTTGCACTTCCCACTCTGCCCTTGGCTGTCTCGTTGCTTTTTCTCAGGGCTGGCAATGAGCTTTTGCACCAGAGAGTGTCCCCAAGAGTTGTTTTCATGGCGGGGGCAGCCATCTGCCCTCATACCCCCCCCCCAAAAAAAAAATAAAATTAAATCCAATCAATCACATCTCCAAGGAGGAGCTGGGGGGGTTGGGATGCTGGTCCTGGGTCCCCATGCCACCCCCTATCACCCTCTCCTCCCTGGGAATCCCCCCCCAGTGGCCTGGGATGGCACAGGGGTCCCTTGTGGGTCCCCAGGCTGTGCCAGCCACGGGCATCCCTGCTTGTTGTCACCAGCTGGTGCATGTCCCTCAGAGCTGCTGAAATGCCTGCCGGGTTCAGTGCCACCACGGGCCACCCTCACCTGCAACAAGATGGGCAAGAAGGACAGCTGTGCCCTCACCTGTGCCTCCAGGGCCCGCTTCCTGCCAGGTACCAGCAGTGCTGCCACCACCAGCACGGGCAAGGGAGTCCCCAGTTCCCTGGGTGACCCAAACTGGTGTGGGGGAAGGAGCAGCTGCGTGGCCAGAGCACCCAGTAGTGGGCAGGGCAAGGAGGGAGGGGGTTGCTCAGGGGTCTTGGTGTTGGGTGTAGATCCACGGGATGGGTCCCTGGTGCAGGATCTCCGTGGGGGGGTGCTGGGCATTGTCCCCCCACAGCACAGCCATCTGTCCCTGCACCCCCTGGGGGACAGGGCAGCCACTCCAGCATCCCCTGACTCCCATCCCTCCTTCCCTCAGAGTCTGACAGCAGCTACACAGTGAGCTGTGGGACCCCCATCCTGCGGCAGGGTGGGCAGCAGAGACCCAGCAACAGCAGCCAGCAGTGCCTCGGTAAGAGGGTCCCAGGGTGCCCACGGCCACCTCCAGCCAGAGCCACCCCACCCAGGGGTTGTTGAGCACCTGCCTTTTCTTTTAGAGACTGCTGCTGCACCAATCAAGCAAAAAGCTTCCTTCAAGATCAAGGATGCCAAATGCCACCTGCACCCACGGGCCAAGGGCAAGCAGGAGGAGGCCGGGAAGGTCGGGGCTCAAGGTGAGGTGGGGTGACAGGGGGGTTGCAGGGTGCCCATCCCCCTGGGAGGAACAGGGTCCTGACTGTCCCCCCACGTGCAGGGGGTTCGGCACCTTGCTCCGACTGCCAGGTCACCTTTGTCAACCTCAAGTGTGACTCATCCAAGAAAGGGAAGGGACGCCGGGCCCGCAACTCCCCCAACAAGGAGGTGACACGGATCACCCTGGAGTTTGAGGCAGAAATCAAACCAGAGGAGACCACAGGTGGGCACAGGGTTGGCTTGGTCAGTCTTGTGTGCAGGCAGGGGAATGGTGGGACCATGGGGATGATGGTGGGCCCAGAGGGGTGGTAGTGGGACCAGAGAGATAGTGGTGGGACCAGGGGAATGGTGGTGGGACCAGAGGGAGAGTAATGGGACCAGGGGGGTAGTGGTGGGACCAGAGGGGGTGATGCTGGGGCTGAGGGGATTTTGATGGGACCAAAGGGATAGTGGTGGAACCAGGGGGATGGTGGTGGGACCAGAGGGGGTGATGCTGGGGCTGAGGGGATTTTGATGGGACCAAAGGGATAGTGGTGGAACCAGGGGGATGGTGGTGGGACCAGGGGGATGATGCTGGGACCAGGGGTGTGAGGCTGGGACCAAGGGGATTTTGATGAGACCAAAGCGATGGTGCCCAGAGGGGTGGTGGTGGAACCAAAGGGATGGTGGTGGGATCAGAGGGATGGTGGTGGAACCAGGGGGTGATGCTGGGACTAGGGGGGCATTGGTGAAACCAAAAGAAGAGTGGTGGGACCAGAGTGTTGGTGGTGGGACCAAGGGGACATTGCCATCCCCATGCAGCAGGGAAAGCTGAACCAGTTCTCATCCCACACTGGGCTGGGATGCTCTGGGCAGCACTTGCATTTGGGAGCTGGTCTTCATCCTGCTGGGTTTCCCTCTCCCTCCCTCCCTCCTTACTGCCTCCCCTCTTCCCCCTGTACCCCCATTCCCCCCCTGCACCCCCAGCCAGCTGCAACCTGCACTGCCTGCGCCAGCGGGTGGAGAAAAAGCTGAAGTCGGCCATCAAAGCCCTGAAGAAATCCATCAACCAGGAACGGTTCCTGCTCCGGTTCGCGGGGATGGAGTACGAGGTCGCCAGGAAGCTGAGCGTGGCCCCCGAGAGGCAGGAAAGCTGCGGACCGGGCCAGCAGCGCCTCGGTACCAAGTGTGGTAAGAGAGGAGCATCACGGGGTGCGGGTGGAGACCCGGTGGGGACAGCCACCACCTTGTCACATCACTGACGTCCCCCCCCGGCTCTCAGTCAGCTGCTCGCAGGGAACGTATTACCACGGGCAGACCGAGCAGTGCGTCCCCTGCCCCCCCGGCACCTACCAGGAGAAGGAAGGGCAGCTCTCCTGTGACTTGTGTCCCCGTGGTGACACCTTCGGACCGGTGGGGGCCACCAACATCACCGGCTGCACGGGTGAGGAGGGCAGGGAGCACCCCCGGGACCTGTAGGAGCTGCTGGTTTGGGTGTTCAGAGGGAACCCCGGGAGGGGCAGTGCTTGCACTGGGTTTATTGGTGCTGCTGTGGCTGGGGGGGGTGACATGGGGACAGGAGGGGACATTTGGAGGCTGCAACCTCAACTATCAGCCCCCACACAGAGGAGGGGAAAGCCCTGAGCATCACCAGGACCACTGAAGTTGGGGTTTTGAGTGTTTGTCTTTTAGAAGGGACCCCTGGAAGGGGAGGAATTGATCTGGGATGATCCAACATCTGGACTGATGCTGACAAAGCTGGGGTGGGGGACAAGAAGGGACACTTGGGGGGTGGCCAAGGCTGCAATAGCAGAAGCTTTTGGGGCATTCATCTTTTAGAGGGGACCCTGAGGAGAGCAGGAATTGCTCCGGATTTATTGATGCTGCCAAGGCTGGGGGCTGGGGCAGGGAGCCAGGCACGGAGAGCATAACCCCTGGGCCTGGGGGATGTCAGGACTGAGCCCTGCCTGTGCCCACAGGTCAGTGTCCCCCTGGCCAGCACTCAGCTGATGGCTTCAAGCCCTGCCAGCCTTGTCCCCGAGGGTCCTACCAGCCCGAGGTGGGGCGGGCACTCTGCTTCCCCTGCGGGGGGGGCCTGACCACCCGCCACGAGGGAGCCCTCTCCTTCCAGGACTGTGACACCAAAGGTAGGTGGGAGCTGGTCCTAAGGGAGAGGGGGGGAACACCCAGCGTGTGGGTGTCTGACACAACCCCCCCTGTGCTCTCTGACCCCCCCAGTCCAGTGCTCCCCCGGGCATTACTACAACACCAGCGTCCACCGCTGCATCCGCTGTGCCCTGGGCACCTACCAGCCCGATTTCCGACAGAATTATTGCATCTCCTGTCCTGGCAACACCACCACTGACTTCGATGGCTCCACCTCCGTGTCCCAGTGCAAAAGTAGGAGAGCTCTGGGGTGGCGTGAAGGGGGGGAGGGGGACGACAGGCACGGCCCTTTCCTCCAAAATATTGAAAAAAAAAAATTCCCCTAAAATGGAAATTTTTTTATCATTTCTGTGCTTGCTGCAGACACAGGATTGGGAGCGGGGGAGGGGGGAGAATGCGTGGAGGGGTGCTAATAGAGCACTCCCTCTCCCCCCCCCTTTCCCAGTAAACCTCATGCCATCCCAGTGCCCACACCACTGGTTCCCAGTTGAACAGGCTCTCCATGCCTTGCAGACCGGCAGTGCGGGGGGGAGCTGGGGGAATACACGGGTTACATCGAGTCCCCCAACTACCCTGGGAATTACCCTGCCAACATCGAGTGCACCTGGAACATCAACCCCCCCCCCAAACGCAAGATCCTCATCGTGGTGCCAGAGATCTTCCTCCCTTCCGAGGACGAGTGCGGAGACGTCTTGGTCATGCGGAAAAACTGTAGGTAACCGAGAGAAACCCGGGGAGGAACGGGCTGGGGCTGGGCTGGAGCTGCCTGCTGCAAAGGGAGAAAGGTGTGAGACAGCAGGGGGGGTTGCTCAGAGAATCACAGGATGGTTGGAAGGGACCTTAGAGATCAGAGAATCATGGAATGGGTTGGGTTGGAAGGGACCTTAAAGTTCCCCCAGTGCCACCCTAACACCTCCCACCAGCCCAGGGTGCTCCCAGCCCCATCCAACCTCCAACACTGCCAGGGATGGGGCAGCCACAGCTTCTGGGGGCACCCAGGGCCTCACCCCAAAGAATTCCTTCTGATGCCCAACCTCGATCTCCCCACTTCCAGCTTAAAGCCATTCCCCCCTTATCCTATCACTGTGTCCCCTTATCAGTTACATCCTGGGGTAGGACACAAGGCAAATATATTCCGGGGGAGAGAAATTTTGCAATGTGGCAAAACCAACTTGGGTGAGGATGCAGGGAATTATTTAATTGCAGTTTCTACAGGGCTGCTTGGGCTGGGGCTGGGGGGTTTGGGCACCTCTGGGCAGCCACAGCTTCCTTGGGCAACCTGTTCCAGCATCTCACCACCCTCACAGGAAAGAATTTTTTCCTAATGTCCAACCTAATTGTCCCCTCTTCAAGTTTTAACCCATTTCCCTTTGTCCTCTCCCTACCCCCCCGTGTCCAAAGCCCTCCCCCAGCTTTCTTGGAGCCCCTTCAGATATTGGAAGGTTGCTCTGAGCTCACCTGGGAGCCTCCTCTTCTCCAGGCTGAACAACCCCAATCCCTCAGCCTGGCTTCCCAGGGAGCTGCTCAGCCCTCTGAGCATTTCAGCGGCTCCTCTGAACATGTTCCAGGAGCTCTGTGTCCTTCCCTCCCTGGAGTTGGGGACTCCAGAAGTGGACCCAGTACTCCAGGTGGGAGCAGAGTAGAGGGGGGAATCTGCTCCAGAGTAGAGAGCATCCACTCCAACCTCTCATCCAGCACAGGTTGCTCAAAGCCTCATCCAACCTGGCCTTGAACACCCCCAAGCAGGGGCAGCCACAGTTTCTTTCAGCCTGTTCCAGCATCTCACCACCCCTGTACTGAAGAATTTCTTGCAAAGATCCAGTCTAAACCTGTTCTCCTTCAGTTTAAACTCATTTTCCCTTGCCCTGTCACTGAACACTCTTATAAGTCCCTCTCCAGCCTTCCTGTAGGTTCCTTTCAGGTGTTGGAATTTTTGGGAACTGGGTGGAATTTTGGGAGTTTGGGAATTGAGCAGAGGGATCAGCATCACCCCAGTGTCTTCCTGGATCAGGGAGATGTGCATGGGCTAAGTGTGGCCTGGTTTCACAGCCATGTCTCAGCACTTCTTTTTTGGGGGGAGGGAGGGTAAAAAGCCCCTTTGAGGCCTTCCCAAAGCAAGGAAGGAATAACAGCATCCCTGGTACCCAACGTGAGGGCTGGGGCTCAGCCTCACCCAACGTGGCCAATCCCCCTCCCAGGTGCCTCCTCTGCCAGGAGCATTTCAGCACAGCTGGGGGCAACTCTGCTGATGGGCACCCAGCATCACCCAGCCCCTCACCCTTCCCCACAGCCTCCCCATCCTCCATCACCACCTACGAGACGTGCCAGACCTACGAGAGACCCATTGCCTTCACCGCCCGCTCCCGGAAGCTTTGGATCAACTTCAAAACCAGTGAAGCCAACAGTGCCCGGGGCTTCCAGATCCCCTACGTCACCTACGACGGTGAGCACAGGCTGGAGGGGTCACCATCCCCTGTGCCAGTGTCCCCTGCCCTGTTTGGTACCCGGGTCATCCCCCATCCCGTGTGTTTTTTGGGGAGCAGACTCAGGGATGAGGAGCAGAGGCGTGGGGACAAGTGGCAGCTCGTGTCCTGACCTTGTGGTTTTGGGGTTTGTTTTGGTTTTTTTTTGGCCGGGGGTTGCAGAGGACTATGAGCAGCTGGTGGAGGACATCGTGAGGGACGGCAGGCTCTACGCCTCTGAAAACCACCAGGAGATCCTCAAGGTGAGCGTTTCCCCCCCCAGGTCCTTGCTGCCCGGCAGGAAATGTCCTTCCCTCCCCTCGGCTGTGCCACCCCTGCCCTCCCAGCTCCGGGTCGGAGCCACCACGGGGGGGCACAGGGTGGGATGGATGGTGACCTCTCCCTCCTCTTTGGCTCCCTCCACAGGACAAGAAGCTCATCAAAGCTTTCTTCGACGTGCTGGCACATCCCCAGAACTATTTCAAGTACACAGAGAAGCACAAGGAGATGCTGCCCCGCTCCTTCATCAAACTCCTCCGCTCCAAAGTCTCCAGTTTCCTGCGGCCTTACAAATAGCCCCCCGCACCCCCCCCCGCAGCCAAGGAAAACCTCTTCTCCCTTCCTTCTCCTTTCCAATTTTCTCCTTCCTCTGCTCAGCTCCAGCAGGACCAGCACCACCTCTCACCCTCCAGATGTCCCCCCACGATTTCTCCCCGGGGACGGGGAAAGCTTTGGACTCAGCCAGCGAAGCCTCCCCTCTCCTCTGCAGCATCTTCTTCAGTTTAGGAAACCAAAGCTCTGGGCCTTTCGCTGGCATCTGTTCCCCCTTTGGGTTCCTTCATGCATGGTCTGTCCCTGTTCCCTGGTGCCCTGGGACATCGGGGGGGTCCTTGTCCTTCCGAGCCACCGAGGTGGGAGAGAGGATGGCGAGAAGGTGACGCCCAATCCCTCGCCTGCTCCTGGGCTGCTTCGCGGCGGAGAGAAAGGAATTTTTTTTGACAAAGCCTTCTTGGTGAAAAAGCCAAATGAAAGGAGAGAGATGGGCACAGCTCCACGGGGGCTGGGAGGAGAGCAGAGCCAAGCCACGGAGAACAATGTCTGGCGGCACGGGAGAGAGCAGGGAGCAAAGGAGAAGGACTTTCAGCCGGGTTCCCTTTTGGGTTTTTTTGGGTTTGTTTGTTTTTTTGTTTGTTTCTCCCCCCACCCCCCACCCCATCCCAGACACTTGTGCCAAGAAACCAGACTTCCTTACAAGCTCTGCCAAAGAGTAACTCGGAAAAGCAAGCTTTGTGAAGAGCAGGAGTAAATGTTTGTGCACTAGGATATCCTCCTTCCTACCTTTTTCATATGTATTAAGTGCAATCATTTGAGTCTTCTTTATATTATTTTAGAGGGAAGGTTTTGTTTTGTGGTTTGTTTTTTGTTTCTTTGTTTGGTTTTTTTTTTTTTTTGTTCGTTTGTTTGTTTTGGTTTTTTTTCTACTAGAAACGACAATATTTATACCTGCCTGAGAAATGAGAATGTGCGTTTGTAACAAAAAAAAAAAAAAAAAAAAAAAAAAAAGAAGGAAAAAAAAAAAGCCAACAACAACAACCACCCACCCACCCAAAGCAAACCCAGCCCTGGGCTGCAGCTCTCTGGCAGGATGGTGTTTTCAGGCCTTGCAACCTCTTCTGCTGCATTTGTCCCTGCTCAAAACTCATCTGGGGGCAGATGGTGCCTCTGCTGCTCAGCCTGTGATGGGTGAGTTTTTCCTGAGGGTTCCAGGTGTCTGGGTCCATCCCCAGAGGAGATGGAGCCGGGTGGGGGCTGGGTGCCTTGGGGTTGATTTTCCACAGTTTGAGGGTTGCAAGGGGGATGCAAAACTCTGCTGTCACCTGCTTGTCACAAAACATTTTGTTTCCCTGCAGGGGCTCAGGGACCAGCAGAGACCCAGGGGAGAGCTGGGACAGGTCCCAAGGAAGGGTCTGGGGGACACGCCAGCAGGAGAGCTCCAAAATCTCCCCCCAGGCCTGGGGGGCTTTGTCCTCCCCAGCTCTGGGGAAGCTTTGAGCTTCCATGTTCCCTTGGGTGGTTCTGTCCCTCTCTGCCTGAGAGCTCTGCAGGGAGCAGCTCCCTGGGGGATCCCCTCCTGGCACCCCCTTTTCATCTCCACTTGCCAGGTGGGTGTCACCGAGGGGTCTGACCCCCTGGCATCTGCAGACAGCTGGACAGGACCCCTGGGGACAGGTGACTGATGCCACCCCCCACCCATCTTCCTCCTCCCCAAGCATTTTGCCCTCTCCAGCTCTCAGCTCTCCCCTCCCTGCACCCCCCAAACAGGGGGGGGTCTTGCCTGAAGATTTCCTCTCTGCAGGTCCCTTCCCATCCCCACTTGACTCTCACTGTCCCCTCGGCCACATCTGGGGCAATCCTTGCTCTTAAGGAACCAATTATTTATTTATTGGTTCTATGATGATTTATTGCTCTGCACATCCTCCCCCCAGGAGGCAGCTGCTCACCCCTCTTCCCTCCTCACTCCATGGATGCTCCAGGAGCTTCTTTTGGGCTCTGGTAGGGTCCACGGGCTGGGTGAGCACTGAGGTTTGTCCCCAAGATGTTTTGGTTGGAAAAGTCTCTCCTGATGGATCCCAGCTGTGGATTTACCCCTCCTGCCTCCCCAGCTCCCGGATGGTTTGGAAGCTCCACATCTGGGGCTTGAGCTGTTTTGTCACTTGGTTGGTGTCTGGAAGCAGCTGCTTTGATGCACAAAAGCTGTTGCAGGGATTTGGAAGGGTTGCTTGGTTGGTTTTGGTTTGTTTTTTTGTTTTTTTATATTGCTGTGGGGCAGTAGTGACCATTGAAAGGGTCTTTCAGATTTGGAAGGCCGAAAACAAAGCAACAAAAACAATTCAAAAAACAATCCCCTGCTCAAAAAAACCCCCCCAAAGCAAACCAGAAAAAAACATAAAAAAACCAACCTGAGGATGAGTTAACCCTGGTGTGAGGCAGCTGCTCTGCTCTGAGGAGTTTGCTCATTCTTTGTGATTTCTCCTTGGGATCACTGTTATCCAACCCTGCTGGGAATGGGGACTCTGGGGGTGTCCTGGCTCTCACCCCACTCAGCCCCCAGGCAGCCCAAGACACCTGGGAACATCACCTCTTCACCAAACACCTCAAATTAAACCCCAAAAAAGCCCACAGGGCCACCAGAACCACCCCACTGCAGAGCTGTCCCTCTTGTCACCCCCATCCAGGACCCAGGAAAGGTCTGAAAGGCTGAAAACAGCATCCCTGCCCCAGCTGGACTGAATGTTGGGATGCAATGAACAGAAAAAAGGGTTGTTGGTTGTTGGGGGTTTTTTTTTTGGTTTTTTTTTTTGTTTTTTTTTTTGGTTTTTGGTTTTTTTTTGGTGGTTTTTGTTTTTTTCATGTTGGAATATTTATATCTGCCTTTTGCAGTGGGCCACGACTTTTACCATCGCCAGCAAAATAAAAAAATTAAAAAAAAAAAAAAAGAAGAAAAAAAAAAAAGATTACATGAGAAAGATGTAGTTCATGAAGTTATTTGCACTTGAGTAAAAGAAAAAAAAATAATTAAAAAAATGTATCTGAACTTTGTAAAAAAGAAATGTTTGCATTTTGTATTGTCTTTTTTTAATTATTAAATGGAATTTCTTGGTGTTGTGTTGATCTTTAAGAAACTGGCTCTGATGCTCATTTTAAAGGTTTCCAACAGCAGGATCCAGTGATTTTTCATTGTTCTGGTCCCTCGGATGCTCAGTCGAGCTTTTTGCAAGGGCAAAGGGGTTGGGCTGGGTGGTTTTTTTTTCTTTCCCCCAGCAGCTTAAATCCTACACCCTGCCATAAGCTCTCTGCTCCCGACACAATGTATTTATTTATATACATTAATTACATGCAAAAATTTTTATTTTTTTTTTTTCCTTAACAAGGCAGCTGGGGAGGGAGGGGAGCAGAGGGGATGGAAAACACCCAGCCCTGAGCTCCTTGGGCTGCAGCTCCCACTCTGAGCCCTCCCATTCCTCAGGATCCTGTGGGAACTCAGAGACCCCATCAAAGCCCCACAAGCTGCAGCTGGGCAGGACCCAAACCCCCCACCCCGAGCCCATCATTGGGTGCTGTGGGGGATTCAGGCACCTAAAATGCTGCTCCCCCCCCCAAAACCCACCCCTCAGGAGGCTGCTGGGAGAGTCCCAACCCTGGGGTGGGTTCAGGTGCAGAAATTTGGAACTTTGGAGCCAAAATTGGTGAAAATGAGAGAGGGGTGGAATGGTTGGGGGGTTGGGTACTGAAGCAAACCTGGAGCTGGTTGTTGGTGGTGCTGTGGGTGCTGTGGGGAGGATGAGGCCCAGCAGGAGTTTTCAGTGGTCACTCCTTGTATTTGGGAGCCAGGTCTGGCCATGATGGATTTTGGAAAGGACACCTTCCCATCCATGAGGTAAAGTGGTTTGTGTTCCATTTTGTTGTGTGAGAGGGCTCCTCCCAGGCCTGTTTGTACATTTATTGTGAGGCTTCATCAGCCTCAGCTGAGTGGTAGGAGATTTTAATACCCAGGTATTAAAATATTAAAGATTTTAATACCCAGGTATTAAAATGAAGGGAAACTCAGGACGTACCCATGAGGGGAATGCAAGAATTCTTGTGCATTTTGCCACAAGGAAATTATTTTGCTTCAAGGGGTACAAAGCTGCTGAAGCAAATCAAAGAGAAAACTCTGCTGAAGAATTATCTCCACACAAAAGAAAACTTCCATAGCTGCACAGAAACAATACAAAAAAGCACAACACTTGCTGTGGAGAAACACTCCACCTCCTCCCAAAATATAACTTTTTATTTTGATGAAAATAACAAGACACTTCTGTACGGATATCCAAAACAAAATAATAATTAAAGAAATAATCTCCCATGTAGCTGCCTGTAGGCAAGGAAACTCTGCCCTCAAGTGTATTTTGGTGGGATTTCTCCTTTTCCTTCCTCCTGATGAACACCAACCCCCTGCACCAAGTGCTGGACCCATTGGAACCAACCACACTCAAACCCACACAGGAAGCCAAGGAGAAATACCCACGGAGGAAAACCTCCACTTGGAAAAAGGGAAAAGAGAAGTGAAAAAAACCAAACAACCCACCCTGGGCTGCCTCCAGTGCTGCTTTTTGGAGGGGGTTTCCCGGGGCAGGCAGAGGATGCAGCTGCTCTGAGCTGGGCTCCCCTCACCTGATCCCTGCGACCGGCACCGCCTGCTGCTTGCGGATCTTGTTGAAGAGCTCCATGTACTGCCCCATGGTGTCAGAGGGGCTGTAGATGCTGTCGTGCTTGGTGCCAAAGACAGAGGGAACCCCGGGAGTGTGGTTCCCCATGAAGCTCTGCATGAACTCCAGCAGCAGGTTCCAGCAGTCGTTGGCTATCACGCAGGGGCAGTATTCCACCTGCCAAGAGAAACCACAGCTCATGGCAGGAGGCAAAGTGCTGCCCTCTCTCTGCCTCACTGGAGAATGCTCTTCATAAAAAAAAAAATCTGGGAATATTTAGTGTCTGACTATGGACAAGTAACGAGGATGGATTTTTTTATTAGGGCACAGAGTGATGGGACAAGGGGAAATGGCTTTGAACTGGAAGAGGGTTGGACATTAGGAAGAAATTCTTTGGGGTGAGGGTGCTGAGCCCAAGGTTGCCCCCAGAAGCTGTGGCTGCCCCATCCCTGGCAGTGTTGGAGGTTGGATGGGGCTTGGAGCAGCCTGGGCTGGTGGGAGGTGTCCCTGCCCATGGCATGGGATGGGAATTTCAAGCATCTAATTCTCAGTTATCTCCAAGACAGCTGGGCACCAATACACCAAGATGTTTGGGGTCTGACATATTCCACTTCGCCCTTTTCAGTCCTGAAAGGGATGGGGGATTTCTCATCTAGCCTCCAACATGGAATTTCCCTCTTTGCACTTGTATTTTACACCTCTCAAAGATGATTCTTACCTCCACAGATATCCCCCGGGCACTGGGCCCCATTGTGACCGTGCCCACCTTCACCAAGAAGTCACAGTACTGGTAGCGGGTGCCCCGGCTCTCTATCTTGTTGGCCTTGGCATTTTGGAAGAAGCCTTTCAGCTTCACCATGAGGATATCAAAGTTAGCATCAGCTATCAGGCAGGGGCCGTTTTCAAAGAGAGCGAAGCAGCTCAGGGGATACTCAGAATTGTGCATCACATACATCAGCTTCCCTGTCTGCCCTGGAATAAGAACAGAGGGTTTGGGGGCTGTCAAACCAACAGTCCTGCACTTCTTATGGATTTTAGAACATCTGTTTAGCTTTTTTTTTTTCCTTTGTCCTTGTTTTAATTCCAGGCTCCTTGTACCACTCATACGTGCTGCTCAGGGAACAGAGTCTATTTCCTTCTGAAGAGTGGAAAAAAAAAAAAAGTCTTCTGCAGCCCCAGGATAAGACCCCAGAATGACTCAGGGAGCAGAGAGTGAGCAGGACACGAGATCCTCAGCAGACTGATGGAGAGGGTCAGCAAAAAGCATCCACCTCCCTTCTCACTTATCCCTGTAGCTCAAAAGAGCCTTTCCATGGATGTGGCAAGTTCCAGCTGCAGAAAAAGTAGCAAAGAGCTGCTCTTGTAGCTCCAGATGGATCTTCCCAGACACAGCAAGGGTGCAAGGTCTCAGTGCTGAGCTCTGCAGCTGCAGAGTCCCCGTGGTTGTGATCACAGCTTTTAAATGAGGTGGAAAAAGTGTCCGGGAGGGATAAAGGGGCAGGAACAGCCCCTCAGGAAAGCAGCCACACCATACCTTGAAGCCACCATTTCAGGCTGTACTGTGTCAAGAGGGAACTTGGGGTCCTCCCACAGCAACTGGGGGGTACCTCACAACTCAGCCTTCTGAAAGCTGCTCCCCACCACCCCGGGAAACTATGAAATTCAACAGAAAAATAATACACTGGCAGCAAAGGATATGGCTGTGAAGGGAACCCTCCAGGCAGGGACACCCCAAGGCAAATGGGAACCCCCAAAGCAGGGTGTCTGTCCCCAACCCCCCCGGGACCACAGCCCGGGAATGCTGATTCTCCCGGAGGAGAGCAGGGGGCAGCAGGACGGGCAGCAGAGCGATAAATGAGAGAAAAAAAGAGAAAAAGCCTCGGGTCGGTGTCCTCACCCCCCCCACTCCCCCTGGATCCAGGGGACACAGAGCTGGGAGCCGCAGCGGGAGAAAGGATGGATCTGGGGAAGCAAACCCCGGGCCGGGCCCCTCCAGCGCTGACCTTGGCTGCCGATGGTGGATGCGGCGGTGTGATAGGTCTCGCAATCCACGCAGAAGGTTCCCTGCTTCTCTGCCCCCAGCACCTCCAGCTTCCGAGTCAGCAGCTCCACCGTCTGCTGCACGCTCTTCCCCTCCGCCACCGGCACCTGGGACACGCTGCAACCGGGACAGGGGCTCAGGGTCCCGCCGGGGTTGCTCGTCCATCCCTTCCCCCGGCGGGACCCCCATCCCCACCGCCCCTACCAGGTCACCCCCATCCCGCACCGCTCGGAACCGCCGTCGGAAGAGGCGGGGACGGGGGCTGCGGCGGAAGAGGCGGGGGCCGAGCTGCTCCTCCCCCCCTCCCGCCCCACGCCGCCATGCCCAAGGTCCGACGGGCCAGGGGGTCCGGGCCTGGTCCCGGTCCCACGGTGCCTCTGGCCGAGCAGATCCTACAGGAAGCGGCTCCGCGCCCCACGGCGAGGGGGAAGCGCCGGGGCGGCCCGGCCGAGGAGGAGGATGGCGGGGAGGAGGGATACGTGGACGCGCGGCTCTCCCGGCGCATCCTGGAGCAGGCGAGGCGGCAGCAGGAGGAGCTGGAGGCTGAGCACGGCCCCGCCAGACCCCCCAAGCTGCGCAGCACGACGCTGGGTGAGCCCCCGGTCACCTCCAACCCACCCCCGGTCCTCCCCCAGCTCCCCCCAGTCCTCTTGGCCCACCCCGTGTTTCCCCCATTCCCAATCCTACCCCGCACCTGGTTCTCCCCAACCCAACCCCTGGTCCCCCCGAACTCATCTCCCGTCCTTCTAACCCACTCCTGTTTCTCCTCAACCCATTCCCAGTCCTCCTAACCCACATCTGGTTTTCCCCAACCCATTCCCAATCCTCCTACCCCACATCTGGTTCTCTCCAGCCCAACCCCTGCTCCCCCCGAACTCATCTCCCATCCTCCTAACCCACTCCTGTTTCTCCTAAACCCATTCCCAGTCCTCCTACCCAACCTCTGGTCCCCCCCAATTCATGTCCAGTCCTTCACCCCACACCTGGTTCTCCCCAACCCACTTCTGGCCCTCCCAACCCACCCCTGGTCCCCCCCCAGCCCACTCTCAGCCAAACCCCCAGGCTCAGGTAGGGCTCAAACCCCCCCAGGCCGAGCAGTGCGAGGCTCAGAGGATGAAGATGAGGATGATGAGGAGTGGCCCTCGCTGGAGAAGGCGGCAGCGGTGTCAGAACGGAGCAGGGAGTACGGGGGGGAGGTGGAGGTGGACCCCGAGGATGAGAAGGCCATTGAGATGTTCATGAACAAGAACCCACCACTGAGGTGAGGACATGGCAGGAGAAGGGACCGGGATGGGGAGGGGGCAGGGGTCAACACGTCCCAAAACAGCCCCTGACCTGCACCCCTCCTGGCTCATCCCCAGGTGCACGCTGGCGGACGTCATCATGGAGAAGATCACGGAGAAGCAGACGGAGGTGGAGACGGCGCTGTCAGAAGTCTCAGGATGCCCCATGCCCCAGCTGGATCCCCGTGTCCTGGAGGTCTACAAGGGTGTCAGAGAGGTATGGCCAAAGCTGCTGTGTCCTGAGGTCCAGCAAAGGGCACTGAGCCCCCCAACCTCTGCCCCTGCTCTGCCTCGGAGAGACCATCCCCATCCCCTCTGCTCTGGCCATTTCTGGGTTACCTGCACTTTGGGTCATCTCAGTCATTGAAGGGTCCAGAGAGTTTTTGGTGAGCATCTCCTGAGCTCCATGCTCTGCGTGATCCTGGGACTATCCTTTCATTGGACTTGGGATCATCCTTTTTACCAGAGATGCTGAGAGAGGTGACAGCTTGCACAGGTCCCACGGCCCTGCTGTTGGTGCCCCTATGTCACAGCCCAGTCTGTATCTGTGTCTTTTAAGGTGCTGTCCAAATACAGGAGTGGAAAACTCCCCAAGGCATTTAAAATCATTCCTGCATTGTCCAACTGGGAGCAGATCCTCTACATCACAGAGCCAGAGGCATGGACAGCAGCTGCCATGTACCAAGCCACCAGGTAAGGTCATCTCTGGGAGTTGCTGATGTGGGATTTTTTTGTTTAGCTTTTTTTTTTTCCATAAGTGGAACCAACATACAAAATGCCAGCCTGTCCTTGGCTTGGCCTCCTTTCTTCAAACGCTGTGCTTTGCTTTTCCCAGGATATTTTCATCCAACCTGAAAGAGAGGATGGCTCAGAGGTTCTACAACCTGGTGCTGCTGCCACGGATCAGGGACGACATCGCCGAGTACAAGCGCCTCAATTTCCACCTCTACATGGCTTTGAAAAAGGCTCTCTTCAAGCCAGCAGCCTGGTTCAAAGGTAGGGACTCCCTTTGGAGCTTTTCTGAGGGCTGATCTTGCTCTGCTCTGGCAGCCTGAGGGTGTTCAGGGAGATGTTTATTCCTCCCCCTCCGCAGGGATCCTCATCCCCCTCTGTGAGTCAGGGACCTGCACGCTGCGGGAAGCCATCATCATCGGCAGCATCCTCACCAAGTGCTCCATCCCTGTCCTCCACTCCAGGTGAGGCACTGGGCTGGGCAGTGGTTCTCCCTTAGGGTGCAACACCTCGGATCTGTCCCTCAGCCTCAATGGCATCTCAGAGGCTGGGGGGGTTGTGGGAGGGTCCCCTCCGAGGTTGGGATTCAAGGCTCAGCGCTGGGTTTGACCCCTCTGTGCCTGCTGCTCCGTGGCTCAATCCCTGGCTGCTCCCTCTGTGCCCCCAGTGCAGCCATGCTGAAGATTGCTGAGATGCAGTACAGTGGTGCCAACAGCATCTTCCTGCGGCTCCTCATCGACAAGAAGTATGCTCTGCCCTTCCGTGTGGTCGACGCCCTCGTCTTCCACTTCCTGGCCTTCCGCAGGGACCAGCGGGTCCTGCCCGTCCTGTGGCACCAGAGCTTCCTGGCCTTTGCCCAACGCTACAAGGAGGATCTCTCCTCGGAACAGAAGGAGGCTCTGCTGGAGCTGCTCAAGTTCCACAGCCACCCGCAGATCTCTCCGGAGATCCGCAGGGAACTGTTCAACTCCAAGACGCGGGATGTGGAGGGGCAGCAGCCCATGGAGTGAGCAGGGAGAGGCAGGGAAAGCTGCAGCCTGCCCAGCTCCCAGGACACTGCTGGAGAAAAGTTGGGAGCCCTGTGTGGGAAGCGTCTGTGCCAGGTTCCTGCCGTGCCCGCAGAGCTGGACACTGATCACTGTGCTGCTTGTCACAGGGCAGGGCAGTCCCTGTCCCACCCGCTGCCACCAGCACCCCCTGAAAATAAAACCCGAGCCATTCAGGGCTGGTTCTGCCCCGCAGCCACATCACGTCCCTGCCTCTTCCCTTCCTTTCTCCTGTCCCCAGCAGGTGGCAGAGCAAAGCCACCTTCCCCGGGCTGCTTCGAGTCTGTGCTGCTGGTGCTGTCCCCAAATTGCAAAGGGACCTCTCTGCAGCCCTTTCCCCATCCCTGTGCCTCACTGGGCCCCCCCCCAGGCTGTTGCCAAGCCCAAAACTTCTTGTTGGGGGAAAGAAACCCAACCTGATGGTGCCTGAGGGTTCCCTGGGCTGCAGAGCTGCTGCAGGACCTGAGCTGGGCCAGCATGGGGAGCTTGTGTTGAGGGTAGCACATCCCTGCTGGGTGCCTGGCACCAACTCCATCACCCCTCCTTTTCCTCAGGGATTTCCCCCAAACACTCCACTCTGAGGGTGGTGAAGCCACGAGGCCCTCATCCTCCCCTGGCCCCTGAGGACACATCCCTGCCCCATTCACAGCAACCTGCACTCACACCCTACTTCTGCTGGAAAACCCACCAGGGGTTTTTCCTCCTGTGTTCCCACCCTGGGGAGCTGCTGCAGAAGTGTTTGGGTTGGCCAAATCCAACACAAATTCCCACTGGTGCATCCCATGGAAAAAAAAAACAAAACCACAGGTCCTGGGGCTGAGGGCACCCACCTCCTGGCTTTGTTTCTCTTGAGTGTTGGTGACAGCAGTGGAAACCACATGAAGAGGAGCAGCACACCAAGCCTGGGCTGGTTACACCTCACTGAGCCTTCTCCTTGGCTCCTCTGCAGCCAGGCACCCACCCTCACCCCTCACCCCCCTCCCTGAGCTGTCCTGGGGTCTCAGGGAGTCCAACACATCCCTCAGCAGCTGCAGCATCTCCACTGCAGGGCTGGGGGCATCCTGCCCACTCCTCGTTTCATCCTGCTCTTGCAGCCCTGGAAAATGCAGTGCTGGAGCCTCCAGGAGCTGCCCCAGGGAATCCCCCAACTCCTGGGGTTCCCCCCCAAGTGATTTGGGGCAGAAGCAGGAGCTCTGTAAGGGAAGGATTGCAAAGGGAAACCCTCAAGGCTTTCATACTTGTTTAAAATACTTTATTGAACATCACACGGTTCTCTGATTCTCCCAGCACTGGGACTCTTGTTCGTGAACACCAAACCAGTTTACTCTTAAATTAAAACTCATTTATATATAAAAATTTTTGTTTCTTTTTGTAGGGGAAGGCTCTGTCTGTGCCCCCCATCCCCCTGCTAGCAGGAGTCGGTGGCAAGCAGCTCTTCTTGGCAAATCAAAGCAGAGGAACAATCACCCCATCTTTTTTCCACCTGATAAGACTTTTGTTTCTAGTGGCATCCAAAATGGAAGACTTTTACCTCTTTTTCCACATCCCCCACAGGAGGACAACAGCCACAGATCCACGTGTCTGGAGGTCACCAAGCAGCAAGTCTGCCTCCCATCCCTGCAGAGTCTCTCTGGCTACTCCTCATTAATACAATTCTACTATTTAATGGTTTTTCTCTTAGAAAAGCAGCATTCTTTTTTTCTTTTTTTTTTTTTTCTCTTCGTTTTAAACACTTTTTATAAAAACTAACAGACAGGTTCAACAACAACAATACAAAAATGCAATTGCTTTTCAAGTGTGCAGCACATTTCCCACCCTGTAAGGACACAACGAGGACCCACATGGAGCTGGATGCAACACAGCCCCCTCCTGAACATGATCCCAGATCCCTGCCTCGGAGGAGTGAAGATGCATTTCAGACTATAGCAGCACATTCAAATGTATTTCTTATAACCTAGTCTGATGCCTAAGCTACCTATAAAAAAAAAAAAAAACAAAAAAAAAACAACCAACAAACCATTGCCCAGGGAGCCAGGGAAGGGGACAAAGGGTGAAGGCACTTTTGGAAGGAGAGGAGACCAGCACCAAGGAACTGCAAAATCTTCCTCCCTCCCCATTTCCCAGCAGTTAACAATAAATTAAGCAGCCTCAGTGGGGCAGCAGAAAGCCAAGGGGGGCAAGGGGGGGATTTGTTGGGGTTTGCACTGGGGGGAAACCTTCCCCTTGCTGTGCCCTCATCTCACCCAGGAGGCTTCCCCCCCCCAAGGTGAGGATTCTTCTTCTGCTGTCCATGCAGATGGGGAGCACATCCCACCTCCCCTAGAAAGCCCCAAACCCCCCAAACCCCAAATCTAACAGCAACAAGGAACAAGCCACACGTTTCCCCTCCCAGCAGAAGCAGCCCCGGAGCGATCTGGCACCAAGCAATGGGAGCAGAGGGGCAACAAGCACCTGCCCCCTCCTCCCAGACACTCAGCTCTCTCTCCTGAGCCCCACAGCACCTCAGCCCGGGGAGGGAGGTTGAAGGCTTGGAAGGATTTTGGTCGCACAGGCTCAATATCCATGATTGATGGCCCACGCAGGGCTGGAGCTCATCACAGCAACTCCCCCCACCCGAAGGAGGTGGTAGCCAGGCAGGCTACGAGGAACACAAACTTGAGAAATATTTTACAGCTTCATTTTGGGTCCTGCTCCCCCTCTCCCCAGCAATCCTTGTGCCCTGCCACCAGGAAAAGAGTCACCTCACCCCAGCCGCCTGCAGCGGCCGCCGCCAGCCCGGCTGCCCGCAGACGAGCCCGGATCCTGCTCCAGGGAACAAATCCTCAGCAGGTGATGGATGGAGGGGGCAGCCGGCTGGGTAGGTGGGATGCAGCGACCTGTAGGGTGTCCAGGGCGAGGTCCTGTGGTGCTGGGTGTCTCTGGGGAAGGGGCGGTGGGTCACAGGTTGATGTCTGTGACGTCTGTCGGGGTGCCCGTGGGCTGGCTGGCTGCGTACGCGGCGGTCTTGGCAGTGCTGTATTCCTGTTGGGTTTGGGATGCCTGCTTCAGCCCCTCAGCTAAGGCTGCTTCAATCTGCTCCTGACAGGCTTTCAGACAGTCCTGTGGGAGAGGCAGAGAGACAAGAGGCTTCAGTTCTCTGCCACTGAGAGGTGGGAGCCTTATAAATAGATTTGAGCAGCTGCCGGGCTACGTCTCTGGCCCCGGGAGCATCTAAACCCAAGACAAAGAAGCCTTTCTCCAACAAGAGGCACCCCCAGCTTGGCTGTGCTTTGGCTTCCCACCCCTACAGAAGTCCCACGCTCTGGTTGTCTTCTCCCCACTTGACCACGTTCTTCAGGAATTGACATTGTGTCCCTCAGAGGGATGTGGCTTGTGATTTCAGCATCCCCGCACTCAGCTGCCACTGATGAGTGAGAGGGAGGAGCAGAGCAGCCCCCTGCAGGCTGGTACCAAACTTTACAACCAAATCTTCCCAGATCCATGAGCCCCACCTGCCTCCCACAGGTCCTACACCCTGGCTCACCCCAGAGCTCCCTGCACCCCCCCAGAGCTCTGCCTCCCCCTGTCCCTGCCCGTGTAGGAGCCCAGCCCAGGTGAATCCCTGGAGGGTGATGCTCACCCCATCACTTTGGGGATCTCCAAGGCAGCTGGACATGACCCCCCCAGCCCCAGCAGCCTCTCCAGCCCCGTGTTCCCTCCAAAACTCCCCAATGGGGTATCAGAATGATGCTGTGGCCACACAAGGCTGGTACCCTCCTGCTCTCACACCCTGGGGACACAGGGGACCCACAGCTGGGGACACACCAGTCCCACCAGAAGAAGGCACAAGAATCATTCATAACAAAAGCAAACCCTTTGCTGTTTTCTCCCTGCACGAGCTGCCCTCAGAGGAGGGAACTTTGACACCAGAGCACCACGGGGGACATCGTGTCCCGGCTGCCACTGAGGACAAGAGGTGACATTTCACACCTTGGGGATGGAGCCGAGCTGGACTCTGTGCTGGCTGGATATTGTCACACCCCGAAATCTCTTACCAGGAATCCACCACTGGTTCTTAGAAACTGACAGAGGATGTGGGGAGCGAAAATAGCAACGCCCACCTCCCCTTCCCCACCCGCTTCCCGTCAGCACAGCCCCAACCCACAGCCCCAGGGCTCACTGCCTGCAGGGCCTCATCCTGTGGCCACTTTGGCAGGAATGCTAAAAGCCAGCTTGGCCACAGCCAGCCAGGCTCCTTCCCTGGCTGGCAAAGCCTCAGGGGCTACCTGGGAGGCAGCCCAGCTTGCCCCAGCCTGTGTGCCCCCAGCTCTGCAGGGCAGGGGTGTCCCCGGTGGGGTCGGTGCTGCTGAGTCAGGGATGAGGTCCTGAGCAGCTCCAAACCTCTCCCAAAGTGGTGCCACAGCCAGGAACAAGCCAGCCTTGGCACAATGGCACAATGGCACAGCACCATTGTCCCCCTGTGTCCCCACAACCCCAGCACTGCCTGGCTGAGCTGGGGGAAGGGGAGCAGAGCCAAAGGGGAAACTGAGTCACAGCCCAGGGCCACTGGGAGCCCAGGTTCAGGGAGAAGCATCAGCACCACAAAGAGGGGAGGCTGAGGCTGGGTGCTTCCCCCAGGAGCCCTGCAGGGCTGTGGACATCTGCCCAAGGGCTTCCTCCTGCTAGAGAGGGCAGCTGGGCTGAGAGCAGGAGGTGATGTCCCCTCTGGGCTGAGCAGGGAGGGGAAGCTGGGATGTGCTGGGCTCTATTTGGGCTCCCCTCCCTCTGGGGTGCCCTCCCTGCTTCCCACCTGTTCCCTCCAACCCAGAGCAGGTTTCAGGCTCTGCCCCATTCACTGCAGCAGCTTGAGAGCAGCTGGCTGCACTGAGTCACTCTTCAAAAGGGCTCCAGCTTACAAAAAACAAAAAACCCCACCAAAAACAAAACTTAAAGCTGCACAAATAGATCAGGACACCCTCCTGCCCTGTCCCTCATCTCCCAGCTCCCTGTGCTGCTGTCAGGGGACTGTAACCAACCCCACAGCATCAGCTCTGGGGCAGAGGAAAAGATGAAAAGGGGCCCCTGGCAGGAGAAAGGCTCCTGATTGCCTCCCTGCAGCAGCAGTGACCTGGAAAAGGGGAGCCTGAGAGGGTCCCCCTTTCCCATTCAAAGGGCAGTGGTGGGGGAAGGCACCCCCCCCATCACCCCCCTGTCCCCAGCAAAGCCACGGTGCCAACGTCCCCAGAGGCTTTGTGTCCCCAACCCCCTTTCCCTCCCACCTGCAACCAGACACCAGTGGAGGTGAGCAGATGCTCAGCCTGGCTTCTCCCTCTGCCCCTTCCCACCTCGTCAACCCGATCCCAGCACCACCTGCCCACACAGGGATCAGACTTTCCCCTTTGTGCTGCTTTTCAAAGGCTCCCAAGCTCACCCTGCTCGGAGCCAACTGCAGCCACCAAGGGTGCTGCCTTTAGAGAGATGCTCCCTGATCTCAAGGTGCTCCTCAAACCAAGGTTGGCATCACTATAAGCAGCCAAATTTCCTCTTTCTCTGAGCAGACTGAGGAAGGGTTTCCCCCAGATCCAGCAGCAAAACCTCTTGGTTCTTTCCCCCCCACCCAAATACTCACCACCTCTGTGCCCGTGATGCTGGCCAGCAGCTCCGTGATGGCCTCCCCAGTGAAACTGTTCACAGAGATGGTCAGGCCATGGATTGCTGCTCCAATACTGCCCGTGGCAATCATGGAGGGGGGGTACAAGGCAAAAGTGTAGTCTGGAGACAGGACAAGGACACAAGGGACAAAAAAGAAGCAGTTAGCGAGGACGCGCAGGGGATGTTCCTGGGGCTGCAGCTTCCCTGGAAAATTCCAGAGGGTCTGGCAGAGGGGGCTCAGCAGCTTGGCAAGGAGAAATGGGGCTGAAGCAACAGGAAAGAGGCTGAGATGAAAGCAGCAGCTTCCTGAGGCTGTTTCTCAGGGCTTGTCTCACCAAGAGATGTCCTGGAGATGACTCTGCTCTAGTGAGTTAGAGGCTGATAAAAGCTGCTTCCCACCCTTCCTTTACCCCCAGCACCCACCCTGCAGTGGCTGCTGCCATGGCAGCTTTTCTTCCTCCTAAAACGTTTCAGGAACTCCCTAGGAGCCTCCAGGACCATTATCCTGCTTTCTCAGAGACACAGAATGTAGCAAAATACTCCAATTGGAATGAAGGCTGGCATTCAGCTCCCCAGAGAGCTGGCTGGGGACCAGCCCCAGGTTACCCAGAGCCTGACTCAAGCCCAGCCCACCCTTCCCAGCACCCTGGGGGGAACAGGCACCCACCTGTGGCACACAGGGCAATAAAAGTCTGTGCATGCTTCTTCACCAGCTCCATCTTGTCCTGAGGCAGTGGGAGGTGATGGAGGATGTGAGCCAAGAAATCGTTTGCTATCACTGAGACCAGGTCCCACTTTAGCTTCTCCAGGACTAGAACCTCCCAATCCTGCAGAGTCAGACAGACAGTGGGTTATTCAGCTGGGTTTGGCCAGACACTCACCAGATTCAGGGGCAGATAAAGGCAGTGCCTGGGGAAGGGACAGAAGAACAGCACAATCCATGAGACAGAGAAGAAAAGAGGGAATGTCCCAGCTCTGTGACTATGGCACAAATCCAGCCTTGAGCTGTTGCGAAGCTGGGAGGAAAGAGGAGAAGAGGAAGGGATAAATCTGGTTTCTTCTTCCCAAGGTGCAGTGGGATTAACCTTCAACACTCCTCTGCTTTGTAAGGTTCCTGCTACAGCCCCCAGAGGAACCACCAGAGCAGTGGGCACACTGTTCCCATGTTGCTTCTCCACTCCCAGAAGGACAGGGCCACATCCAGACATCCCAACTCCTCTACAACACCTCCAGTCCCTACAAAGCTCAGAGGTTGAGGTCATCAGCCCCACAAGCCCAGGGCATGGCAGCCCCACCAAGGAGGTCTCAGGTTGGCCAGGAGCATTTTGGCAGAACCTCACACACTCATCACACCTTCTGTGCCCAGAAAGCCTCCAGTGGTGCTCAGCAGAGCATCCCCAGCAGCTCCTCAGGGGGAAGAGGCACTAAATAGCCACCCTAACACCCACTGACACAGGAGTAACAGTGCACTGGTGCTTCCCAGGTGCTTCCCAGTGTCCCTGTCCCATGGTGTGGTGCCCTCTCCAACCACTCAATGGAGATTTCTGGAGCATCTTCCCCTGTGCAGGCTGCAGGCTGGGGAACAGATGGTGGGAGAGCCAGGTGCCCCCTGTGGATTTCAGCTGAAACCCAGACTGCTCCTCTCATCTGTTCAGCCTCTCACAAGCTCTTCCAGCTCTGGGCATTGGTGCAAAGCAGCCACAGGCTTGGCAGAGCCATCACCCAGTAAAGTCCCAGTCTGACCAGGTGGGACCACCGTGGTACCCAAAGCACCCACCCAGCAAAGTGTAAGAGAATCAGAGCCCTGGCACAGGATTTGGGAGCCCTGCTCTCAATTCCCCACTCTGCCATCAATGCCAAGGGCTCTGGGACTCAGCTGGAGTGGCAGCTGAATCAGAGAGGCCACACATGGACTGGTCTCACTGGGATGGGAAGCTTGGTGGGATGTCTGGGTACAACCATGACACTGAGAGCAGTGTCAGGAAAGGCAAGAGCAGCATTTTCCCAGGATCATTTCCCTTCCCATCCCAGCAGCCCATCCCCAGCTGCCTCAGCCTCCTCTGCTGGTCCCAATTCCCCCACATCCTGAGCCCCAGTGAAGTTCTCCACCTCCCAGTTTGTCTCATTCATCAGCAGCAAACCTGGTTTGGGCAGCAGGGTCCAGGTATTGCCAGAAAGGCCACCAAAGATGTCCCCATGTCCCTCCCACAGCAGAAAGTGACAGTGGCTGGGAAAGGAAAAGAACCTGTGGGGGCTGAAACTCCAGATTGGGAGGGACAGACCTGAACTGGGATTTGTATCAGGTATCTCCAGTTCTACCCAGCAGAATATCTATTCTTTCTCCAGGCAGTTTAGGATTACAAGGTCAATGCTGCCCACAGGCTTGCCAAGGGGCTGCCTGAACAGATGGATTTGAAGAAGTGAGATTTTTTTTTTTTTTTTTTGTCCTTAAAACCCTCTCTTTCCCCTTACACGATACCAGCTTTGAGTTGCTTAAATGAGCAGCATTGCTCAACCTGCTCCAAAGCCCCCATGAACCCAAATGCACCATTTCCCAAGCAGAAAGCCAAGCTTGGCCAGTGCAGGCCCTCTGGCCTCCCCTAGGGATGGCCAGCCCATCAGTCTTCTTACATTTTACACCAAAATCTCAGGAGAAAAGCAATAAGAAACCTGGCAGTGAGCTCCAGCTTTTGCAGACCCATGGAGAAGGTGAAAAGGAGGACCTGGAGATGGCTGCTCACAAAACAAACCCAAAAGGGATCCCTGCACCTGAGAGGGAAGCTCCTGAGCACAGAGGGGACAGGACAGCAGCTTAGCATCCCCTGGGCTCCTGGTCTTTCATCCCAGAGCTGCAAGGCATCTCCTGGAAGTCACCAGAGTCACCACATCACATCCACACTGCTGTGGCAGGGAGCCTGTCCCTCCTGAGACACCTTTGTGTCCTAAATAGAGTCAAGGTGCAAACCAGCCCTCACCTGGGGCAAGCTGGCTGCAGGGCTGAGCAGGGACAAGCCCCTTTCTGCTCCCAGTGCACAGAAGCAGCTCTTTTCCTGCATGCACCCAGGTTCATCATCATCCTCTTAAAAACCTCCTTGTTACAGAGGGGCTGATCCCAAGCCCCAGCTGCCAACTGAAGTCGAGAGGCGCCAAGGGCTGTCACCAGCTCAGAGGATTTAGCTCAGGGAAACCTCTCTCCTGCCAAACCCCCTGCTCCTTGCTTCTCTCCTGCTCACCCCCCCCGCCCCCCTCCTCAGGGACTTCCTGCTCTCGGGGCAGCATGTCAGAATCTCTGAATCATTTTATCTGGGGAAGAGGCAGAACAAAAGGTTGCAAGAGATAGGGGAGCAGGTTTGCACCACTCGGTGTAGCAAACATCCTTTTCCTGGCATTTTGTTTTGCACCTCCTTGAGTCTGGCTCTGCCTGGCTAATGAAGGAGGAAGAGGGTGGAAAATATTCCTTTGTTTCTCCAGCTTGTGGAGCCCACCCTCCCCCTGGCTGCCAGAGATGCCCCCCGAGCATCCCAATGTCCCCAGGTCCCCCCCTTCTGCAGGATCCCCTGGAGTGGAGCTCCCCACACTTGGAGAGCAGCTAAAGGGGTGGAAATTGCAAAGCAGCTGAGCTTCCCCTCTGCAAGCTGCCTCCCCTGATTGCTCCTGGCTGCATCTCACAGAGAAAGAAAATGAAAAAGAAGGAAGGAAAGCAGCAACTCTTTCCCATTGCCTCCCCTGCTCTGCAAAGTCATCTCCTGTCACAGTGAAAGAACCTCAAGCCCCTGGTTGCTGCCTCTGTGTCACTAGGACAGACCCAAGGCACGAGCAGCAACTCTTTTACTCCATTTACAGCTCTGCAAACTCAGCCTGGGATGTGACAGCCACAGGGGCTCCTCTCTGCTTCACACAGGGACAGTCACCCCATGCACCAAGCTCTCCCACACCCCAACTACCAGGACTCCGTGCAGATCTCTCTGCCAGGGCTGCCCCCAGCTCCTTCTGCAGCAGCCCCAGCCCCAGCAGAAAAGGAAATTACACTTGATTTTGCCATTTTACATTATCACCCCGTGAAGCAGGAGCAGGCTGCACCCTGTGGTGCTGTTGAGCTGACTCAAAAGGAGGGTGGGAAGAGGAGCTGATGTTGCTGCTGGCCACCCCCCTGCCCAGCACCTGGGACACAGCTACAGAAATGAGCAGTCTGTACAGAAAGTCTGTTTGCAAATAGGAAATCTGAGGGCAAACGTTTGCTTCCATCCCCTGACCAGAGCTCGAGTCTGGGTGCCAAGGGTAAAGGTGTCAACTTCAGATGCAAAAATGGTCACAACTCCCCCACCCATGCAAGCAGCAGAAGGAGAAAGAAGTAAAACAAAAGCACATCTTCTGGGAAGCCAATGCTTTGTCACCAGTGATCAGCTGTTACCTCTTTCTCTTATTTTCACTCCTGCTGTCACCACCACTCCCTTCATTATCTACCCAGGGCTTGATCCTGCTCAGAGTCTGGGCTGGGAAATACCTGGCAGTTTGCAAAAATAACCTTAGGTCAAAGACTTCAGAGGCAAGAAAGGGTATTAGGAACAAACCTGGCAGAAGTACCACTGCTGTCCCTAACCTACAAGCAGCTGAACAACCTTCTTGTGCAGGCCAGAAGCACCTTCATTAAATAAAATAAAAGGTAGGTTAGATAATGGCCTTGAAGGAAATCCAACTTCCTCCAAATGGACAAGTCCCTCCTTGCATCATTTCCTTCTCCCTAGAATAACTTCATCAAGATCTTGTTTCAAATGTGGCCTTTCCAAATGGCTGAGCTGGTGCCAAGCATCCCAAGAAGAGAAGGAAGCAAAGCCACTGGGAAAGTGAGGCAGCTTCCTCTGGAAGGCCAGGGAGGACACACTGGAAGCTGGAATGGCCTTGGATCCAAGAGAAGAGGTCAGGATGCACCATTGTCCAAACCTTGATGAAGAAGCTCCCCTTCCCCTTCCCTTCCCCACCCTCTCTCCATGGCAAGATTGTGAAAGAGAAGTAACACCACCACGATTAGCACAGAGGAGCAGAACAGCAACAAACCCTGGTTTTGTAATCAGGGTATTAACTCTTGTTGGGTCCCAGAGCAAAGCCAAACCCATCACCTCTCTCCAGGTGTTATCTCCACTGCCTTTACAGCAGGGAGCAATGGGAAACTGGAGCAGGATTAACCAGCCAGGGTTAAGCATCTCCTGAAACAAACCTTGTGGCAGGCAGGGAAAGCTGAACACCAGCTCACAGGTTCCATGGCATCTCCTGCCCAGACATCTGCAAATGCCTCAACACCTCTCCTGAAGCTCTGTGATTTCTTCTGCTCAGCCCTTTGGCTGACCCCAGTTCCCAGGAATAAAGCCCTGATCTGCTGAGCACTCATGGCCATCCCCTTGGGAAGAGATCTTATTTCCCTAAAATAGCTTTGGCTGTCTCAAGGAAAGACTTTTGCCCCCCAAAATGAAGCCATCCTTGTCCACCTCAACTGCACGTGGATGCTGGAGCACAATAGTGAAGGAGATCCTTGCCAACCACCCAGCTGTGCCTCCTCTTGCCTTGAAACAATCCAGGATCCTGGACACAGGGAAGCAGAACTCCAGCAGCAGGATCTGCACAATCAGAAGGGAGCAAGAGGAGGCAGAAACCACTTGCTCCTCCTTTATCTCCACCCAAGTCCTGCCAGGATGAGGGAGAAGGGGAGATGAGCACTGTGGTGCTGCTTGGCCACAACTTCCTGCTGATAAACCTCTGGGGGGAAGAAATAAAAAAAGACTGAGTGAGGAGGCATTGAGAGTGAAAGAAAACCTCCAGGGACATGCTCTGCCCACCTGCACACCTCCTAACTGTTCTCCTTTGGAAATGGTTCAAGATTCAACTGAAAAAACCCCAGCAGATCCTTAGCAAATAAATCAGAATTAAATAAAACTGGGATCCAGGGGAGATAAGCACAAGGTGCCCACCAAGACCAGATCCTTGTAGCTCAAAGTCCACACTACAGAAATCTCTAGAACTTGTGTGATCTCCCTCAGTCTGCAGGGATGGTGGGAGAGGACTCCCTGTAAAGTCTGGATGATAAAGGGAGGTAGAGGTGAAGCATGGCACTGAGTTCACTTTCTTACAACCCCTATTCCTGTTGGAGAGAGCTCAACCATCACTCTGAGGGGCCAGTCCTGGGAAGACCTCCCTGCAGAATCCATTGCTGCATTTGTCCCCTTTTTTAACGTCCCTTTTGGGGATGTCTCCAGCCAGCTGCCCAGCAAAGCTGCCATATTCTGCTCACTGGGGGCCTCTGGAGCAATTCCAGCATCTTTCCAGTTGGAGAGCAAACGGGGCAGGATCCACAGCAAGGATGAAGTTTTAGTGACACAGCACACAGAGGTTTCGTGGCAGCTCCCTGGAGCAGGATGGCAGCACAGCCTCCAGAAAAGCAACAAGCACTTGTGTTCCCTCTGTGTAATCCCATCCCTCACCTCATGAACCACATACTTTTGACCAGGAGTGCTACTTAAGGTAAGAACCACCCACAGGTTACTACAGGGAGAGAGGTCTGGAGGTGAGGGGATTTTCCCCAGCCTGCACTGCCACTTGGAAAAGCCAATGTTCACATCAGAGTTCCCCAGTTACCAGAACTGCCTTCCACTTCACACCTGAAAGTTTTGTGGGTTCACTCCTCACCCTGGGGCCAAATCACACTCAGATCATGTCACTCACCTCAGCTCAAAAGAAGATTTTTCATAAGGTGATGACTAACCCTGAGAAATTCTCATAGGCAAACTGTCTCCAGAGATGTTCAGTACTTGAAGCAAGGTGGCCATTTCCTCCTGCTCTACCAGAAAGGAAGCTCCCCAAGAAAAGGGGTTCTCCAATCTCCTCCCCCATTGGTGAAGCTGAACTCAAGAGCTCTGAGTTTTAACTTTTATCAGCCATGAAAATCCTTTGCTTTTCAAAGCACACAAAGCTTCTGCCTGAGTGTACAACAGGAGAGGCAAAGCTGCCCTGCTTTAACTCCAGGGTGAGGAGCAGGACCTGGGCTAACAAGGTCCCACTCATTTCCATCACCATCACCCTCAGTGGTACAACTGGATCCCAGGTCAGAAAAGCTCCCAACCACCTCAACTGGTTAACTTTCCATTTGCTTCAAGCTTCATTTTTTTTTCCTGCTGGTATGCAGAGGTATCTCCCACAGACAGGAGCTTTGAGAGCAAAGCAGAGCCTGGGAGTGAGCTCAGCACTGGCAATGAGCACCTGAGGGGACAAAGCCACTTCCCATAGCAAGAAGCAAAAATCTGCCCAGGACTGAAGGACTCCACCAGCTGCCATCACAGCCTTGGGAGCAAAGAGCTGAGAAGGTTGGCTGGGGAACACAGAGGAAGGTGAAGAAATGGGAGGAAGAGGAGACAGAGAGGCAGGTATGCTGCCAAGCAGCAGGATGCAGGAGATAAGAGAGAGCTTCTTAGAGATAGGGGTGGTTACCAGGAGCTGCTGGGGAGTGATGGAGTTGTCTGTGTAAATGCAGAGTTTCTCCACAGTCAGGGGCATGGTTTCCCTCAACTTGGAAGCCAGGAGCATGCAGACAGCTCCCAGGAGCTGCAAGTGACTTTTCCTCATGGGGACAGAGGACAGGTAGCGATCCACGTAATTCATGGCCAGGGGGAAGACCTCTTCTTCACACTTCTGCTCCTCACACACCTGATGAAACCCAATGACAAAAATAAAATCAAATAAGAATTAAAGGAAGTTTGAATCGGTGCAGAAACCACCAGATCCTGCCTGCACCACAACTTCAAAGCTCCTGGTCCCACTGCTGTATCTGCAGGGTTTTGGAGGCACCTCAGTGCTAAAGAGTAAATTAGCTGCAGGTGTTAATTCTGTGACTCTGGGGGGGTCACACCAGCAACAAGCTTGTCCAGTGCCCTAAGGCTTCATCTCCCCGTGGAAAGCTGCAGAACTTTGAATTGTCAAGTAAGATAAGACCAGAATTGCTGTATTTGTCCCCTTTTTAATGTCCCCTGGTGGGGATGTCTCCAGCCAGCTGCCCAGCAGAGCTGCCACATTCTGCTCACTGGGGGCCTCTGGAGCAATTCCAGCATCTTTCCAGTTGGAGAGCAAACGGGTCAGGATCCACAGCCACTCCTGTCAATTCCACCTGAAGTGATTCAAAGATTTGAGAGGACTCAATGGCAGAGCCCAAATCCATGGCTGAGTCCTAAAATCCTGCTCCTCCCTCAACCACAGAATGCAGGAACTCTGCATTTCAGCCCCTCTGCTTCTGTCTCCCAACCAGTACCATAAACACTGCTCATGTTTAACTTCCTTCTTTCAATTCAACCATAAAAATATCGAGATTTCTCCTCACAGAGCAGCCACCACCACCATTCCCCTTCCAGCAGTGCCTCCCTCCCCTGCCACAGCACCGGGGACACCAGGGTGACAACTGCCAAGTGTCATCTGCTCCTTGCCTGCCTTGAGGGCTGCAGAGAAACAGGCTCCAAAGCATCATTTATCCACCCCCCCTTCTCAGAAAGGGAATTGCAGAAACAGAACTTTAATAGCAGGGGAATTTGGGGGGGTGGAAATGTCCTTTAATAAGCAAGATGTTCATGATTTCTTTTGACAGGAGCAGGCAGCTTCTTGCAACAGCAGCCAGGGTGGAGAGCAGGCAGGCTCCCTCCACACCTCATTTGTCCTTTGCAGACTCTTTTCCCTCTCTGTTGAGCTGCTCGCTCCGAGCAGCTCATGAAGAGGCCCCGGAGATTTCCCCCAGTAACCTGCACCCCGCGGAGAGCTGCATTCAGGTTTCATTTAGGGAAGGAAATTGGAGCGATATTATTTCCCCCCCCCCCACCCCTCTCCCCAGGCGTTTTCAGCCCCGTTCAGGAAACTCGAGCCTGCAGCCGGCCGGGCACACACCGAGCTCCCTGCTCAGAGGTTTTGGGGAGCAGGGGGGGGACAGCACCGTGGCAGCAGAACCCCCAGGTGGAAGGAGCACAGGCTGGGGGTTCGGGACGGGTTCGCTCCCCATGCGTGGGGCAATCACTCGTGACACTGCAGAGCTGCAGATTCCCTTCCTCCCCGCCTGCAGCCCCCCCATGTGCAGCCCCCCACCTCCTCCGCACCCCCTCCCTTACACCGGGAGACCTGAGCTCCGGTGCAAACCAAGCCCTGGGACTCCAGGGATTTCCTGGCCCCTGGGTTGTCCCTTGCACCCCTGCACGAGGTGGGTTCTGTCCTGCGCTTCCCTCCCGCCGGAGCAGAACCGAACCCGCTTGAAACGCGGGCGGCGGGCAGGGAAAAGCGGCTGCAGGCGGGCAGGGAGCTGCGGGGGGAGAGGCGGCAGCCGGGTAGCCCGTACCTCCAGCATCCAGAAGGCCAACATTTTCCGCATGTACGGCTTGATCTCCCGCTGGACGCACTGGAAGTAGGAAACGCGGGGGCTGTAGCGTTCCTCCTGGCTCAGCAAGTTCTGCAGCACCCGCCTGTCCCCCAGTAAGTGCGGGTCACGGCCGGCGCGGGGGACGCGGGGAACGGCTTCCACGCACAGCAGCTCCATGGGCACGGGCAGGGGACCGGGCAGAGCAGAGGGCAGGGGGACAAGCGGGGGGACAGCCGAGGGAACGGGCAGGATCCCCAGGAGCAGCCTCCCCGCCGGCTCCGCTGCAGCCGCCGCGGGACGCCGGGAACTGGCGGGGCTCCCAGGGGGCGGGGCTACGAGGGGGCGGGGCCGCCGGGCGGCTCTCGGGCCGCCGGGGGGCGGAGCCACAGCCACCTCCCGCCAATCAGCGAGCAGAGCCCCCGAGAGGCGCAAAAACCGGGCGGTGGCCACGCCCCCCGGCAGTGGGCGGGGCTAAGGGCGCGCCGGCGGGCTGGCAGCACGTGGGGCGGGGGGGCTCCTGCCATGTCGGGCTGGGGGGGAACCGGGACCGCCGGAACCGCGGTGCGATCCGGTCCGTGCGTTCGGGGCGGCATCGGAGACCGCTCGGGAATCGCTTTGCTTGCAGGGCACGGTGCCGAGCTCTCTGCGGGCTGCAGCGCGACAGCCCCGGGGGGCCCCAGCGGGGGGGTTTCTGTCACCCCAAGTTTTACGAATTTCCTAAAGTAATCTTTTCAGGACTTAGTTCTGCGCGGGTTTAGTTTATTCTTTTAGCTGTGTGAGCGAAGTTCTTAAAGCCTCCGAAAATAATCAGCTGTGGACATACTTGGAGCTGGTCCACGCTGAGCCTGCTGTCCCCAAAAAGTTCCCCTCACGTTGGTCCTGGGGGGTGATAGCACCCTCGGTGTCTGCAGAGATAAGGGCTTGTCAGGCTCGGCTGGTTTTTCAGAATAATTAACAATGGTTCGGAAATACCCCTGCAAATGGTACACTGAATGAACGGTGGCTTTAGGAGCTTAAAGTCTGCAGAAGTTTGCAGGGTGAGCTGATGCTGGGCAGGGTTTGCTCTGAGCTGGTACCTGAGCCTGCTGCTGATTGTCCCTGCAGTTCCTGGGATGGAAAGCTGAAGGTGAGAGGCTGTAATTCTGGCCTTCATTTAATTAAAAGCTCCCAAGTGGAGAGAGTTTGCTCAGGAGGTCCATTTTCCATGGAAGTTCCCAATCCTGGCTGGAAGGGCAGCAGGCCTGGGGGGTGAGCTGCCTGCAGGGCTGCAACGTGGTGTTTGCAGCAGGAATTGCATCCTAAGGATCAGAAGCACCAGTGTGAGCTGGGAAATAGATTCCAGACCACCAGCAGCTTATACATATTTTTAGGTTAAGGACCAAGGGACCAAAGGAGTGATTTGCCACCTCACAAGTCACTTCTCTGGGTGCCATTTTGACAGAATTTTTTTTTTTCAGTCATCTAAGAGTCTTCTAATAAAGAACAAACTTAAAAAACTAATAAGCATCAGTAAAACAAGACTGAAGTCTTTGTTCTCCCTTGCTCAGGATTTTTTTTTTTTTTGTCTTTTGGTGTGTTGAAAATGAAAACCACCTTTTAGATGAGAGGTTTAGAGGTTCAAAACACTACTCCTGACTGAACACAGAAGGTCAGACACCCAACACACACTTCACACACCCTGGAATCCCATTTCTACACTTGTACAGATGGCTTTCATTTTCTGCAAGTTACATGATACATTGCAAATTTTTAATGATGCCAGCATTGATTTGTTGTGCTGAATGCCCTGAGAACACCACACAGCACAGTGGGACAGGAAAAGAAAAAGGGGGAAAGAATTGGATCGACCCCATCCCTGCTTTAAAATGAAGAATTTCTCTAGGTGAGCTGAGATTCTGAGATTCCCAAACCCCTCTCCTAACTTTCAACCTTACCAAGAAATCTTCTGCTGGTGTGGGCAAGAAATATTTGAAGAATCTATGGGAGAAATTTCTGTGGACCAGTCAGCTGGTTTTAATCCGGGGGACCCCACCCCCCTGCTCCATTTCCCCACTCTTCTCATTGTGAGCAGCATCCCCCATTTCTTTGTGCAGGGGAAGAGAAGGGCCTCATGTCCCACATTTTTTGTAAAAATAGACAGCAGCTATTTTCTTTAGGCAGGCAAAGGGAAACCACAGCACTGGGTTTTTGGTCCTTCTGGTTTTTGGGTTGTGCCTTTTGAAAACTGAAAGTTTTTTTTCCCAGACTTGATGCTCTTCCTCCTGCTTCCCAGTGTCTGCACAGTGGTTCTGACACAGCCCATTGGGCTGGAGCTGGGCTTGGTGGCAACCAGGGGGCATCTGATGCAGAGGGGAAAATGAAGCCTCTTGCAGAAAAAAGTGTTCCCTCCAGATGATGACTTGGCAAAACTGATGCCTCTGCAAACCACATTATCAGGCCGGGAAGGCAAATTACAGACTGCAGGCATCCTAAAAAGCCTATTGTGTGGGTGTGCTGAGGGAGAAGAGAAAATTCCAGGAAAACCAAATTTTGGTCACTGCTGTCCATAGATAGGCAGCTTCCTGGCCTTGGAGGGCAGGGGAGCCCACAGCAAGATTAAAAAAGGAAATTCCTTCAGAGCAAAAATTAAAAACCTGAAGGCCTCCAGACTTCCAGGATCTCCAACCAGCAATGTTATTCTTTGCTGAATCATAAAGGGGGCTCTTTTTTTTTTTTTTTTTTTTTGCTATGCTGGTGATGAATTAAGGAAAAGCAGCAGCTGGAGTTTTTACAGGGCCAAGGCAGGTCTGGTTCTGTGGTGTCACATCTGGGGCAGGATCCAGGCTGCTGCTGTTGGTGGCCACTCAGCAGGGACATTTCTGGCAGCTCTTTGCTGCAGGAAGTTTTTATCTGTGGCACTTTGCATCAGCAGTGAGCCTGAGCCTTGTCAAACAGGATCAGTGCCTTTTCTGTGCTGGTTTCTGGGTCTTGCACTTTATCTCTACCTGCTGCCCAGTTCTGGTCTCCCAAAAGCTAAGCCTTCTTCTTCCTTGGTCACACTGTGACTACAGTGTCATCAGTGACATCAAAATGAAACCATTCAACGTGCACAAAGGGCTTGAAAACCAAATCAGTGACCAAATACCTAAAGAATTTGCTGTAGGAAATCCCCCAAATTAAATAAAAAGCATTTTGTGCCTGTGTGAGGAGGGGTGCAGGCAGCATTACACACTTGCTGGCTGGAGGATTTCAAAGCCCTTTAAATGATTGACAGGATTTAAATGATTGATTGGATTGCCAGGAAGCTGAAGAGGAGGCAGGAGTGTGCCCAGGTGGCCAAGAAGGCCAATGGCATCCTGGGCTGGCTCAGGAACAGCGTGGCCAGCAGGTCCAGGGAAGGGATTCTGCCCCTGTGCTCAGCCCTGGGGAGGCCACAGCTTGAGTCCTGTGTCCAGTTCTGGGCCCCTCAGCTCAGGAAGGAGCTTGAGGTGCTGGAGCAGGTCCAGAGAAGAGCAAGGAGGCTGGGAAGGGATCCAGCAGAATTCCTGTGAGGAAGGGCTGAGGGAGCTGGGGGTGTTGAGGCTGGAGAAGAGGAGGCTCAGGGGAGACCTCATCACTCTCTACAACTCCCTGAAAGGAGGTTGGAGAGTTGGGATGATCCCAACGGGATGAGGTTCAACATTCCAAGTGTGCCCAGGTAGCCAAGAATCCCAATGGAATCCTGGATGAGGAAGAGTGTGGCCAGCAGGCCCAAGGAAGGGATTCTGCCCCTGGGGAGGTCACAGCTTGAGTCCTGTGTCCAGTTCTGGGCCCCGAAATTCAGGAAGGAGATTGAGGCCCAAAGGAGGTGAAGGGATCCAACAGAATTCCTGTGAGGAAGGGCTGAGGGAGCTGGGGGTGTTGAGGCTGGAGAAGAGGAGGCTCAGGGGAGACCTCATCACTCTCTCCAACTCCCTGAAAGGAGGTTGGAGCCAGGGGGGGGTTGGGCTCTTTTCCCAGGCAACTCTCAGCAAGACAAGAGGGCACAAGAGGTCTCAAGTTGTGCCAGGGGAGGTTTAGGTTGGACATGAGAAAGAATTTCTTTCTGGAGAGGGTGCTCAGCCATTGGAATGGGCTGCCCAGGGAAGGGGTGGATTCTCCATCCCTGGAGATATTTCAAAAGAGCCTGGATGTGGCACTCAGTGCCATGGGCTGGGAACCACGGGGGGAGTGGAGCAAGGGTTGGACTTGATGAGCTCTGAGGTCCCTTCCAACCCAGCCCATTCTAGGATTCTATGAAATATCCTAAGCTGTTCCATTTCCCACCCAGTTTTCCCTTAAAACAGACACCACAACTGTTCCCCAAGGGCTGTGGCACTCTCCAGGGCTACCAAAGCTCAAGGGGACAATTTGGTGTCCCTGGTGCTTTAGGAGCTGGCCCAGCTGACAGCCCCAGCACAGAGGCTTGAAGTGCTGCTAGAGATGGGGTGCTGGGAGCAGGTCAGGCCCTGGGTGCCACAGCCAAGGAGCACCCAGCTCCAGCTGCTGACAGGACTGATGTTTGCCCAGGAACCAGAGCACAGGGAGCTGAGGCACCTTCCCTGCTCCTCCAGCCATTCCCTGGTCCAGGAGAGCTGAGGAAATCCTGGGCTCAGCCCCATGCTGCTGCCTCCCTCTGGAGCTGGCTCTCTTTTTTCAGCTTATTCATTCTTAGCTTAGAGGAAAAAAATGCTTTTACTGAACTGAAGGGAAGTTTGGTTGAGTACAAGTTTAACATCTGACCCAGGGGATGTGTTTCCTAATATTTTTCCCATTACTGGCAACCACTGCATTCCCTTTCCTCTGACTTGGTCAGGCTTTTGAGTACAACTAATTAGTTCAGAGTGATATCATCTGAGTACTGAGTCCCAGCAGAGCTTACATAGATCCTGTAATGATATAGAGGAGAATGCTGAAGAAGAAAGTTTGCTGCTTCAAAGGTCAAAACACAGCTTTTTAATCCCCTTATTGGAGCAGCTTTTGGTACAGTTTGGACCAAATGTCTGTTTAAACAAAAATAAAAGTGACTTTTGATGCTGTTTGGGTTTAAGCTGCATCCATCACTTCTGTACCTGAACATTTCTGGGATATATCTAAATTTAATAATGAGCTCCTTAACCCAGATTATTAAAGGAGTGAAAGAGCTGGGTGCAGGGAAGCCCTTAGCTCAGAACAAAGAAATGATTGGGGAAAAGTATGAATGGATGAAGAGACACATCTGTAAACAAGTGCTTAGCAAGCAAGTCACTCCATCTTTTGGCAAATCATTTAGGAGAAAAATTCCAGAAGTAGCTCTGGCTTTAGAGGGTCCCCAGTTTGGAGCAGCTGGGGCAGATCTGACTCCAGTGGAGGCACAGAGTTTGTCTCAGCTAATCAATCCTTCAGGCCAGCAGACACTGCAAGGGGGTTTCACCTGATTTTATGAGCAGCATTACAACAAGCCTGACTTCAGCTGTCATCCCAGCAGCTGTTTTCTGCCTTAAGTTCCCTTTTCCTAAGGAAATCTAAAATGAAGTCACATTTTCATTGGCTCCAAGTCACACCACAGTGAGCATCCCCAGCTGAATGTTCAGTTTTGCTCCCAGATCAGGCGTTTCAGAAACCAGCCAAATTCAGATGGCTTCAGGTAGAAAGAGCAACCATAGGAAAAAAGAAAAGAAAAGGTGAAACCAATACAATTTCAGAAAGCAAACTGGATGTGGAAAGCCCCCAGATGATATATTTAGTCCATTTCAGGGGATTATCTGTGGTCACCAATATGCAAATGGTCGAAAAGTACTGCCCTGAAATTTTACATATAAAACCTACCTTTTTTTTTTTTTTTTTTTTACAACACCCCTCCCTTGTCCATCCTTCTTGCCTTTTCCTGCCCTGAAGTGCTCTTGTTGCCTACATCTTGCACACCCAATTTGGCAGATGAGCTGCATTTAGTTTTTCTAAGAATTTTTGGTTCCGTGCTATTTTTTTTGTTTGCTGTGGTGAGCCCAGGGCCCCTGTGCCAACACAAACTGCCAGGCAGGGAGCAGGCAGGGAGCAGGCAAACTCATCCCTTGGGTTCCAACTGCAGAAGCAAGGCAGGGAAATATTAAGGACCTGCAAAGTGCTGAAATACAGGTAAGGAGGGAGGTAACACCCCCTGTTAATAAATGGAACTGAAATCCACTCCACAGAGCAGCACAGCCATCACCCAGATAACCTGCAGCTTCAAAGAGAAGTCTCCTCCTCTGAGGGTTTGGCTGTGCTCCCCAAAGGCACAAATGTCACTGTATTTCTGTGACTGTCACAGCCAAGTTCCTCTGTGTATCCCAACAGATGCAGGGAGATCAAATTCCCTGAGCTGGGAGTAACCAAATCTGGCTGCATTTCTCCCCAAGTTCTGGTAGTTGTACTTTATCTGCTTCTGCAGTCATGGCATCAGTAATTACTGACATTAACGAGATGCTAATGAGACATCAGTGGGCACACACACATCACTGGGCAGGCAGTGTTCCCCCTCTATTTGGGCAGCTCTCTAGTGGGGTGATTCCAGCAGTCACCTGGCAGCTCCCATTCCTTCCATTCCTTCCAACACTTTCCTGCTGCTCTGTTTTTGTTCTGAGCCTTCCAGCACAGGAGTTGCTGCTCCTGCCTGTCCACTCTGCCCTCTCCAACATCACAGCACTGGAGATGATGTCTCCTGAGACAGCAGGAGCTGAACTCAGTTGAGGTTTAAATGGAATTTTATCCTAGTCACCTGTTCCTAAGGGAGGCCCAGGCTTCAGCCAGCCCAGCTAAACCTGCTGCCAAAAACAAGGCCACAGCTTCCACCCATCCCTTGTCCACGTGAGCAGAAATCCTGTTATCCCCACTTGGCTACAAGAACCTGAAGGGACTCAGATCTGCTCCAGTGCAACACCAGGAGCAGCCTCCTCACCAGGATATATGAATTGCTGAAGCAATTAAAGAGAAACTTCCTTCCCACTGCAAACTGAGAAACAAAGAGGTTCCTGCAATCAGGCCCGAGAGCTTCTGAGTTTATTTTTGTAGCTCTTCAGTGTTATTTATAAGGTGAGCTGGCAGGCCATGTCCCCAAAACAACTGTGTGCAGCCTGCTCAGTGTTAGGAGCTGGGCCAGACCCATTCCAGGGGTGGAAGACCTGAAATCCAGCTGGATATGAGTCCAGAACCACTCTGGGTGGCTGCTGACACAGGGACGAATCCATGGTACCTGGTCCACAAGAAGAACCCTGTTGTTACCCTGTTGGAAACTGCAAAGCCTGAGGAGATCCCAGTGCTTGGCAGACCTGCCGAGGGAGGTGGGAGCATCCCTGCTTACCAGGGGGGAAACTGAGGCACAGAGCACTGATTTTACCTGAGATATAAGTGCCCAGCCCAGACTCCTGCTCCATCTGCTCAATCCCACCTCAGTCAGAGCCCACACACTCCACATCAGGACCAGATTCTGCTCTGCTGTGCCTGGTGCTGTGAGGCAGCTCCCCCCCCCCAGCAGGGGATGGGACACACGGGGTGATTTTCCACAGCTCAGCAAAACAAGGAACCTCCCAACTGCTCCTGGCTCTTCTTCACCTCCCTGCTGGGGGAGACTCCCTGCTGCACCATCACCTTGCCAGTTCCCCTCCAGGCTCAGGGCAGTGATAAGGGCAGAGCTGCTGAGCAGCCCCATCCTCAGAGCCACCGATATCTGCACAGCTGGGCCAGGCACTGAGGAGGAGTGCAGGGCTTGCCAGGGCTGCTGGGATCTCTCCTGACCATAAAAATGTCCCCTCCTTCCTCAGGGACTCGAGCCAAAGCCCACTGGAAGCAGCTGAGGGTGCTGACCCAGCAGGTTCAGAAGGATTTGGAGATGCTTCAACTGGAGATGCTGTTTGAGCCCTGTGACAGAGCCAGGGAAGTGGCTGTCCCAGGGATTATCCAGCAGTGCCAGGGATGTGAGCTCTCTGGGAATTCATGGTCCCTACCTGCTGGAAGCCTGTGAGGGATTCAGGGAACAGGCAAACACACAAGGAACACGGGGACAAGGACAGAGAGGTCACCACAGCCTGGCAGGTACAGGGCTGTTACCTTTCCTGTTCCTTGACCTGGAAAGCTCCTCCCTTTGTTCTGCAGGCATGTTCTTTGCAACCCCACCTCTCAAGTCTCTCCCTTGGCATTTCCCTCTGTGTTCTGGAGCAGCCTGGTCCCCTGGGCAAGGTGAACTCACTGATGTGAGCTGAGGGAAAGGAAAGGAAAGGAAAGGAAAGGAAAGGAAAGGAAAGGAAAGGAAAGGAAAGGAAAGGAAAGGAAAGGAAAGGAAAGGAAAGGAAAGGAAAGGAAAGGAAAGGAAAGGAAAGGAAAGGAAAGGAAAGAAAAAAGGAAAAGAGAAGGGAAGGGAAGGGAAGGGAAGGGAAGGGAAGGGAAGGGAAGGGAAGGGAAGGGAAGGGAAGGGAAGGGAAGGGAAGGAAAGAGAAGGAAAGAGAAGGAAAGGGAAGGAGAGGAAAGGAAAGGAAAGGAAAGGAAAGGAAAGGAAAGGAAAAAGGGAAGGGAAGGAAGGGAAGGGAAGGGAAGGGAAGGGAAGGAAAGGAAAGGAAAGGAAAGGAAAGAGAAGGAAAGAGAAGGAAAGGGAAGGAGAGGAAAGGAAAGGAAAAAGGGAAGGGAAGGAAGGGAAGGGAAGGGAAGGAAAGGAAAGGAAAGGAAAGGAAAGGAAAGGAAAGGAAAAAGGGAAGGGAAAGAGAAAGTAAAAGGAAAGGAAAGGAAAGGAAAGGAAAGGAAAAGGAAAAGGAAAAGGAAAAGGAAAAGGAAAAGGAAAAGGAAAAGGAAAAGGAAAAGGAAAAGGAAAAGAAGGGAAAGGGAAAGGAGAGAGCATCTCTAGCACCCAACACACCAGGGGGGAACTGAGTGGGTGAAGAGCTGCAAAGTGCAGAGACCTGTGCAAAGCAAGGAAGATGAATTGTACTGAACAGAGGCTGCAGGAGATTCCCTGTACCCCTTAAAGCCATCTGGGGACAAATGCCAGGCCCAGGGGGCTCTGAAGTGACTTGGCCATCATCTGCTGGAGGATTTGGCCTCTTGGTTCCTGTATCAGCCCCACTGCCTCCCCCTGGTCAGCCAGGACAGACCTGGTAGTGCAAAACACGAGTGTAAAGCCACAGGGAGTGGCTGAGCCAGCCCTTAGGTAATGGTCTGAGAATTTGGGAGAGAGTCAAACACAGAGCTCAGCAGCTCATTCCTGGGAAAACTGCAGTGAGTGATGACTTCAGGTCCTGTCCTGAGCTCAGGGAGGCTGGGGAGCAGTCACTGAGCTGCTGCCTCCAGGGGTTACCAAAAGACTCCGGGTCAGTTGGATTCTTGCTTTTTCCTTGCCAGAATAGCTCCAGAGGAGGAAAGAAGAGGAGGCCCTAGAGGGATGGATGTAAACAAGTTGGGAAATGGCACTGAGACCTCACTGCTACTTGAATCTCTCCTTTGCCCTGTAACCCAAGGGCCTCAGCCAAGGAAACTCTGGAGTTATTCCTGGTCCTGGGAATCCTCATGAAGAAACTGCTACTGAGAGAGGAGAGAGGACTCTTCCCTGCCTCTTGGGAGATGCTGGGGTTGCACCCCCGGGCATGAGAGAAGGCAAGAGCTCAGCACCCCCTTGGGAAAGGTGTTTCCTCTGTGCCCAAGCACCGAGGGGACCCTGGGAGTCTCCTCCAGCCCCTGCCACCCCCTGGGAAATCCCTTGGCTCTCCTGGAGGGCATCACTGCATCCCTGGCTGTTTTGGAAGAAGCCCCTTTCCTGTGCTCACACTCCAGGGCAGGAGAGCTGCAGAGAGCTCTGCAGTTTTAATTTGGCTGCCTGGTCCCAGACACAGCTGTTTGGTGAGTGTTTGGGATCAGTCAGTCCCCTCCCATGCATGCAGGGTCAGCAGGAGCTCCCTCCCTGCCACCCAGGCCAGGATCAGACACAGCATCACTGCAGAAAGCCCAGCTGAGGACGGAAGGGCTTAATTTCTGAACAAAAGCTGTGACCAGCTTCGGTGGAGCCAGGAGCAGATTCTACTTGGGAAAAAAAAACAACAAAAAAACCAACAACTAACCCTTCCTGCTGGCAACCCTAGTGAAAAGAATGAGATCTGGGTCTTCTTAGCAGACTGCTGGGCCTGGGAGTGCTTGAAAGGTTTCCTAGAGACAGGAGTGCAGTGGATGGAAATGTTTCCCATTTGCAGCAGCATTCCTGCCTCCTTCTTCTCAGGGCACCAACCTAAGGATGACCTTTGGGGCTTTGACAGCTAACAACCAGTCCTGGCTCCTGCCACTTCCTTTGGAGCCTGCAATGCCAACTTCTTGTGATTCCTAAGCAAGATGACAAGCCAGAAAGAGCTGGGATAATCTCTGGATTCTCAGGACTGTCTCGTGTTCTGAAATGCAGGGGAGGAGATGCTAAAGCTCAGCAAATTATCCCTGGTCTGCTTGTGCAGGGTTCTTCTGCTTTCCTCTGAGCCAGAAAAGCCTCCTGCACAGAAAAGCAACTGGAAAATGAGCCTCAGGTTTCAGCAGCACAGCAATTTCCCTTTGCAAGTTTCCCAAAGAGAATGCAGAGCAATATTCTCTGAGCCCAGATTATGTGAAGTGCAATTAAAACAAACAAACAAAAAATGTAATAACTGATCACAGTGAAGAGGAAAAGTGTATGTTGGGAAAAGCCACAAAGTGTCAGGGCTTGGAAATAAATTTCCTAGTGCTTTTCTGCCTTGCTCAGTAGCTTGGGCAGCCCACTGAGCTGCTACGTGCCTCAGTTTCCCTCCAGATAAATCAGATAAAGGAGGTGCCAAGTCTCCAGTGAACTCAGCAGAACTGCTGCCAGTGGAAGTCCAGCAAACACATTTATTCTGCCCTTTACCTGGCACTAAGCCTACTCCATTCATATTTAGGGGATTAATGATTAATGATCTTCATTTGTTAATTGTGTTCAAGGCCTTCAAGATGGGGCAAAAATCCCAAGTGAAAGGTGCTGCGAGGCTCCCTTTATCAACAAGCAAAGGATTTAATTCTTCCTGAAACAACATTGTGCAATGGAATGAGTGGATCCCACCAGCCCAGGCTGCTCCCAGCCCCATCCAACCTTCAGCACTGCCAGGGATGGGGCAGCCACAGCTTCAAACTAACAACTTAAACTGATATTTCAATCAGTATGTGTATAAAATAAAGCATTTCCATGACCAGACTGGGATAAGAACATCCACTGCTCTGACCATGCTGGCAAATAAACCTCCCCCAGCTCAGGAACATTTTCCATTGGTGAAGCAAGAACCCACCAGAAATTCAGAGCCCCAGTGGTTACCAGGGGAGCATCCTGGGGAGCAGAGAAATTCCCTGTATCAGTGACAGCCCTAAGAAAATAAAATGGAAACACAGAAACTGAGGCTTCTGCAATTAACTAAAAAAAAAGGAAATCAGAGCTGGGTCATTAGAGATTAAATAGTAAAGAAAAGGAGAAGGAAAAAAACCCAAACAATCTGGGAAAATAATAATTGTAATCATCTTAACTGCCCACAGAGATAATGAGCTCAGGCTACACCCCAGCTGACCCCAAGTCCCCCTGGTCCATGGCTCCTGAAAGTGCAGGGTGGGGATCAGCATCAGAACTGGGGATCAGGACCTGCAAAGAGCTCCAGAGAAGGAGAAGCCTCAGCAAAACACAAAAATTGAGATCTTTTTCTGCAGGGCCCAGGAAAGTGCTTTTTCTACCTAACAAGAAATACATCTGTATGCTCTAGGGACCAGTGAATCTCCCCTTCCTTCCTTCCCTCCTTCCCTCCAGGTCATCCTGCCTGTCCTTTGTGGAGTGGGAGAAGCAGGATTTGGCTGTGACACTGAAAAGGGGAATTTTGCTGGACACAAACAGCCCCTGTGGTCCTCTCTGTCTGTCCAGGCCCTGCTGCTGCAGCCCAGGATTTCCCTCCACTGCTGTGGCACAGACTGGAGCTGGGCAGGAAATATTTTTCCCATCCCACAAAAATCTTCCTGTTCTGCATCAGGATGAACCCAAGGCCTTTCAGCACTTCCAGCCTTGTTTTCCAAAGGAAGAAGCCACATGCAGTCCTGCTGCCTTGTGTCTGTCCTCCCTTTCTCAGTAATTCTTCATTTTTTGGCTGCTTTCAGGTCTGCCTTGGGCAGGTAGAGGCACCAGTGTACAATTCTGTAAGAACATCCACTGCTCTGACAAGGTTGGCAAATAAACCTCCCACAGCTCAGGAACATTTTCCACAAACCTCACACAAGTAGGAGGAGAGAGATCCAAATCTGGGAACAAGATTTAAGTCCTTCACAGCCACCAGATAACACACATCCTTCCCCATGGCTTTCCAGCACCATTTGCAGAGGAAACTTCCCTCTCTTTTTTTTTTTTTTTTTTTTTTCTCCCCTCTTTCCTCAGTGCCACCTCTCAGGTTTTTACCAGCTCTTTGCAGATGGTGTCCCCAGTGCCTCAATTCCTAATCGTGCATCCCAGGTCCTGCATTATCTGGGCCCTGGAGGCCTCCCTGCAGCGTGCACCCATGCCAGAAAGGGCAGAGATAAGGAAAAAGTCCTCTCCTGCTCCCATCATCTCCCTGCCTGGCTTTCCTGGAACCCAGCAGCCCCCAGACAAACAACTGCCTGGGTCCAGTGCCTGATAGAGCTGCAGCAAAGCCCTGGCACTGCCTTTGGGTGCCCAGGCAAGAGGGAGAGGTTGCCCTGGGGTGTTGGCAAGCTCCTATCCCTGCAAACAGAGAAGCCCAAGGGCAGCAAAGTGGGGGAAAGAGCTGATTGCACTTCAGAGGGGGCTGTGCAAGGGCAGGCAGGCAGCTTGCAGCAGAAGATAGGGACAGGCAGAGGAGAACCCACTGCAGGAACAGAGATGCTTGGCACTGCTGCAGACTGCCAGGATTGGGAAGAGAAGGAGCATCTGAGGAGGGCAGGAATCATCCAGGTGCTGAGAGCTGGCACAAAGCCTCAGATTTACCTCCACAGCCCAAGGTGAGGGGTAAAAGGGAGGGGACACTGAGCTGGAGGTGGCTGGGCTAAGGCACAGAGAAATAAATACCCATTATCAGCTCAGAGCTGGGAACTGTCAGGGAAAGAGCACTGGAGGGGGCTGGGAACTGATTGCTGGGGGAAAACAACCTCCTGCTTTTCATCAGTGAGAAGTCAGAAGGTGCTTTGATGGTGGTAGCTGGAGCACTATGATCCCAGGTACTGAATCCCATCTCCCTGGGCCTTCCTAGCTCCCAGGGTGCTGAACTTTATTCCCATCACAGCTGCTGCAAGTTTTGCTCCCAGCTGAGGCCAATAATCACAGCTTTGGAAAATCCCATCCCTGCAGCTTAACTGGGATGAATTTGATGATACCTGAGGTGCTCTATCAATGTAGAAATGTGAAAACACTGCTGCTGCTTCTGGGTGGAGAAAACAGCCAGTTTGGCTCCATGGAACAGCTATCCCTGCCAGCTGTCCTGCCTGAGCCCCATCCCTCTCCCCAGGAGGGGAAGTGAGGAGCAGGAACAGCTCTGTCAGGGTTCAGCCCTGTGGGACTGAGGTTCTGCATCACCCTCAGCAAACAGGTTCCAAGTCATCCCTAGCACAGCACTTTGAGGCTGATGGGAGGAGGTTTTTTTTTTTTAAATTTTTTTTCTCTTTGCATTTTGTGGCTTTTTTTTTTTTTTTTTTAATTCTTGACTGGGCATCTAAATACCAGCTGCCCAGGGCTGTGGTGCAGAAAGTCTTTGATTTATGAGGCCTCCATTCAGTTCAGTTTGCCTCCTCCTGTAGTTCCCATGGGAAAAGTTGCTCTTCACTTCCTATCCAAAATTTCCTCTATGGGATGGCTGGGAGCTGTAAGACAACCACCACCTTGCCACAGTTTTCTCAGAAAATTGAGCTGCAGATGCTGCTGCTGCTGTGCCAAATTTGTTAAAGCACCAAAAAGGTACCAGGGGAAGAGGAAAGGCAGGGACTAGAGTTTTCCTAAGGTTTAAAAATCCTGGTTATCCAATCTAATGCCCAATGTAGAGGAGGAAACCAGCGTGTGGAAACAGAGACAGAAAACATCCTACCTCCACAGAGCATCCCCCTGGGTACAAATCCTCTGCCACAGCCTCCAGGAACACAAACACCCCCTCCCCTCCTGCCCCCAGGGGAAAAGCTGATGCCAAAGGTTGGGATAGGACTGGAGAGAAATACCTGTGACAAGACTCTGCCCCAGTCCTTCTGCTTTAAACAGGGCACCATACCTGTTGTTTGGCTGCCTGAACTACCCCAGTAAACCCAGTCTGCCTTGTCTGTCTGCCCAGTGCTTTGGAGACCCATGCTGCTGGGGCTGTGATTCCCAATAGGAATATTTTCACTTCTTTTTGTCTCCACAAGGAAAAACTTTTTTTTTATTTATTTTTTTCAGAGGCTGCTGATTCTCTGCCAGAGCAGCTCCCTTCTCCTACAGCCATGCACTCCCTTCTCTATTGCTGTCCCCTGCTACTGTGTTGTTATGAAGTGATGCCAAGTGTCTGCTTGAATTGTTTCAGGACAGAGATTCTGATCTGTCTGAGAGAGGAGAGACCCATTAATCTCAGTGTCAGCTATTACTGTGAACAGAGGCACCAGAAACACCAGCAACGTGCCCTGGAAACTCCTACTCGGGTCAGCAGGTTTCCTCAGCTCTGTGTGACAAATTTCATGTCACCTGTAGATGTCTGATTCTCAGGCACGTGCTGCTTGAGGTTACCACTCATCCTCACGAACTCAAACTGGACAGGAACTCTGCATTTGTACCTCTGACCTTGCCAGGGTTTTCCTCCTGGATGGGTTTAGGAGATGCTGCAAGACAAAGAGCAGATTCCCACCCTCTGCAGTTCCAGCCATCAAAATCCTGGCTGATTCTGATCCTGATCCTTCCCTGATGGAAGCAGGAGAGAGCACTCAGCCCCTCCTCTTCCCAAAGCAGGAATTTCAGCCTGTCACTAGGGATGGAAGGGCTGCAGGGTGCACCCCCTGTGCCAGCACTTGAGACAGCAAGATACAAAAGGCTTCAAGACTTTTACACCCCAGTTACACCCCTGAGACCCCACTGCTGTCAAGGGGCTCCCACCTGCACCCTGGGGCAGAGCTCAGCCCCACAATATGCAGACTTGTTTTTTAGCCCCATTCCCTGACAGATATGGTCAAAATATGCATAAATGTTTATTTATTTCCTGCACAGGAACATCTCAGAAGGAGAAAATAGATGCTCAGCAACGATCTCTGCTCACCTGCAGAGATTGATGGTTGGGTGCACAGCTGAACATCAGTGCTGAGGGTGCCCTAAAGCCAGAGCAGTTTCCACTCCCCAGCTCTTCTGACTTCTTGCACCTGCAGGTCTGGTTCAGCCAAGCCCTCGCAGGCACAGCCAGGAGCCTAAGGAAGCTGCATCTGGTTGAACACGGGGAGGATGCTTTGAGCTAAACCTGCAAAGCCTTGGTTTGGAGCAAGTGAGAGAGTTTAGAGAGCAGAGGTTATGCTGGTGCTCCTCAGGCACCCAAGAGGTCTGCAGTATTTAGGGCCACCCTGCACCCTTGTTTAACCCTTTAGTTTTGCAAGCTGACAGTTTCAGAAAGCTCAAACAGTTCCATCAGGTTTGAAAAACCCAACTGCAAACGAGGCAGAAAAATGGGGCACAAGAGCTTTGAAGAGACTGTGAGTAGCACTGTATCTCAGCAGGAGTTCCCCTGCACACACTGTCACAGCTGTGAGGACAAAATTTTTCCAGTTCTGGGGCTGTCACCACCTCTCTCATCCTCCATTGAGCTCTTGGTGTGTCAGGCAGAGCTGAGCTCCTCTCTGCAATATCAGGATTGCATCATTCCTGCACCCACCATGAGGCAGGACAAGGGACCTACAGACCCGGAGCCCCCACTCCAGGGCTACACAGTGGGCTCTCTCCTAACAGGAAAAAAAATGCTGAGACAGCTTCTGGGTAAAGATGAGAAGTATCATCTCCCCAGATGAAGAATTTGGGGAAATTCTCTGCAAAATCTGAGACTTTCTGGGGTATTTCCAGTGGAGAGGCTGAGCTGGGCTCTAATTGTCAATGCAATTAAATACATCAGGCACAGACACACAAAAAGGGCAGACCTCCCATCTTTGTGTATTTATTTTCTGGCTCAGGGTAGGAATCTAAAGAGGGCTGGTTTGAAAGGTACTTTCCATGAGCCTGGAGTCCATCTGTGCTTCCCCCTAACACATGTGAATAGAAACCTGAGCTGTCCTGGAGGGTGCAAACCTCTGAGTTTGGGGCAGTCTGCTTTCAGGTGAAAGGCCCTGGCAAGAGAAACCCCCAGACACATCCAGAAAGGAATAAAACCAACTGTGCAGGCAGTTCCTGGGTTAGAACCAGCAGATCCACGTCCATCTGCATGGAGCAGGGGACCTGCTCCACTCTGCCTGTCTTGGGCCACCAAAAAGCTTCCTGGGGACAACTCTGGAAGCAGAAATGCAGGATGGAGCCACCTGCCCAGGGATTTGCTGCTCCTCACTCCTCATGATGGCACCACAAGCACCACACCTGAGCTGATCTGGGCCTTGGCTGATTAGGGAGATGGAGCAGCAGTGCAGGACTCAGCACCAGGGCAATACAGAGGCACCAAAACTGGTATTTTGCTGCTTTGCAGGAGTCTGAGACAGAGCACCAGCCAAGAACCCTCCTCATGGGCAAGACCTGCAACCAGGATGGCCTGGAGTCTGGTGCAAAGAATAAAATGGGATTCTATTTCCTTAAACCCTATTGCAAAGAATAAAATGGGATTTATCTCCTGAAACCCTGAGGCTGGTCCCTACACCCTTGATTTCCCATTTGCCCAAGGGCACAGGGCAGAAGGATGGAGAGCTGCACTCCTGCCCTGGTGCTGCCTCTGACTTCTGCTCTCAAAGAGGAAGTTGATAAAAACCTCCCTTAGTTGCAAAAAAGACAATCAGATTTCCAAACTGCTCAAAAAGGGCTCCATAGTCTGGCAGCACCATTAACCCTTTGCAGAAGGCAGGTCTGCACCTGGGGACACCAGATACCCTGCTCAGCTCTTTGGGGGCTTTCTGCCCACCCCCCCAAGCTGTTCCTTACATTCTTTGTGATGCTGCTGCTATCTTGGGACCTATCACATGTCAATTCTGCTCTCCTTGATAACCAGGTTGGAGAGAGGAGGGGAGGGAGAAGAGGGAGGGGGAGGTTAGGGGGAAAACTGCTGTCCCTAAGTTGCTCATCCACTGCAAAAGATGAGCAGAGGGGGGAAACAAAACCCATCATCCACTCATCAAAACACTCAGCTCCTGCTGGGAAGAGCCAGCTCCTCAGGGATTCTGTGGGGTTCCCCAATTCCGAGTTCCAGCCCCAAAGTCCTGATTCCAAGGGATTCCTCAGGAGAGCCAAGTTTCACCTCTCTTTTGGACCTTGTGTATTGCTTTTTTTTTTTTTTTTTTTTTTCCCAAATTTCTTTTGCTGCCCTGGCTTAGGAAGATGATGCTTACCCTGCCCCTGGGGGAAGAGCAAAGAGACCTGCAGCAGGCAGGACCCAAGGACCACCAGCCCAGCCAGCTTTCTCCACACAGGAGCTGCTCAAACCTCTGTAACACACACAGTTACAAGGAACAAGCTGCTCCCCCCATCCCTGGGAGGTTTTAAGGCCAGGCTGGAGAGGGCTCTGAGCAACCTGATCAGGTTGGAGGTTTCCCTGCCCATGGCACTGGGGGAGCTTGGAGGTCCCATCCAACCCTGACAATTCTGTGATGATTCTAAGAGATCTCCTGGTTTCTAAGAGGCAGCTGAGGCATCAGCTTGGCCTCAGCTCCCAACACATCCCCATCACAATCTTGCAAATGCCCTTTTGGAAACCTCTTGCCACGCAGCAACCTCTCTGCCAGCCCTGGGCCCTTTGATTGCTCCTCTCATGCTTCCATTCCACCCCAGCTGTAGATGTCAGAAACCTTTGGAAAAAAGGAAAAAAAAAAAGGTCCCAAGCACCTCACTTTCCACCCAGGCAGGAGCTGGGCAGCTCAGTCCCCCCTGTGCCCTCTCTTCCAGCTGGGGATTTCTTGGTCCTGGCCCAGGATGGGGCACCCTGGCTGGGGTAAGCAGGTGCTTGGGGGTTTCTCCCCCTTTTCCTCTCCTTTCTCTCTGCCTCCTCTCTCAGTCTGTGATTACATCCTGCCTGTTTAACTGCCACAGCCAGATGTGGGCAGCCCCTTCAGTTCTCAGAGAAGAAAAAAGAAACAAAACAAGACATGGTGACTGTTGTCTGCATGTGCAACACAGCCCAGAGTGTACCCTGAGCCCACAGAACCTTTCTTTGGGCTGTGGGAACTCAGTGCATCAGAACATCAGAGACCCAGTCTTAAATATTTACCCCAAAATAGACCCTGATGTTGGGGAGGTTGAGGAAATGCAGCCTCTCCCAGACTGCAAATGCCTTCCCAATCCAAACCTCCTAAAACCAGGGGAGGTCTCAGTCCTCCCTGCCCCAGGAGCCTTCTCTCCCCAGCACAGCCCTGTGCTACCCTCCTGGACTCCTTGCTGCCCTCAGTCCTGGAGCTCCCCTGCCCTGCAGCCAAACTGGAGCCACAGAAAACTCTTCCCACATCAAGCCCAGGAGCAGCTTTGCTTCTTCCCAGCCCGAGCAACTTCTCTGCTGCAGAAATGTGTGATCCTGAGCTCCAGGGAATACCCTCTGCGTTACACTTTGGGGACACCAGCAGCTTCTTGGCTTGATGGGGTGACATAAGTCATGCTCTGAGGAAAACTTTGTCCTGGGAAGATGGTCCAGGGTCAACAGTTTCTAGCCACGAACAATATTTTTTTTTCCTCTTCAAAATTGCCCTTCCTAGGACAGAGAATACTCTGGGATTTCCCAGCCCACCACCACCAGGTGGGACCCTCAGGACATCAAGAGCTGCTCAACAGAAGGTCAGGGAGCACAGAGCAAGTTGAACTGGGGTTATGGAGAGAGCTTCAGACTTAGAGAGGAAGAGACAGAGACATGAAGGAGGAAGGAAGGGAGATGATATCCATCCCCATGGCCAGAGCAGGGAGGTGAAGAGGCAGAATAAGCAGCCAAGCCTATCACTGCCTCCCAGCTGCTGTGGCTCCCCAGAGACAGGCAGTGGGTCACAGCCCCCTGGGGACAGGGCTGGCATCTACACCAAGCTTTATCAGCCACTCTTTCTTCTCTCTGTCTTTCTCCAAACTCTTGATTTCCAAAAAGGGTGGGAGGTGTCACAGAATCAGCAACACATCCTGACCAGCTGCTGCCACCCTCTATCTCTGCCTCACCCCTTGTGTCTCTCACTGCTGCTTCTGAACCCCCAGAGTGGGAGGAGGGACATTACCCCAGAGTCTGGAGGGATGCAGAGGTCTGGGGGGTTCAGTTCTGAGGTCACATTTGGTCTGACTGATCCAAGACTTCCACAGATCAATGGACTTTGGGTCAGGTTCCTGGGGAAAGAGCAATATGGAGGGGAAAAAAAAAAAAAAAAAGTGTTCCCAGCTCAGGCTTATTCCATGACATGATCTGGAGCCTTTCTTGCCTGCCAAGGAGGTAAGAACAGGCAGGAGAGGGCTAAGAGTTTTGGTTTTTTTTAACACCCAAGGCTTCCCATGAAGTGTGGGAACACCCACACTTCCATGAAGTGTGAAGATGCCCTGATCATCCCTCTCACCTGGAGAGTGGGATTCTCCCATGGGCACAGGCAGGAGATGTAGGCACAGACATGGCTGGCTGGGACTTCCCACCCATTTAAACAGTGATCCTTAAGCATCCAATTCCCATCTGAAAATGCCTCTGTGTTGGCAAAGGAAGCACTTTCTGAAGGGTGTTTGATTTTGAGGGTCACTATGAAATGCAAATCATTTTAAAAATCAAGAAAGGCTGTAAAAATAAACAACTGCTTTGAGGGGAAGGGGAAAAAAAGCATTAATTTTCTTTCAATGATATTAAAGTGATTTAATAAACCTCCTTCTCCTTGCTCTCCCCACTGCCTATTTCAGGATATCTTCCCAAGATCCCTACTTTTACTCTTAAGATCCTTTTTTTCAAGGCCAGATGAATAAACTTAAGGCTTTGTTCTTAGGAAGAATCTTTTATCAGCTTCTTGCCCTGATAGTGACAATTTTCATTTCATCTGAAAATGGGGATGGGGAGCTAGATTTGATCAAACAAGATTCAATCCAAACCCAAACTCTAAACTCAGCTTGAAGCTTTTGAGAAAGTCCAATAAGTTTGCAGAAATTCCTACATTTCATCCATTGCTGCTGCTTCTGTATTTCCACTGGGAAGAAAAAAAACGATTTTCAGACTCTTGTGTTTAGATTTACAGACACAGGCATTTCCTCAAAGTACTTGGCTAAGAAACACCACACCAGTATTCTTAAAATGACACATTTAATGGGCAAATAAAGGTGGCAGCTGTCATAACCCCTCTCTTGTCACCCACTCTGGTGACACTAAGCACCTGCCTCACTTGGCATCTGTTCCAGACACATCACTGATGGATAAGCTCTTTCTCTTCCATTTTAAAGGTGGGGAAAAACCATACAGAAAGTGAAGCATCTTGCTATCTGCAGAGACCAAAGGTAGAACCAGGCCCTCCTGTCCTGGGGTTTCAGTCTCATTGCTCCTCAGCAGCAGACAAAAAGTCTGCACCACATAGAATCCTAGAACTGGCTGGGTTGGAAGGGACCTCAGAGCTCATCAAGTCCAACCCTTGCTCCACTCCCCCCGTGGTTCCCAGCCCATGGCACTGAGTGCCACATCCAGGCTCTTTTGAAATATCTCCAGGGATGGAGAATCCACCCCTTCCCTGGGCAGCCCATTCCAATGGCTGAGCACCCTCTCCAGGAAGAAATTCTTTCTAATGTCCAACCTAAACCTCCCCTGGCACAACTTGAGACCTCTTGTGCCCTCTTGTCTTGCTGAGAGTTGCCTGGGAAAAGAGCCCAACCCCCCCCTGGCTCCAACCTCCTTTCAGGGAGTTGCAGAGAGTGATGAGGTCTCCCCTGAGCCTCCTCTTCTCCAGCCTCAACACCCCCAGCTCCCTCAGCCCTTCCTCACAGGAATTCTGCTGGATCCCTTCCCAGCCTCCTTGCTCTTCTCTGGACCTGCTCCAGCACCTCAATCTCCTTCCTGAGCTGAGGGGCCCAGAACTGGACACAGGACTCAAGCTGTGGCCTCCCCAGGGCTGAGCACAGGGGCAGAATCCCTTCCCTGGACCTGCTGGCCACGCTGTTCCTGAGCCAGCCCAGGATGCCATTGGCCTTCTTGGCCACCTGGGCACACTGCTGGCTCCTCTTCAGCTTCCTGGCAATCCAGACTCCCAGCTCCCTTTCTGCCACTCTGTGCCCAGCCTGGAGCTCCCCATGGGGTTCTTGTGGCCAAAGTGCAGGACATGGCACTTGGAATGTTGAACCTCATCCCGTTGGGATCAGCCCAACTCTATCACATCACTCATCATGGTGGGAAGCATCTCCAAAAGTGAGGAAAACCCCCTCAGTCCTAACTTGAAGAACTTTAGCAAACCATGTCCATGTGTAAGAGCCAGCTGAGGCATGTGGGCTCTTCAGGGTCCATCCCAACACCTTCTACACCCTTTGGAAATTGGAAGAGCTCAGAAAAGGAGATCCCTGCCAAGGAAAGCATCTGCCTGGAGTTACCCTCAGCCCATCCTGCAAAAAAGCAGCATCCCACCACCCCATCCCTGGACTGGCAGGATTCCTTCCCCCAGCCCTGCTCTGAGAAACAGAACACCCACCGTGTGGTTTCCTGAAATGATAGCAACTTTTTGTCAGAGGCAGGAGGAAGAAACCCAGCTGTGCTGAGTGGAGAGCTGCTGGTGCTGCTCCAGGGTGAGGCTGTCACCCTCTGGGCCCAGCACCAGCACCCAACTCTGCAAAATATCAAAGGTTCAGAGCAAAGGTGGCTTCATCTGGCAAGTTGTTAGCCACAGAGGGAGGAGAAAAAAAAACCCAAAACCACGCAGGAGGCATTGTCCTGGCTGAGCTTTGATGCTGACATCTGCCTGACAAAAGCAGCAGTGCCCACCTTGCTGTGCTGTGCTCCCCCTGACATCTGGGGGTGACATTTAAACACCAGGCAGACACTTACAGACCAAGATAAAACACACCAAGTGTTTATTTGTACAGGGGGAGGCAACCAGGGCTGGTTCTGCTTCTGCTGCCATTACACATTGCATTGACACCTCTTGAGCAAGGATGAGAGAAGGAGGATTCACGATTTGAAAAAGTTTAGGGTGAGAAATATGGCTCCAACTGTGACCAGTCCATGGTAGGGACAAGGAAAAGGCAAGGTGCCTTCTCCCAGAGTCCTTCTAACTGGTTTTAGGGTCCCCAGCAGCCTGATCATCAGCTTTTGATGGCACAAGAGAGGCTGGGCAGACAAGTACTGGCTCTCTCCTGAACATGTCTTTGGCTGTCCCTGACACCCTTGGGGATATTCTGATTTACAGCATCCCAGTACCAAGGAACTGCAGCAGTGACTGTTCCATCCAGCATTTGGCATGTCCAAAGCAGCTGCACACAGCTTGCCCAGAGCAAGGACTGGATGTCAGGTTGACAGCCTGCAGATAAGATTGGGCAGAGAACTTGCTGTCCTCTCCAGAGCTGGAGGGAAGGTGAGGACCATTTGTCTGCAAGAATCTGCACCAGAGAGCATCCCCTAAACCTGGCAGTGTTCTTCTGCCTGTTCTCAGCAAACCCCAACATCTCTGGTTCCTAAGAAGAAAAAAAAAAAGTTCACATCTAACTGGTTGCACAAAAGCAGATTTAACCCAGCTCCTCATCACCCTTGGATCCTGCAAGCTTCAGGCAAACAGGGACAGAACATTCACTGAGTCACTGATGAGCCAGGATGAGCTGACCAGAGATCTGCAATAGTTCTTGGCAGCAGAGGTTCTGGCCAGCCTGGAGGTTTGGGTTTCCATGCTTGGATTAGATGGCACTGACTCAGAACCAGAGCTGGGGGCTGGCAGAATGGGAAGGAACAGCTTTGCCTCAGCTAAGTGGTGCTGGAACAAAAAACTCAGCAAATACCCATCAGCCCAGCCCTGCTTTGAGCAGGAAAGATGCTCTGACATTCCGGCTCCAAGCAGAGCTCCTGGGACCCTTCTTCTTGTTGTAGGCTCATCCTTACAGAGCTACAACTTGAAAAAGAAGACACTGGGTGAGAGAAGCCTGCACAAGTGGCAGGGGAGAAGGAGAGGCAGGGGATGAGGTTCAACACGGCCAAGTGCCGGGTCCTGCACTTTGGCCACAAGAACCCCATGGGGAGCTCCAGGCTGGGCACAGAGTGGCAGAAAGGGAGCTGGGAGTCTGGATTGCCAGGAAGCTGAAGAGGAGCCAGCAGTGTGCCCAGGTGGCCAAGAAGGCCAATGGCATCCTGGGCTGGCTCAGGAACAGCGTGGCCAGCAGGTCCAGGGAAGGGATTCTGCCCCTGTGCTCAGCCCTGGGGAGGCCACAGCTTGAGTCCTGTGTCCAGTTCTGGGCCCCTCAGCTCAGGAAGGAGATTGAGGTGCTGGAGCAGGTCCAGAGAAGAGCAAGGAGGCTGGGAAGGGATCCAGCACAAGTCCTGTGAGGAAGGGCTGAGGGAGCTGGGGGTGTTGAGGCTGGAGAAGAGGAGGCTCAGGGGAGACCTCATCACTCTCTCCAACTCCCTGAAAGGAGGTTGGAGCCAGGGGGGGGTTGGGCTCTTTTCCCAGGCAACTCTCAGCAAGACAAGAGGGCACAAGAGGTCTCAAGTTGTGCCAGGGGAGGTTTAGGTTGGACATGAGAAAGAATTTCTTTCTGGAGAGGGTGCTCAGCCATTGGAATGGGCTGCCCAGGGAAGGGGTGGATTCTCCATCCCTGGAGATATTTCAAAAGAGCCTGGATGTGGCACTCAGTGCCATGGGCTGGGAACCACGGGGGGAGTGGAGCAAGGGTTGGATTTGATGAGCTCTGAGGTCCCTTCTAACCCAGCCCATTCTATGATTCTATGGGAGAAGGAGAGGCAGGGGAAAAGGAGAGGCAGGGACCAGCTCCAGACACCAGCTCCAGACACTGCCCTGTAGCATCCCCTCAGCAGGACACCAGCCCCCATCTGCCTGCTGAGGAGCTGGCTCCAGACACCTCCCTGCTGCACCCAGCTGAACCACAGCTCTATCTTCAGCCTCGATTGGGAGCCCTGACATGTTTGGGAGTGTTCTGCACCCTGGAGGAGCCCAATTGCCTTCCCCTAGGAAGAGATGCAGCAGATTTCCCATTTTGAACTGCCCAGCCCTGCAGTCCCAGCACCTGGATCTTGTTATGGCTCTGTGAGATCAAAAAAAGCCCTGGACCACCAAACACCTTCTCCCCTCGTGGTTATTGATAGGTTTGATTAAACAGCTTCAACTTTATTCTGAGAAGCTCCATGGAATGCCCAACTTGCTCACTGAGATGCATTTTGCATTCTGGAAACTCCTCCCCACCCCCTGTGCACGTTACAGGTGTTTGGAAAGGGAATGGAAATTCCAGAGAGTTCCCCTCCAGCCCCACATCTCACCACCAGCCAGGGCAGTTCTTTCTACCAAATAAGAAAATAAATAAAAGCAGCAAGAAATCTGCAAGGATTTTACTTCTTAGAGGCTTTAATTAAGGCACATCTATTGCCAACACCACCACTGCTTTCCAGAGGAGGTTACTGAACACCAACAAACAATATTTCTCAAAATAGTAAATAAATCAATAAGAAAATAGAGGCAACATGACTATAAGCTCTCTGCATGTGAGGTTTTTTTCTGCAGGGCATATGTCCATGTCACTAGAGGAAAAAACCACCCAGAACATTCATCTGATGTGCACTTTAGTCCCTCCTTGCCTAAAAGTGGCTTCATCTGCACAGCACATGCTCATCACTTGCACGACAAAAGCTCTCAAATCCCTCAGTCAAAGATTTTGGGGGCTCACAGGTGCAGGGAGGATTTTGGTGGCATCCTACAGCTGGGGGCTGCAAGCAGCTCAGTGGACACACAGTTATTTTGTTTTCCGAATTAAGTGGCTCAAAAATAAGAAGATTTTGGTCCCAAGGTGCCCTCTGGTGGCAACAGTGCTGGGGTGGCTCGGGGCAGACCTGGAGCTGCCTCCTCCTTTGAGGGTTGGAACCAACCTGCAGCAGCTCCATCCTCTGCTCTGAGCACGTCCAGGGCACATCTCAGGGGCAAGGCAGAGGCACCAGGAAATTTCTGAGCACAAAGGGACATGAGGTCACTTGGCCTGACACTTCCTGCACCGTTTCACCCCAAAACTGAGCTCTAATTTCCAGCAGATTAACCACCTACCTCTCTTCACAGTTGTGGTTTGAAAACACCAAGGTCACACAGGCAGCTCTTCTGCACCTCCCAGGCCCAAAAACCTGCAAAGCCTTGGGCTCTCCCAAACCAGGGAGAAAGTCCAGAGGCATCAGTTCCCATTTTTCTTTTTAAACCTGAATTTCAACAAGTTTTACAGCTTCTCCTGATATTGTACATATCAGAGTAGATAGATAATTAGAGCACACAGATAAGAGTAGATGTAATATTTTAGGGCTTCCCCTGATAGTGTACATATCAGGGTAGATATAAGAGAAGAGATATAATATTTAGAGCTTCCCCTGATACTGTACATATCAGAACAGAATATTTTAGGGCTTCCTCTGATACTGTACATATCAGAGGAACCAGGCAGCTGGACCTCAACAAGGTCTTGTCTGGGGTCACACAACTCTTCAGTGTCAACCCAGCTGGGAATCCTAACTCTTACTTCTTTTAAATATTCCCCACACCATTCAGAGGAAAAGCACATGAACTTTTTTTCCTTTCTCAGGTTGACCCCACTGTGAAAGTAGGGTTTGGTTTTGGTTTTTTTTTTTTGTTTTTTTGGTGGTGGTGTTTTGGGTTTTTGGGTTTGTTTTGTTTTTTGTTTTTTTTTTCTGCTAAAAATGTGAAACAAGAGGCAAGTTCCAATCTTTGGGAAAACACAACGTGCCCAGGAAGGCACCCAGACCATTTTCTCATTTTGCTGCCAGATGACCAATTTCACAGCACTCCAGAGGAAACTGGGACATGAGATTGGCAAAGCCTTCCAGTGGCATTTCCCAGTGCACAGCAGCTCTGAAAGAAAGATGCCACCCTCCACCTCTGGACACAAACTGCCAGCAGGGTTCCCTTCCAAATTCTGTCCCTTTCAGCTTGGATCCCTGGCAACATCTTTTAGCAGGGTTCCTTTTTTCCAGTCCCCTCCTGTCCTGGCTGACTGATCTCCTCTAGTGGCTGCTACCAGCTACTTCAGGGACCTCTGAGGAACTCTTCAAGCCCTGACTCATTGGGGCTTTTTGCAAGTTTTCTGTTCCCACCCCACCAGTCAGAGGGGAGCAAAGTGTAAGGGAAGAATGATGCCCCCACGCCAGAAGGAGGGGCCTTGTACCCACAATTTTAGGGCTATCTATAAATTTATGGATTTCTGTCAGGCTCTGGAAACTCTGCTTGTGATGGACTGCACTGCTCTGGAGATTTCCAAGAGTACTGAGTCCCCAAAAAAAGGATTTTCATGGCAGATGCTGCTTTCTGTCAGCTCTGGAAGCAGCTCCCAAGGGATGGCAGTACTTACAGAGGGGAACATGAAAACCAGAGGTCTGGCTGTGGTTGCTCAGCAGGCTGGCTGCAGAGCCAGGGCTTGAAATAACTACCTGGGAAGTGCTGACACATGGGAGAGGGAACTCTTGCCTCTGGCAGGGCTCTTTCTTTCCTACAAAAACTAAAGGAAAAAAAGACAGTGCCACTTTCTCATGAACTGCCCAGGCTTCAGTTTCCAGCTCCTAGAAAGATGCCCCAGGAGTGCTCAGCACCTTCCATCCATACTGACAGAGACAAGGATTGCATAGGAAAAAAACCCCACACAAAACCCAGGGTTTCAGAGAGAACTGAGGGCAGAGAGAAGCTGAGCAGCTCTCCAGAGCAGCAGCTGATTTCCCAGAGCAGGAGAAGGGGGTTGGGTCTCAGGCAGTGTTTTTCAGGATTGTGTCTGCTTTACACAACAACATTCAATGCCTGAACACTCCTGAAGGCAGGGCCTGGAAGTCAGGTTCTTCCATTCAAGGCAAGGGCTGCAAATACCAGGCTGGAAAGGGATTTTAGAAAGTGCTGGAAACAAAAGCTCAAGGAGGGACCTGTCCTCAGGCAATAAACCAAGCAGGAGTTAGAGATCTGTGCTGTATTTCTATTGCAGACTTCACAGTCTCACCAAGATGAGGGGAATAACACCCTCATCCTCCTCCCTGTGTGGTGAGGGAGTGAAGGAGTTAAGAGCAGAGATAAGAGCAGAGTCAGGTCCTGACCTGCAGCCACCCCAAACACCTGAATGCTTCTCCCTCACTCCCCACAGGCTCCCAACCATGATCCCTTCAGCCTGAGATGTTTCAGAATCCTTAGCTGGGGGTGTTGAGGCTGGAGAAGAGGAGGCTCAGGGGAGACCTCATCACTCTCTCCAACTCCCTGAAAGGAGGTTGGAGCCAGGGGGGGGTTGGGCTCTTTTCCCAGGCAACTCTCAGCAAGACAAGAGGGCACAAGAGGTCTCAAGTTGTGCCAGGGGAGGTTTAGGTTGGACATTAGAAAGAATTTCTTTCTGGAGAGGGTGCTCAGCCATTGGAATGGGCTGCCCAGGGAAGGGGTGGATTCTCCATCCCTGGAGATATTTCCAAAGAGCCTGGATGTGGCACTCAGTGCCATGGGCTGGGAACCACGGGGGGAGTGGATCAAGGCTTGGACTTGATGAGCTCTGAGGTCCCTTCCAACCCAGCCAATTCTATGATCAGGATTCCTTTTCCTTTTTTTCTCCTGCTGGATGTGATGGGAGGCACATTATGAGCAAGCCTTGCTCATGCCCTGATGCACACAACCTGCCTGTCCACACGTGCTTCCCATGTTCTCAGCCCCTGGATTTGCTTGGGAATTGGTGGAATTAACATGGTGGCAAGATGACACCAAGGGACACAACACTTCCCATGGTACCAGACACAGTTCCCACCAACCTGAAAGCCCCCCCAGGGCTCCTACACCCATTTCTGGCTCACCTCCAGCCTGTCTCTGCAGCAGAAGCACAGCACTGATGTGTTCAGTCCAGACCTGCAGCGTTCACCTTTCCCAGCCAAACCAGTGAGGTCAGACAAATTTTGAGGGTTGCACAGCAAACTGCAGCCAAGCAACATCAACTGCTCACATTTCCCCCCATTTTTTCATCTATAGTGTCAGCTTCCTCACTAGCATGCAAGACCTCCAGAAATTCCTTGGCTGGAAGCCACAAGGGTTCAGCATCTCTCTCTCTCTTTTCCCAAGATGTTCAGGGGCTGAGAACTCAACCCCACCTCCCCTACAAAGCCCTGGCAGAGACAGATGTCCCTGCCAAGGGGTGACAAAGTGGCTGTCTCATGGCTTGGCAGAACACTTGAGACCCTGGGAATTCACATCTAGAAACTGCAGCAAGATCCCCAGGCAGCACCAGCCCCTTCCCACACACCCATTTCAAGGTACTTCCCATATTTTAGCACCATGACACCCACCAGCCCCCTGCCACCTGTCTGCCCTGTCCCTGAGCACATAAAGCATTAAATTGCCCTTAATTTCCAGTCTCTGAAACGCTGTTGCCTCCTACCTTTGATGATCAAGGGTTTTGCTCCTCCAGGCACGTTTGCTTTAACAATTCAGCCTCCACCTTCCTCTGCCCTACCTGCTCGAGGCTTTTTCCTGCTGAAAAGCCAGCAGGCTGTGGAAGCTGGGTTGCCATCCACAACAAGTGAGATCAAGACCTTTAACTTCCAGCAAGGCAGCTGGTGTTTACATCATTTTTTTTCCCCTCTCTCCCAGGCAGCAATTGGTTCTTACAACGTTCTTGCTCTCCCACTCATGCACTGACACAGGAAGCGAGGGGGGGGAAGTTGTAGTCTGGGGATTTCCTGTTCTTTCTGAACCGCTGAGCTGACCCCAAAGCTTTGATCTAAAGATCTAAAAGCAGCCGGGCTGCTACCCCGAGTCTCAGCTCAGAGCACACTTTGCTTACACCAGGAAAGCCTGAGCCGCTCCCATGGTTACAGACTCCGGGCGCTTCTCAAGCTCTTTCAGGAAATCCTTTCCCCACGGGAGTTACTCTAATGCCACGCCACGAGGTTGTGCAGGGTGGGAGCTCTGCCCCTTAAGAGCTCAGATAAGAAATAGAAAATCACAAATTTCCCCGGTGAAGGTGGAAGGGGCTTGGTCCGGAGCCTCGGGACGCGGAGAACTCAACCTCACACCCTCACCCCTCGGGCTCAGACACCGCCGCTCGGAACCATCCCGGGACCCACGGGGGTGCGGGCAGCGCCCAGAGGCCCCGAGGCTGCCGCGGGCTCAGCGCTGAAGGGTGAGAGGCAGCGAGGGGCGGTGCGGGGAGGTCCCGCAGCCCCCCGGACTACAACTCCCACAATGCCCCGCGCGCCTCGCACCGCGCACCCGCCGCACCTGACGCACGCGCGCCTCGCACCGCATGGCTCCAAGATGGCCGACACAGCGTCCGGGAGCTCCGGCACGGTAACGGCGGAGCCCCGGAGGGACCCGAACCCACCGGGGAGGGCGTGGGGCGCGGGGAAGGAGGGAGAGGCGGGAGGAGCTGCTGCGGCCGCTGCCTCCGGGACGCTGAGGCGGCTGCGGCCTGCGCGTGGGGCTTTAAGGCGGAGGCTGAGGCGAGGGGGGCGCTGATTGGCTGTGTGAGAGGAGGGAGGCGGGGCTCGGTTCTTGCACTGGGATTGGCTGGCGGGGAGGTGGAGGGGCGGGGCTGAGCAGGGGGGCGGTTTTTTTAAAGGGGCCGCAGATTCGTGTGGGGGTGGGTGTGGGGGTGGGTGTGGGGGTGTGTGGGGTGTGGGGGGGGGGGGGGGGGGGGGGTGTGGGGTGTGTGTGGGTGGGGGTGTGGGGGTGTGGGGGGGGGGTGTGGGGTGTGTGGGTGTGGGGTTGTGGGGTGGGGGGGGGTGGGGGGTGTAGGGGGGTGTGGGTGGGGGGGTGTGGGGGGGGTGTGGGTGTGGGGGGGGTGTGGAGGGGTCGGGGTGTGGGTGTGTGTATGTATGTGTGTGTGTGGAGGGGTGTGTGTCTTTGTGTATGTCTGTGTTTGTGTGCGTGTGTGTGTGTCTGTGTGTGTGTGCACATGTGTGCCTGTGTGTGTGTACACGTGTATGTTTGTGTGTGCTCATGTGTGTGTGCTCACATGTATGTGTGCACCTTTATGTATGCACATGTGTGTGTGTGCACGTGTGTATGTGTGTGTGTGCACACGTATGTGTGCGTGTGTGCACGTGTGCGTGTGCACACGTGTGCGTGTGTAGGTGTAGATGAATAGCCCAGCACCACCACCGTGTCCCATCCCTGCTCTGTGCCCGCAGAGCTCTGTTTGGTGACAGTGGTGAGCTGGGTGTGTGTGACACGGGGGTGGCTCCGTGTCCCTGAGCTCCGGGGCTGTGCCGGGGGGGGTTCCGTGTCCGCAGCGCTCGGGCAGCAAGCTCGGCACCACCCCCGCGGATAACTATTACCTGGCCCGGAGGAGAACCCTGCAGGTGGTGGTCAGCTCCCTGCTGACCGAGGCCGGGTTCGAGAGCGCCGAGAAGGCGGCGGTGGAGACGCTGACGGAGATGCTGCAGAGCTGTGAGTGTCCCCGGGGCACAGCCACCCCCGGGCAGCTCTCTCTTGTCACCTCGTTCATTGTTTTGCTGGTTTTTTCCCGTTTTTCAGCGTCTTGTGTTAATGATGTCAAGGCTGGATGTAAGGTGTCTGAGCTCAGAGGTGCTTGTTTGTACTCTGAGTACTCACTGGATACTCATTAGGTGCTCACTAGATACTCATTAGGTGCTCACTAGATACTCACAAGGTGCTCACTAGATACTCACAAGGTTCTCTACTAAGCTCCCTGTACTGAGATGCTGCCAGAATAAATAAAGAAGTTTCAGGTATTTGGGGAGTTCAGGCTCCATTCCTGTTCCCGTTCTTCTCCCATTTCATGTTTTTTACTGAAATCAGGAGGTGATCTGGTTCTGTATTTTTTCACACCCATGATGCAGATTTGCCTTTTACATTTATGTAAAGTGTCTGTCCTTTGATCTGTGGTGTCCTTTTGCACCTACTTTAATTTTAAATACACACACTGGAAGCCACTGGGTTCTGTGAATTATTTCTCATTCCGTGCTAAATTTCCTAAAAATTCAGTTTTTTGAAGTCAGGGCTGGGCTGATCCACACGTTCTCTCTCTGAATTGAATCTATGATGATGTTTTTTTTTCTTTTTCCCCTCAGATATTTCTGAAATTGGAAGGAGTGCAAAGTCCTACTGTGAGCATACAGCCAGAACGCAGCCTACGCTCTCAGACATCGTGGTTACTCTTGTGGAAATGGGTGAGTAGTTGAGTAGTAGTGGACTAGTAGGTCCCACTAATGCCAGCTACACGTGTTGCAGACACTTGGGATGTGCTGCATTGGTGGAAAAATCTTTTCCCCCCATGTTTCTAGAGTTTGTGTGATGCTTCAGGCAGGCACTCAGCTACTGCAGACCTGGTATGAATATATACAGTGCTTTCTCATGTGATTTGGAGCCCTTGACAAAATTCTGGAGAAGTCAAAGAGAAGGGATTTTTGATGGGGTGAATTCTTGATGTGATTTCTCTTTCCTCTTTTGTATTTCAGGGTTCAATGTTGAAACACTCCCTGCCTATGCCAAACGCTCCCAGAGGATGGTGATCACTGCCCGTGCGTGGGGAATCTTCCTCTTCTTATGCAGGAAATGAGAAATAATTTGGCATTCCCATCTGCTGGCATCCAGAGCTCCTGTTTTTCTGATGGGTGATGCTCCTGGACATGCAGTTTGTGTTGAGGATTCCTGTAATGGCTGGGTGATAGGTGAAGGAAGGCACCCCCTGCCCAATTAATTGCCTTCACCATCCTCCTTGCACATCAGAAGCCTCAGGATGGTTTTGTTTGTTCTGTGGGGGAGAGAGGGGTGAAGTAATCCCAGTTCCCCTTCTGGGATGCTCATGGAATGTGCTCTGTCCCTTTTGAAGGTTCTGGGGATTGGGTCCTAGCTCAGATCAAGCTAATTCTTGGCTGATCTTTGTGTGTGAATTTGTTTTTTCCCTGTAGCTCCTGTGACAAACCAGCCCGTGACTCCCAAAGCTCTGACAGCTGGGCAGAACAAACCACATCCATCCCACATCCCTGGCCATTTCCCTGAGTTTCCAGATCCTCACACTTACATCAAGACACCAGTGAGTGACAAAAGACTTCTGTGCCGTTTGGGCTCTGTCTGAAGTCAGTGACACCAGGAATGGTGTGTAAATATTTATCCAAAAGATTGTTTCTCTTGCCTTAAAATCTTGCTCGTTGTTTGCCCCTGCTGTAGATTTCTGGCTGAGTGACACCTCTAGCTCCCTGAAAACCTCTGCATTTTTATTCCCAACGCTTGCCTTGTTGCATCTGTGTCCTGGAAGTGCTTTGAACTTCATCTGTCTGCCTGACAAATGTTCTTTTTTTTAATCTTTTTTTAATCTCTGCTCCCCAGACGTACCGAGAGCCAGTGTCTGATTACCAAGTCCTGCGGGAAAAGGCAGCGTCTCAGCGGCGTGATGTGGAGAGAGCTCTGACACGTTTCATGGCCAAGACAGGAGAAACTCAGAGCCTCTTCAAGGATGATGTGAGCACATTCCCATGTGAGTTACCTCGGCCACTTTGTGCTGTAAGTGACAGATTTCTCCCTGGGTACTTTCCTGGATACTCCAGGAAAAGTTGTTGCTGCTGCAGGAGGTGAGCCCGGAATGATCACGTTGTGTTTGCCCTCCTGAGGTACTGAGGAAAGTTGGGAAGTGAGGAAGTTTCTATTCCAAATGGAGATAAAAAATAGATTTAAAGCCAAAGGGTAGGCTTCCTCCCTTAGCAAAGGCTCACTGTCTTCTATGGGTAAAGGGGGCCTTGGCTGCCAGGTGCTGACTTCAGAGCCTCTCTCCAACCCTGTCACTTCTCTTACATTTTTGTGGTAGGCAGTGAAGTTTTTTCTCATTTTTCTGTCTTCAAAGCAGTGATGAGGATTCCCACCTTCCCAGGGCTCACTGACAGTGCAGGTATCAGTGTTATGTTAAGGGGGACTCAGAGGGGCTTCAGCCTCTGAGGTAATTGAATTTTTATGGAGGCCAGGAAGAGTTTTTTTGTGTTGGTGTGATGCTGTGTCCTTGGCTGGAAACATAAAGGGGCCTCAGAAAATAGGAACCTAGAGACTGCCATCTTTTAGGGACAGTGGATTTCATTCCTAGTTCTTAGGAGCAACAGGGAAAGAGTGGATGTGCTTAAAACCAGAACCAGTGGTGACTGAGTAACTGGTTGGCTTCATGCTGCATCATCTCTGACTTGAGGAGCCTTCTTCCAGCTTGCTGACTCTGTCCTTTTCCCTGACCCCAGTGATTGCTGCCAGGCCTTTCACTGTGCCCTACCTGACAGCTCTTCTTCCCTCTGAGCTGGAGATGCAGCAAATGGAAGAAACAGATTCATCTGAGCAAGATGAGCAGACAGACACTGAGAACCTCCCCCTGCACATGAGCACGGTATGCCCAGCCTGAGAGCTCAAGGTCTCTTGGGCCTCAGCTGTTTCTTAAACATCTGAAACCTGGTTCTTTGCTTGTCCTCCTTGCAGCTGGGCAGAGTGGGTGGATAATGTCAGAGCAGGTTGTGTTTTACCAGGTGTAAATGACTAAACTTGGTCATGGTTCTTGAACTTTCTGCAGGGTGCAGTGCAAAATGAGGTTGGATCGTGAGCTTTCAGTACAACCTTCATTTCAGTGGTTGGGGAGGGAGGATTGTCCCAGAATCCCACTGATCCTGAAAGGGATCTTAGGTTAAAAACTTAGGAGCTTTCACCTTTAATGCAGCTCCTTGTGTGCTGCTGTTTGTCTTGGCTGTTGATTATCTGCTGTGCCTGTAGGCTCTGTGGTTTGAACTTCTAAGCCTTGTTTAGCCTAACTTTGGTTGCTTATACTTTTGGTTTGGTTTTTAAATCTGGCAGGATGACTCAGGACCCGAAAAGGAAAACGCTTCAGTGTTACAGCAGAACAACTCCCTGTCAGGCAGTCGAAATGGGGAGGAAAATCTGATAGACAATCCTTACCTCCGGCCTGTGAAGAAGCCCAAGATCCGCAGAAAGAAGTGAGGGGGAGGCAGTTGGCTGCTTGGAGGAAGAGAAACCCCAGGGGTTCAACTCTGCTGCGTTGGGTGAGAGGCCTGGAAAGGCAATCCAGCTGGGGAGTGGAAGCAGAAGAATCATCTCACTCTGCCTGCACTCTCATCCTGGTTTCCAGTGCTCCCTCTTTTCCCTCTGTTTTCCTGCAGACTCAGAACAGTCAGTGGTCAGTTGCCTTAAAAGTGTGGAAGGCCACTGGGTTACAGCTGGGAATTGTCTCCTTTGGGTTCTCCTCACTGTCAGCAGGATTTGTGGCAGGGGACACAAAGGTTCTTGCTGCTCAGTGCTTCCCAGCAGACTGCAGAATACAAAGGCATCATTTGTTTCTGGCTGTCTGGCAGGCTAGAAAAGAAACTCCTGCAATCAACCTTCTAACCTAAGGAGCATGTGTTAACAGAGGCAGGAAAATCTCAGGTTTCTTTCTCTGGATTCTTGGCAGGTAAAAGCAAACAGACTTTTATAAACTAAAGGCATCTGATATGTTGGTAAGGGAGTGAAGTGTAAATACATAGCTAAGATGGCATTTTATTCTCATTTTTCTGACTGCAGCTGCACTTGTAACTTAAAAGTGCTGAGTGTGGTGTTTACCCTGTTCTGAGATTAGATTTTAGCAGTATGAATAGCAAGCTTTAACAGCTGCTTAAGGCAATTTTTCAGTTCTGGTGTTCATTTCAACACAGAACAGATCCTTTGAGAGTTTACACCTTCACCAGCTGTTTTGAAAGATGCTGTGCTGAAAAATTTGGAATATGGAATAAAGCTGTATTGATCACAGTCTGCAAGGCCCTGCTATTGATTGCACTTTTTTATTTTGTCCCTTCTCAAATACTGGGTTGGAAGTTGCTCTTTTTTTTCCTCCTTTATTTCCCCAGGGCAGCAGACTTTATATCAGCAGTTAGAACAACTGATGATGAGAATATTAGCAGGTTCTGGAAGGGCTTTGCTTTAATTTTTGTTCAGCCTTTACTTGGGCAAAATATGGGTTAAATTTCTTTGACAAAAGACTTCCCAAATTTGGTCAGGTATCACAAGCATCTCATCTGGATGAAAATGGGCTGAGAGAGGCAGCAAAGACTGCTGGCTACAGCTTGTGTTTCCTAGAGCAGTAGTTGAGTGCAAGAAGTCTGTTGCAGTTACTGAGAAATCAGAATTATGGGTGTACACGTTCACCTCTGTTCAGTTAAGGGATCCCTCCCAGACCTCCCTCTTTCCTCATCATCCAGGGGGGAGGAAGATAAAAAGCAGTAAAATAGGTTCTCTGAGAACAGAAATGTTCCTGCCAACTAATTTGAAATGGTGTCTCTAGGAAAAAGGTCCTGCATGTGCCATTGTCACTTCTGCTGGTGCCTTGGTTGTACAGAATTAACAGATGTACAGAGACATTGTGGATGTATGTATATATGAAAATTTATGGTTTTTTACTTGGATTAAGCATTTTTTGTAATGAGAAAATCCCTCGCTGGGGAGGGGAAAAATGTAGAATGAAAATAGTAATTTTTATGTTCATAATAAAAGAAAATCTATGTCCTACAAACAAAACTCTGAGTCCTTATAGTTTCAGGAGTGGAAAAGCACCTGAATAGTGCCTGGCTGTGTTTTCAGAGGCATCTACAGGCAGCAGGAAATCTTGTCCTTCCCTCTATCTCCTCCTTGCTCCACAGCACCACTTGATAGCTGAGAAGGTTGGGAATTTTCCAACCAAAACTTTGGTTCATTAAAAATCTGTTCAGTGAGGACAAAATACCTTTTGAAATACCATCAGTTTTGCAAAAGCTTTAGTTGAAGATTCCTCCAGTCCCAAGTGGAACGTGGGGTTGAGAAGGGCTGCAGAATCCCAAGCACTGCTTACTTGCTTTTACATCTCTTACATGTGTCTTTTTCTTCTGATCAGAAAACCAAGGCAACTGGAGGTGAAGCATGCAGTTTCAGCCAGATGAAGCTTAAAGATGAAGCTTTAAACAGCTGTAAAGTCCAGGTCAAAGGACAGTAGAGTTTCCAGTGAGTGAACACCCCTCCAAAAGATTGCACCAAAAGGGGCAACCACTCATCAGCAAGTTTTTCCCTTGTTGACAGCTGCCCCATAGCAGTCTCTTGTGGTTGAGAGGGAAGGAGCCAAGGTGCTTAGAAAAGCCAGGTTGTGAGCATGTTGTTGTCATGTGGATCTGAGAGCACTTGGAAGACTGAAAGTGGGAAATTGGAAGAATAGATTTTGGTTTTAGAGCTGAAAGTGGACTGTGAGTGAAATTGGCTACAGAAATAGCTAACCAGTCCCAGAAAACTCACAAGCCTGCTCTGTGACTGGGAGTTATACCCAAAATGGATTTTGCCTGCTCTTAGTTTTCCCCTGAAATTGAATCAAACTTGTGATCAGACAGATTAGGTCTGTGTGTGAAGTTTATAACCATTTACATAAATCATAGAATTGCTCAGGGTGGAGAAGACCTTCAAGATCATGGAGTCCAAGCTCATCCTAACCCTATTACCTTATTCTTGATGACCCACCTCTAAACCATGTCCCCAAGCACCACATCCAGATGATTTTTTAAACACATTTAGGGATGGAGACTCAACCACCTCCCTGGGGAGCCTTTTCCAGTGCTTAACCACCCTTTTTGTAAAGAAGTTTCTCCTGATACCCAACCTACATCTCCCTGATGCAACTTGAATCCATTTCCCCTTCTCTTCCCATCTGTCACCAGTGAACTCCCTAAATCCTTGGGCTCTGAGTTGCACAATGTAGAAACAACCCAGTATGAACACCAACACCTTTCTGTTTCAGACTAAATCTATTTTTGTGGCGAGGTTTTTGTTGCTTTTTCCTTCCTCAAGAGAACACCTTCCTCCTGCCAGCAGAGCACAAGGCAAATACTCATCTTGAGGGCTGCCTGCTCTGACCTGGCCCAGCACAGCCTCTTTTCCCAGAATATTTATTATTTTAACATCATTGCGGGTTCTGCTGTTGTGTTCTCTGGATGTACCTGAGGGCAGCTGCACCCCTTTGGTTCTCAGTGAACTCCTGGAGGTGGTGAGGAGGCTGAGGAGAAGATGGTGGCAATCGCTCCCAGGGCTAAGGAGAGGAGGCAGCAGCTGAGCTGCCCTCTTAATTATATTAATTTGGTTCCTTTCTGATGGATTTTGGGGGGGATGCCCCTTGTGGTGAGGGAAACCATGCTGGGAGGTGTCAGGGTTTAACGCTGGCCTGGCAATTAAACCGAATAATAGATTCTCTCTATTAATCACCCTCCCCTCCCTGGTAAAGAGAGGAGAATAAGGGAGAGAGACATATGGTTTTGAAACTAAAATGCACAACTTTAATGAAACAATAATGATAAAAAGGAAAAATTACTAAATATATACAAATATACAGGAAAATTGATACCACAGACAGACAAATGGATAGAATCAAACAGGGACAGGTGAAGGAGGATGGGAAAGGGTTTTACCCTCGTGATCCCTCAAATTCATACTGAGTATGAGGTGTATGGGATGGAATACTCTCTTTGGTCAATTTTGGTCATTTATCTTGTCTGCTCCTCCCTAGAGGAGGGTTGCAGCTGTGACCTCTTTACTCCTTTTTCCAGGGCCCAAAATGTTCCTCAGAACCGAGCAGTGTCCTTGGTTCTGCAGAACATTCTTCAGCAGTAACTCCAAACCTCGAGGGTTACCAGCCCTAGAAGCAGACACTGGCTGAGAAACTTGCTGTTAATTTCAGCAAGTCCAGCTGCTTACAAGAGACTGAGCTGAAAGCAAAATTACAAGACAGAAAATTACCTTATTCCTGGCCCAGACCAGGACTAGGAGGGCACTGAGGGGTTTCCATGGCCACCCACAACATGGCCGCCAGCGGGCTGAGGGGAGCCCTGAAGCACCCAAACACTGAGGCAGCTGGGGTGAGCCCAGGTGAGCACAGCTAGCAGCAAGATACTCTTTTTTTTTTTTTTTTTTCCTTTTTTTTTTCTTTTTTTGGAGGGTTTAATTTGAGGAGGCTGTGCAGACAGAGGTGGGGAGTGAGGCCAAGGGAGGGCTGGGGGTGTGAGGCAGCCCCGGGCTCCTCAGCTGTGGTACAGACTCAGGTAAGCCACTCGGTCCCGGTGTTTCCTGAATTCTCTGTCCATGCTCATCTGAAAGAAAACACCCGTTAAAGCAGAAGCAAACTTGAGGAAAGTGGGGGGAGATGGCAGGGGGAGGGTGTCAGGGACTTTACTCCATGTTTTAAACCTCTTTGCAGCAGAGCTGCGTGAGGAAGTCTAGGGTTTGGTTCTCTCCTTTTGTAGAGTGAAACTTCCAGAGCAAATTTCTTAATAGAACTTACTGTTCTTAATAGTTCTTAATAGAACTGTTGTTATTTTGGTTGGTTGGTTTTGGGGGTTTTTTTTGTTTGTTTGTTTTGGTTTTGGTTTTGTTTTTTTTTGAAGGCCTGTAAAGATTTTCACAAACCAGCATTTTCTGGTAGATAATTGCCCTTTTTGTCTTCCACAGCCACAGAGCCAACAGGCCAGTGAGGAAATCACAAAAACCCAGTGCAAATGCATCAAAGTAGTCATCCAGTTTCCTTTGTCAGAAGTACAAAGCCAGGAGTAACATCCCCTCATCCCTATCCTTACCTTCTGCACCTCCATTTTTGCCATCTTCTGTACTGGTGATGGCACCAAAGACCAATCTGGAGACCCAAATTTCATTGGCCAAGTGACTTTTTTAGGTACTGGCTTGTTTGGTTGGTAAGTTCCAGGTCTAAAGAAAACACACAGAAAATACCTCAGTTCTGAAGCTGATACATGATCTTTGTAATGCTGGGATTTATCATCTGTGGGAGAAATGTGTGTTGTGGCACCCTAGTCACTATGCTCAGTTAAAGACTAAAATGGGAGCTTTTTGAAGACAAATTACTGGGAACTCAGACATCTGCTTCCCATTTGTGTCTTAGTGTTTCTCTCTGTTTATTATGAAATAATAATAAACTCCTGGTTATTATTAAAAGTGTAAGCAAATACATTGCATTACCCAGGGAAAAAATCTCTATCTGAAGGCTTATCTGGAAATCGTGGTGCCTTCCTGGAAAACGGAGCATAGGCAGGCTGGCATTTTTTCTCTTTCATGCAGAAGGACTGGTACGTTGCTGGGCCAGGACTCACAGTCTGCAAGAGAGAAGATTCCAGTGGGAATTTCTTAGAAAAAGAAAAAAAAAAAAGCCAGTTGGGCATTATGGACCTGCTGTTCAATGTATTCCTTGGCCACTTGGGTGGCTAAAATCAGAACAAGTCAGGTATGCACTTTTTAGCCAGTGTGTCTTGTGTTGTCTCTCCTGATAATACTGTTCTAGAGAAGCTGGACTAGAAAACAGAATGTGTCTGCTTAGGTTGCATTGCTGAGCTCCCTGATTTTGCCTCAGTGTGTCCAAGTGTGTGGATGTGATCCATGTGTACATACCAAAGGATGTTTTGATGCTGCCAGAGCTTGTATGATCAGTCTCCAGGCTCAGCCCCTCCCAGTGCTCCATGAGAAGGAGTTCTGCAGCTCCTGTGTGTGTTAACTTGGAGGCAGCCCCAGCAAAAGGGATCAAAACTGATAGACTGTGGTGGGAGCAGCCTAGAAATTCTTGCAAAATTCTATTAGGGTGCTTTCCTTACCTGCTGTGCTGCGAAGCGCTGGGCTGTTCTTGCTCCTACAACATAGCCTTTCTTGCTCAGTGGTTTGTTTTCCAAAGAGTACTTGAGGGAGTTTCTCTGTGGTTCAAAAGCAGAAGTGTCTTACTGATATTTTTAAGACACCATTTGCATCAGCAGAAGGGCAGAAGTACATGAGCAGCAGATGTTGTTCCTATGCATTCCTCTAATATCTTACTAACTCTGGGACAGCTGGAGCTTTGAGTATTGGTATGTTTGGAAGGAGAGGGGAATTTCTTTTTCTAAGTATATGTGGAGACCCTGTACAATGGGTTTGCAGGACAAGTGTGAGGGCTCTGGGTTTGGTCCTGTTGCTCCTGTGTCTTCTGTGAAGGAAAAGCTCTGAGCATGAAAACTGAACAACTTACCTTTTCACTCAGGTAACAGCCTGGTCCAAGCAAAGGGTTTCCCCTGATGGCCACCAGCTGGATTCCCAGCCTGTCTGGGGCTTGGTGGGAAGGGAACATTTTCCTCTCTTGACATGACCCAAATGAGATCCCCTTCTTCATATCTGTGAGACCAGGAGAGGGAAATGCCACCAAAGTGATAAACCCTTGCTGGAGGTGACCACTTGCTGCTTTTTATCCTTCTTAAGTATCTGCTGCCCTCTGCCTGGGGACTAACCATCCCATAATCTCCCAGATGGGAAATTCCCCAGACCCTGGATATTTGTGAGGGGTTGGATACCTCTTCCCTCCTATCACAAAGCCTCCCCTTTCCTTAACCTGAACAAACAGTAGCCTGGCAGCCAAGTGTGGGGAAGGTTGCTGGGGAATCCCAGTGCCTCTGGGGAGCTGTGCAGGAAGGAAAACCCTTGTGCCCAGACCCCCCTTGGGTGTAGGACCCTCCTGTGCCTCACCTCTTGGCTCCTGCTCTGCTGCCATGCTGCCCTGCCAGACCTCAGGATCTCTGTGTACTGCAGTTGCTATGGGCACAGAGCAAAGGGTGCCAGAAGGGTAGAGGGCAAACAAAGGGATTAATAATGGCCCTGTGGAATAGGATGTGCTGGCTCCTACTCAAAAGAGCTGTTGTTGCCACACTCCAAGTCAGTGGGGGGAGAGGTCTCTGGGGAAACTCTCTGTAGGTTGTGCTGTCTCCACCCTCCTCTGTGATCTCTCCTGTGACACAGCCTGATCTGCCCTGGTGTCTGCCCTCTCTCTTTTTTCCTGTGCTCGGTTGTCAAGGTAAAACATAAAATGACAACACCCCTGGAACACAGCATACCAGAATTAAATCCAGCTTGTGGATTCAGGCCCTTCCCTGAGCACAAGTGTGAGTATCAAGAGGGAATTAGGGAGCATCAAAATACTATGAGCGACATGAGTTGAAACAGTGAGGATTGATGCTTCTGCAGGAGATTTATTTAATGATTCTTATGCCATTGGGTTAGATCAGAGGGGTCTGTGTGCAGGAATAGCATTGGCACCTTCATGGTGATTTGCAGCAGGAGCAGCTGGAGTCAAAGACAAGGCCCTCCTGGCAGCTGTTCAGGTGGGATTTACCAGCATGGCAGATGTAGAAGTTTCTCTGGTTGGTTGGATCTGCATAGGCACCATTTTCCTTGCCAGCACAGAAGTCACTGCCACCAGTCACAAACACTGTGCCTGGACTTGTAGGTCCATGTGTGTCACAGATAAAAATGGTTGAGCTGTAAGGGGTTGTAGTGATGGTTGTAGTGGTGGTTGTAGTGGTGGTTGTAGGTCTGTCTGTAGTACGAATCTGAGCTAAAAGCTCTCTCAGAGGCACAGAGTCTGAAATAAAATCAGGAAGAGGCATATATTTGCACTGAGTGTCTCTCAGCCCTCCCTCCCCTCCCTGAGAAGGATTTGGTGGAACTTTTTTAGGGGTAGAAAGCACATACCTATCTGGGTGTTCAGCAGGAGGACCAGACCTATAAAGAAAGAAGTGTGGGATTAATCTTTCAGCTGAGCAGTGCAAAGCTTTCATGCATGACTGGACTGAACTCGATGTAACCTGTACCCCAGGTTGCTGTCATTCTGAGGGAAGTGGAGCCTGAGACAAAGAAGTCATGTTTCTTCAGAAGCCTAATCTGAATTTGCTTGAGATTTCTTTATTTTCTTGAAGAAATCCCACAAGAATTGGGTTTGTCAAGTACTGATCAGCTGAGCACTCATCTCTAGCAAATACAAGTTGTGGAAGGATTTCATGTAGAAACAGAAAATAAATTCACATTGCAGTATTTTGATTTTTGGTGGGTTTGGTCATCAAAAAGAACTTTTCCATTTCAATTAGCAATGAATTCTATTTCTTTTTAAAGCATAAAATATCCACACAAGTAGTAGTGAAAAATGTAACTATATCCCCTGAAAGTGATTGCTGTATCTTGAGTCTGTCATGGTCCTATGATTCTGTCTTTACCTTTCACAGGAGAGTGAAACATCTTGACCTCTAAAATAACCCACCCAAGATAGCAAACATCCCCAACCACTCATCAGAAAGGCAGAGGATGAAGTTATGAAGCAAGACTCACCAGTAAGCAGAACGAGCTTGGCCATCCTTGCTTTTGAAGAATTGCATGCAACCTGGTTTGGCTTATATGCACTTCTCTCCTTTCATGCCAGTCTTGTGTCAACAAGAGATGGACAAACATTACGAAAGTTGGTAAAGATTGTATCACAAAAACTGATAGTGTTACAAAGGGCCTTAGTGTGGGCCTTACAATGGCTGAATTGTTCACTTTCTCCTGGTGGTGTGTTTGCCCAGAGGTGGTTGGCAGAGGTTTGGTCCTCTTGGCCAGGGCAGTCACCAAGGTAGGGAGTGAGCAGGGCTCAGGCCCCAGCAAGGGGCTTTGCTGGAGGGAACCTGTCTGTTGGGGTCCAGGAGGATCTGTGATCTGTGCTGTCTCTTGCCCTCACCACTGGAAGTGTTGTCACCTCAGAGAAGTGGAGAGGGTTTCCTGGTGTCCCATCACTAAAGCAAAGCCAGCTCAGCCTCTGCTGAGTTGTTCTCCACTTGCAAAGATAATTTTCTGAAGGGAGAAGCACTACTTTTTGGAGGTCAAGCTCTATGAGAGTGAGCCCTGGGACAGAGCATCATGCAGGTTGTGTTTCCTCCCATACTTATTCCCTTCTTTTCTTTGCCAGCTGTTCCCTGAACTGAGAGACTGTCAGGGTTTAACACTGGCCTGGCAATTAAACCCAGTACCAGATGCTCTCTATTAATCTCTCTCTCCTCCCTGATAAGAAAGGAGAGAGAATAAGGGAGAGAGACTGATGGGTTGGAAACTAAATTACCAACTTTAATGAAACAGTAATGATAAATAGGAAAAATTACTAAATATATACAATATACAAGAAAATGGATACCACATTCCTCCCCCCTTTCCCCCAATAGCTCTCACGTCACCACTGAGGCTGCAGGGCAGCCCTGGGAAAGTCCAGGCTGGAATCCTGGAGTTGGGAGCTGGAGTCAGGAACACACAGATATGGGCTGGGATGGATCAGGAGCACAGGCAGAGGAATGGACGGGATCCTTCCAGGATGCCAGGTGAAGGAAGGGAGGCAGGAAAGGCAGGAAGGGCAGGCAGCCAGAAGCTGGAAGTAGGAAATCAATGGCTTGGCCCTTGTGATCCCTCAAATTTATACTGAGGATGAGGTATATGGGATGGAATACTCTGTTTGGTCAGTTCTGGCATCTATCTTGTCTGTTCCTCCCCAAAGGAGGCTGCAGGTGGGACCTCTTTATGTTTTCCTCAGAGCTGAGCAGTGTCCTTGGCTCTGCACACCAGGCTCTAGCAGTAACTATAAACATCAAGTGTTATCAGTCCTAGAAACACACACTGAGAAACTTGCTGTTCATTTCAGCAAGTGCAACTACTCACAAGAGACTTAGCTAAAAGCAAAAGTACAAGACAGAAAATCACCTTTATCCTGGCCCAAACCAGGACAGAGACCTCTGTGTTGCCAAGCATTTGAGTCTTGGCTTAGCTTTCTGTGAAGATCCATAGGGAGAAATTACCTGAATCTTTTTTTTATTCTACATGAGCTTGTCGGGATTTTTTTAAAAAGCAACTTATCTGCTTTAGATTAAATGTCTCACTTTGTTACTTACAGATTGTAATGTCATTCTTCTGAGCATACCTGAATGGGATTTTATAAAAAGCAGGTAGAGCTACTGAAAATGACATTTTTAGCTCATAAGATTCTGTCTGCACAGTCAGACTTACTGCAGATGGTGCAGTAAGACACAGCAGGCACATGGCCAGTTGTTCTGCCTTGAGCTGTGGCTTAATTCCTGTTAGGATGATATGAAGGTGAATTTCCAGTAAGTTGCCCAAATCTTTTTGAATGGTAGCCTGGAAAACACCCTCAAAGTTGCCCATATCAAGTGCTGGCACTGAAGTCACTGAGCTGTTCACTAGACTTGTAGACTTTCTGTCTGGAGTGGAGAGACACTGGATGGTGGAAGGAGGGCTGATAACATCCTTGTGGATTGCACCTTTCTGCCTCCCAGCTTGAGGAGCTCTTGTTGCCACACTCTGAGTCAGTGGGGGGAGAGGTCTCTGGGGATGCAGTGCACACCTTGTGCTATCACACATCTCCCCTGTGACAATCTGATCTGCCCTGTTGCTTGCTCTCTGTCTTTTTCCCTGGAAAAAAAACCCCTGGAAAATGCCATACCAGAACTAAATCCAGGTTGTGGATTCAGGCCCTTCCCTGAGCACAAGTGTGAGTATCAAGAGAGAATCAGGGAGCATCAAAATACTATGAGCAACATGAGTTGAAGCAGTGAGGATTGATGCTTTTGCAGATTTATTTAATCATTTTTATGCCACTGAATTAGATCAGAGGGCTCTGTGTGCAGGAATACCACTGGCATCTTCAAGACCAGTTGCAGCAGGAGCAGCTGGAGTCAAAGACAAGGCCCTCCTGGCAGCTCTGGGTGAAGGTTACACCATTAAGGCAGTTGTAGAAGTTTCTCTTGTTGGTTGGATCTGCATAGATCCCATTGCTCTTGCCAGCACAGAAACCACTCCCACCAGAGCCACCAGGCTTGTTGCCTGAGCTTCCACCTCCTTGGCTGGGAGCTTCAGTGATGGGAGGGTTGGGCTGAGCTGGAGGCACACAGTCTGAAATAAAAGCAGAAAGGGACTTATTTTTGCACTGACAATCTCTCAACACCCCCCCTTCCCTCCACTGGGCATTTAGTGGGGTGGTGACCTCTTCAAGTGTGTTCCCCCAGAGTCTGTTTGGGTTCACACCAGGGCTTTGAAACATCTGAACCCAGGTCCAGGTTCCAATCTCCTCCTTTTGTACTGGTGGATATAGAGTGAAGGGATCTTTACAGGGCAGCCTCTAGTTGTGGATTCCACATAAAGTCTTTATCCACCAAGGCTCCCAGAAATGAAGGATTTGGGGTCTATGAAGCCCTGCATCACAGTGAGCTGGGGAGCCACCTTCAAGCATCACATGCAACCCAAGCTACTCACTGCCATTTTGCAGACCAAGCCCATTCCTCAGGGTGGTGATCAGGGGATATCTGCCTTCCTTGCAGAAAGTGCCAGTGAAATCATCCATAGCCAGGGACCAAACCATAGCACCTCCAAAATTATTCTTCTTCAGCCAGTCAACCTGTTCAGTGCCAGCAAAGAAATCCCAAATATTCCTGCAGCTTGCTACTGCACAAAGCCTCCTGCCTGGCTGTTAGCACAGCCACACATCCCACCATACCTTGAGGTTGAAGCTCTTCACATTGTCATAGCCAACCCATTCACTGCCCTTGTAGGCATAGGGCACATCCTGGGGGGCATCCCAAGACTGGGTGGCTCCAGAGGCCAGGAAGGAGCAGATCTAGGAGAAAAGGGCAGAGAGGGAGAAGTTAGCAAGTTAGCAAGTCCTACAAGAAAAGGGAATTTAGAATATTCCACGTGTCCATGGCTTAAAAATTCCTGCTGGGACTTTTGGAAGGAGTTTGTGTTCCTGGGCTCCTACACAGCTAGGAGCCCACATACCTCATAATAAGCCAGTAATCCACTCTGCCTTGTGTAACGTCCAGCTGGCCCAGGTCCTGATGCTGGTGCCCCCACAGCAGTGTTAGATGGGTTTTGGAGGTTGTAGTTATGGCCATAGGTTGGGAATCCAACAAGGAGCTTCTCAGCTGGGGCACCATTATCCTTCCAATAGTTCATAGCATATTCCTGCAAAAAAACCCCAAAAAACACCACAGTTAAACTCAGTGCTAGGAGATGTAGGCAGGAGAATGACTCCTTAAAAGTCTGACCACTGGTTGGTCATTTTTGACAGCTCTTGGAGAATATACTGACAACATTGAAGTAGGTGAGGTCACCAGTGTCAGCTGGGCCCTTGTAGAGGGGGCTGTTCTCCCCTGTTCTGCCATCCCAGGAGCCATGGAAGTCGTAAGTCATCACGTGGATGTAGTCCAAGTACCTGTGGAGAACACGGAGCAAATCTGTCTCCTGACCTCCTCAGTCACCCAGACCCTTTGGTGCTGGCCTTTTAACCCCTCACATCCCTGGCCACGTCCCAACTTTCTGCAAATCTGGGGTCTTCAAGATCTTGTCTGAGCTGGCTTTGTCAGTGCTGGAGCACATTTTCTCCTCCAGGGGATGGAGGCAGAGCTGAAGGCAGAGTGGGGACTGGGCTGGTACTCTGGGAACTGGGAGATGTTCCCTGATGGTATGGGGTGGCTGGAGCCAGTCTGTTGTTACTCTGCCCATCCTGAGGTGTCCCCTCCCCACCACACAACCACCACTCTTGGACCATTCTTGTTTTCCCCAAGGAGCAGGGACCCCACAGGCACCCAGGCTGCTTTCTGCCAGCTCACTGCAGAGCTTCCTTTAAGCACTCGAAGGAGGAGCTCTTGAGTCACAGCAATGATACCTGAGAGCTGGCTACTCACTTCCCAAGCTCAGGAATCTCGTAGCCAGCCTGAATGGTGGGAAGTCCTGCACCAACAGCAGCAGTGATCATCAGACGGGGCTTGTTGGTCTCCCTGGCCTCCTGCTCAAAGGCTTCCAGAAGTTCCTGAGAGATGCCAAGGAAAACCATGGACTCTGTGAGCTGAGGCTTTGCAGCCAGAGCTGTGCAGAGCTGAGGGCTTGACCTAAACCTTTTGTGTTAACCCACCTTAACCAGGATGGTGAAGAGAGACTTGTCCTGGGGTGGGCTGCCATTGGAGCCAGGGTATTCCCAGTCCAGGTCCAGCCCATCAAACTGGTGCTGGCGCAGGAATCTGATGACAGATTTGATGAAGGTCTGGCGGTTCTGAGGTGTGGAAACCATTGTGGAGAACCTTGGGAGAGCCAAGCAAGACACAGAGTTGGGGGCTGGTTAGTGGCTATTCCTCTTTCTCCCTCCCTTTCCAGTATAAATGTATGGGATGGAGACGGTTGGAACTTACTTGGCTGTCCCAAAATTCCATCCTCCGATTGCCAGGAGTGTCTTCAGATTCCCATTCCTGCAAAGGGCAGAACAGGAACACGTGTCATTGCAAGGGAAGGTTTTATCTTACCAATTTTTATCATTACACAACAGCCCAACACAAACACAGTGCTCTGGCCTCTCTTGATAGTCTCAGGTGCTGCTGCCTTTGCAGGCAGTGATGTCTTGGTGTGCTGCCTGAAAAGCAAGGCAGCTTATCCTGAAAGGATGAGTGCTGGTAGCCTGCCCTGCCCATTCCTGGCAGCTTCTTTTCCTTGGCAGCCCTCATCCATGGCTGGTTCTTCCTTTGTGCAGAGAAGAGCTGCAGAGTAACTGAAAGGACCTGGGAAGGAGGACAAGTGGTTCCCTTTGCTCTGGGTACCTACTGGTTCTTCAGGGCATTGAAGGATCTGTAAAGGGTTTCATCATTCCATTCGTAAGTTGTGATCTCATTGTTGTTCATCCCAGCAAAGGCATAGATCAGGTGGTCACACAAGCATGGGTCAATGTTGTCAGGCATGAATTTTCCCAGTCCAGGCCTATACTGGGACCAGTTGGTGAAGTAACATGAGAGCACAAAGGCAGTGCCTGCAGAGAAACAGAGGAGCTGTGGTTTGGAGAGAAAAGAGCAGAGGGGACACGGAATGCAGAGTCACCAGGCACTCAGTGCATGAGGCCATGTTACTTTCTATAATCCTTCAAGTCAGAGAGGAAAGGGAACAGTGCTCTGGGCTCCTTAATTAGGAGTTAACAACTACATGGGCTGATCAGAAATGACTGTGCAGTGTTTCCTTGCAGGGGAAGGAAGGTGTTCACAGTGAGGTAGGATCAGTGATCCCTCCTGGAGCTGGCTGTCCAAGGAAAATAATGGGTTTCTTTCCTTCCTACATTGTATCAGGAGGTGAGTTGCTCTCAGAGCCTCTTGCACCCTTAAACTCGTGAGTCAGGGTGGTTCTGAGTGCTGGGTCTCTCCCCCAAACTCAGTCCTTCTCCTTTGGCAGCCAGGTGAGGAAGAGCAGAGACAGAAGGGATCTCTGCCTGGGAGGTGGAGGGCTCATCAAGCTTTTGTCTTCAGAGACACCACCACTGGGCACCTCTCTGCCTCTCCTTCCCCCCCACTGCTTGTAAAGAACCAGCTGGTGATTCTGTTCCAGTTGCCTGCATGTGCCATAACTGAGCAGGATTTGGCAGAATTGTTTTAGGGGTAGAAAGCACATACCTGTCTGGGCATTCAGCAGGAGGACCAGACCTTTAAAGGAAGAAGTGTGAGATTAGCTTCAAAATGGAAAGAAGGGAATGCCTGAACTAGCAGAACTCTCTGGTATACATCCTGTAATGCAGACAATTAAATTGCTTCTGCCAATGGGCCTCTTTCTGCTTCTCTTCATGAGGGTCTGTCAGAACCCAACATAATGTGTGTCCCAGTCCCAGTTTATTCTGGTGGAAGGGAAGACACAGAGGAGCTCATGGGCATTAATGGCTCAAAGTTCTGCTGCTCCTTTCAGCCAGGGGTAGGCAAAAAAATGATCTTGCTACCTATGAGCATGGCTGGAATAGCAGATGCCTTTTGGGATATACTTTCCCATGGAGCCAGTCGTAGCCTTTCTACCTGAATGACCAGCTTTGCTCCTCAGAGCCTCATTTTCTTGGTCCAAGATACCTTTTCAATTTTTTGAAGCAATTAAATAAGGAATTTACATATCTAAAGAGGAAGAAAAAAACCTCCAAAAGTAATGAAATATGTAATCATCCCAAAAGTAACTCTATCTTTTCCTTTGGCAGAGTGCAGTATTCTCAATCCCCAAAAATCCCCCAGTACAAAAGAGCCACAAAGACTTGTCCTAAAGGTAGAGAACTGAGTTATGAAGCAGAACTTACCAGTGAGCAAGGTGAGCTTGGCCATCTTTGACCAGGACTGATCTGGTGCAGTCTGCCTCCCAGTTTTATACTCTGCTCTTGTTTCATTCCAGTCTTGCATCAACAAAGATGGACAAACATTACGAAATTTGGTAAAGATCAGTATCACAGGAAATGATACCACTACAATGAGCCTTAACACTCCAGCTGCAAGAAAAGTGGAAAACCAAGATTAGATGGCTCCTGGTAGCAACTTTGCTGTCAGCTGTGGGTCAACACTGCTGATTACACAGTGAGGGGTGACTGAAGTGTTCACCTTGTGCTGTCATTGTGTGTGCCCAGAGGTGGCTGGCACTGCCAAACCAAAGGTGCTTTGCAAAGGTTTGGTCCCCTTGGCTGTGGCAGTCAGTGGGACAAGACTGAGCAGGGCTTGGGGGAACCAGGACTGGGCTCCCCTGCTGTAGCTTTTCTTAAAAATCAGCATATCTGTTTTATCTGAGATGTTTTGCTTTGCTACTTTCAGGGTGCAAGTCTTTCTTCTAAGCATATCTCCATGGGGTTTTTAAAAGGACAGCTACAGGTTTCCCTAATGATGTTTTAATCCCAAAATATTCTTTCTTCATTTCTGTTTCCTGTTCAATCCAGGTGGAGACTCCAAGCTCTTTCTGTGCTCAGAGAGTTATCTGGTTTCTTTCCTTCTGCACAGCAGACACTGTCAGGACAAATGTTGGTGTAAAACACAGTGGGCACATGACCAGTTTCTCAGCACTAAGATGTTGCTTCATTCTCATAAGGATTATGCAAAGGTGAATTTCCAGTAGGTCACCCAGATGTTGTTGAATAGGAGTTTGGAAAACCCCCTTGAAGTTGCTCACATCACATGCTGGCACTGAAAGCAGGGACTTGGTGATTAAAATGCATTTGACTGACCCTTCAGGTCTGGTGCCTGCACTGGCTGAGATATGGCAAGTAAAAAAACCAAACAACCATCTTCAGGGAGTATTTTTCCATGTGTGTTTCTGGTTGTTAAACTAACAGTAGAAACTTAAGAAGCCTGGAGTCAGAAAACCCTCCCCTCAGTAACCTCTGAAGCCTTGCAGGCCTGTTTTCTGTAGAAGTATGTTTTGGGGTGAAAATGAAGGTATTTGGGGAAGGATCAAGGACACTAAGTTATCTGCATCCAGTGTTAATTACAGTTAATTACAGTTAAATACAGTTAATACAGTGTTACCAATGTCAGTTGGTCAAGTGCTGGAGTCTTTCTTTAGTCTTTCTTTCTTCTGTCTGTCATTAAAAATATTTTTGTCCTTTAGATCCTGAGGGAGTCTCAGTTTTGTGCTCCCTGCCCTTGCTCTGGAGGTCAGGCAGGTCACTGAGCTGGGGAGCAAAGCCAAGGTCAGTGCAAGGTCAGTGTTTTGGAGACCCCATCCCACCCCTCCTCTGAATGCAGAGCTATGGCCATGGGCTTGCTAAATGTTTCCTTCACCTCTTGGCAGAATCATTTTGTCCTGTGTTTACATTCTTTTTAATGGGCTGAAAAAACCCTCAAACAGCTGTGCTGGAAAGAAATCACAAGGATTAACTTTTCAGTGTGAAGCACTTCAAGGTGTAAATATCATCTGACATTATGGTAAAATGTGATAACTCTTTCTTTTGAAGCTCTGCTCTAGGTTTGGCTGGTTAATGCTTTCTGATTTGCTCTGAGAGGTCTGTGTGGGAATTTTATTTCCTTACCAGCAAGGAGGGCTGAATTTCCAGAGAAATCAGCATGTTCTCTGTCACCTAACAAACAGCACTGCCTTGTCTGGTACCAGCAGCTTTAGTTTTCAGCTCTTTCCTTTTATCAGTTAGCCCCATCAAAAAACTCCAACTCACAAGGATAATCTAATTCCATGAATTAAATGAAGAAACTGAGTTAAAGGCAGAAGTTTTCCTGAGTGTGCAGCTTCTTGCTTTGCAGTTGTGTGCACCTTGAAAGCTCTGGGGTGGGCGATATAAAACCAAAATAATTTTATCTCAGGAGAGCAAGAATCTTGTAGACGGTGGGTGGGTACTACCAGCAACTAAAATATCCAACAGTAGGTGTCAATGTTGCTTGCTCTTCCCAACTGTCTCTCTGGAATGCTTTTCTAGCTGTCTGCTGGTAACATTTCAAGAAGAAAAAAAAGCTTAATTGGTGCTCTTCTTTGTTTAATCACAAATAGAGCCCTGAGCTATAGCACTTTCAAAGAGAAATGGAATGCTTAATTCCTGCTATAGAAAAATAACCAGGATAAAGCTTAACCTTTGTCCAGTTCACTTCCTCAGAACTATACAAACTACAGAAGATATGACTATCTTAGGGTGAAAAAAGAGCTATTAAAGACATCTGTCCAAAACCTAATCTAACCTTGCCACGGGTCAGGATGCTGTTAAGGCTTTTGCATCTGCCCAGGAATCACATCCCCTGCAGCAGAGCATCCTTGTGCCTTGGCACAGTGCTGATAAGTCTGTGCTTAATGTTTAAGTCACCTGCTTTTATCTCTAACAAAGAATTTAACCTCCTTTTGAGCAAAGTCAAGCAGGTAAACACTTGCCAAGATGACAAGGTTAAAGCTAAGACCTTGTAAGAAATGAAAACACCATTGAGTCAAGCTGTCCTCCTCATGGCACAAAAGGCCTCCCACTTTTAGCAAGGTGAAAATAAAGGGTTGCTTTTTGCTGCAGGCTTTTATGTACAAAGGGGTTGTTGATTTTGTTCTGCTTGCTTTTTGCTGCTCCCCAGAGTTTGCTGCTGGACACTGCAGAGTTGAGGCAGGGCCATGGTATGGGCTGGCATCAGAAGTGCATGAGCTGAACTTCAAAAAGGATGAAGCACTGGTAGGAGTCTGAAGCTGCTTACCACACCCAGGATGGAGATGTCTGCACTTAGGCACAGTTTGCCAGGAAAGATTAGGTAAGATTGCTCTGATCCTCATGATAAAAGGTTTATCAAGTCCATAGAGCTTTGAGCAAAACCAGGCAGTTGTTAGGAGAACCTGCTGAGCTGCTGTCAGTGATAACATTTATCACTGCTGAGAATAATCTGGTGTGACTGCTTTGTCTCATGGTTTGCCAGTGTGGAAACCAGGGTTTGCTCCACAGTTTAAACGTGCCCAGCAGAAAGGAAAAGTTGGGAAACCAGAAACTCATCTGACATGGTTCAAAATCTCCTTTTTCTAGCAGATTAATATGGGACATAGAATTTAGACCTGTTTCATTCACAGCCACTTGAATAAAAGTGGGCTTATTGCAGAGACTGCAGTGGACCCAGGGAAAATAACTTTCTATATTTAAACTGACTACTCAAGCCCATTTTGCCCTGCAGCAAGTGAGCCTAAATTCTTTGTTAGAGATACAAGCTCCTATCAAAAGCTTTGGTGATATTGCTGCTCTCAATAACTTAACAGCTTTTAATAGCAGAGCTCTATTTGAGGGCTGCTGTCCTTCTTGGAGAGCTGTTCCACTCTCTTCAGAAGCCTGACAAGGAATTAAGAAGTTACAGGCCCAGTATCAGTGGCCAGCCACGAAAATCTGGCTCCACATCCAGCTGGGGCTGTGGACAGCTGCTTAAGTTACTGCCACTATAAACTGATGCCTGTAAATGGAGTCCTGAAAGAGGATCCCTCCTGCCTCCAAGTCACATAACCCTTGGAGGTGTCCTTCACTCTGCAGCACAGAGCTGATGGGGGATGGTGGAACAGGATCTGCACAAAGAGGAGACAGCTGGAATGCCCATGGATCTGGCATCTGCTCAGCTGCCTGGCTCAGAGCTTTGAGCCTGCTCCCCATCCAAATCCCTTTCTGTTCTTCTGGACAGATCATTTGGTGGAGCTGAAGGACTCACGTTGCTGCTGCCATGAGAAGCACCCTCTGGGAAGCCCAGGCTGAGGAGCCAGGACCACCACCTGCAGTGGGTAACATGGGCTGTGCAGGAGCAGGATGCCCAGGAAATGTCTGGCGTCTCCTTCAGCTTCATGACAAGAAATCTGGAGCTTTAGAGCCACTCAGAGTCCATTCTCCAAAAGATTATCAACCCATGTCTGGGGCAGGGAATTTTTCAGGGCTTTTTGCCTGTGTAGGACAGCCAGGAGAGACCCATATCTCTGATTCTTATGACACCAGTTGATTTGTTTAAAGCTCTCTACTTTTAAGCCTGTTTTCTCCAGTACTAAATCCTTGTTACAAAGGCTGGATCTGTTCTGCTTCACACCACCTTCCTCTGGCATTTGATTTCCCTTCTCTCCACAGCTCATTGAGTGGAACTAAAGAACTGCTGATTTTCAGATACCAACCATTCCCTGCCTCCCAGGGGAAATTCTTGCCTTCTGCATGTACATTACCAGAAATACCATCTGTGACTCACTCCTGATTACAAAATGCTGCAGCCATTTCCCCAGCTACTTCTACAGAGTGTCATCATTTGTTCACCTTTTGTCCCCAGGTATATTTTATAAGGCTTTAGAAAAGCTCTTTTCATGAGGAATCTGAGGCAGCACTGCAATTGCTCATTGCATATTCTTTCCTTATGGCACATCTTTCATCTTTCCTTACTCCCTGTTGGCACTAAACTGCTATAATTAGGTGCTGTAAACACATCTCAGACTTCTCTGATGTTGTGAAACACTCTGACTTGATTTCTGACCATCCTGTTCCTCAAATAAACCTTAACTCTGCACTGCAGGGATCTTTCTAACATTCCCTGGTGAGCAGGACTGCTGTGTCCAGCACCTCCCTGTGGTGGGGAACCCCAGGGAAAAGGGTTCTGCCTCAAATCCTGCCCCCTATCCTTGTTGCCAAGTGCTGCTCCCAAGAATTATTTCCTGGTCTGTCAGCCAGGAGCATGGGTGCATAAGACACAGATTTACACATTGCTTTCTTGCACAGAAATATCTGTGCCCAAACACAGGTGTGTGAAGGGGGCAAAACCTACTGCAAAAAGGTCACACACACATGGATGAGCATGCACATGGGAGTTATTTTAGCTCAGGAAATAGCACATGAAGAATGCTTTGTTTCAGCTGCTCTGGATTTTTCTTCTGCTATTTTTATGGCACATGCAATTTGTTTATCATCTGATCTTTTAAAAAATTGACTTATTAAAGCATATAATTTTTCAAACCCCACTTAAGATTGATGATGCATGTTAAAGCCTAAACTATTATAATCTATTATTCAGAAAAATTTCAGCACCAAGCACGCAGATCCTGAACTTCTTATGGTCAGGATTCAAAGTGGCAGGTTCAGTCAGGCTGCTCCATGGAATTTGACCAGTTTTCCCCACCCATCTCACCCCCAGCAATCCCCATTATCAGTGAGGAAGGAACCAGAGGTGAGCTGAGGCTCTCTGTGAGTACTGGGTGCTAACCCATCACTGAATGCTGATGTCTGCCCATCCTCCTCCTTTGCATCCAGTGCTCATGAGGCCCAGTTCTTACCAAAAACTTACAGCAGAGCTGCAGGAACCTCCTTTGGGGCTTTTCCTTTTTCCTCTGACCCCTCCAGAGGAAGCTTTGCCCCCACAACAACATCCCAGCTCATCTAATTACTTCCTAAGCTCTTTTTCTGGTTAGTTGACATCTGCCCATTGCCAATTAATCCTTATTCACAAGCTCAATAACCTGAGCCATCTGCATAGGTAAGAGATAAGCTTCCCATTAAACATTTACAGGACATAACAAGAGAATATTGAGGCAGCTCTTGCTGGGACAGCCCAGGTGGGTGTTTGCCTGCTGGGGAGCAGCTGACCCTGCACCTCGACTGCCATCCAAAAATATATGGGTCTAAAAATGTATGTGGACTGTCAGCCACCCCCAAGAAGGTACCTGCTTATCCCCCAGGATGGTTCTTGCTGTGTTAGCATGAAAAAGGCTTTTAAAATAATTCAATAGCACTTTAGGGCCCTTTAGGTTCTAGCAACCAAATAGCCTTTAGATAAAACATCCACTGCTTAAGCTCCACCTGCCCTTTAACCTCAACTGCTTAAAATAGCTCAGAAGTCACTCTGCCCCTCCACCCCCACCCCCCTAATTTGGCCTTCCTGGGCAGGGTGAAATGAGTCCTGAATTCTAGGCAGGGGCAGGATCTTTGTCCCCACACTTCATCAGTTACTGCCCTTGCTTTGAAGGGACAGTTGTGTTTCAGATGCTGGCTGGGCTGGGGTTTTATCTCATCCAGCAGCTCAGCCCTGTTTTCCTGTTCAAGGTTTCCATCTCTGGAATAGCCCTTTTGCCAATAGATCCCATTCCCTCAATAGGGACAAAGTCTTGCCTGAAAAGCTTTATGAAAATGAAGGAGTCTCAGGAATAAAACCAGGATACTGACAACTTTTTAAGTGTATCTCAAGGTCTGGGGTGAGGGTTGGCAGATTTTAAGAGGTCACAAAAAGGAGAAAGTGACCACCACACCACCACCAACTGAGCCAGAAAGGTTTTGAGCTTTGAGGGAACTTCTCCAAGGTTTGGAGGACCAGAAGGGCCTCAGTGACACCATCAGTGTCCCTGGCAACTCCCTTGTGGAGCCACGGGGAGGCACCACCGGGGCAGGAACTGCCCGGGCAGGCACAGGGAGGGTGCACACATGGGTGCTACACACATGAGGGGTGCTGCACACACGGAGGGTGCTACACACATGGAGGGTGCTGCACACATGGGTGCTGCACACGTGGGGGGTGCTGCACACATGGGTGCTACAGACATGTGTGCTACACACATGGGTGCTCTGCACACATGGAGATGCTACACATATGGAAGGTGCTGCACACATGGGTGCTACATACATGGGTGCTGCACACATGGAGGGTGCTGCACACATGGGTGCTGCACACATGGGGGGTGCTGCACACATGGGTGCTACAGACATGTGTGCTACACACATGGGTGCTCTGCACACATGGAGATGCTACACATATGGAAGGTGCTGCACACATGGGTGCTACATACATGGGTGCTGCACACATGGAGGGTGCTGCACACATGGGTGCTACATACATGGGTGCTGCACACATGGAGGGTGCTGCACACATGGGTGCTACATACATGGGTGCTGCACACATGGAGGGTGCTGCACACATGGGTGCTACATACATGGGTGCTGCACACATGGAGGGTGTTACACACATGGAAGGTGCTGCACACATGGGTGCTGCACACATGGGTGCTCTGCACGCATGGAGGGTGCTGCTCATATGGGTGCTGCACACATGGGTGCTCTGCACACATGGAATGTGCTGCACACATGGAGGGTGCTGCACACATGGAGGGTGCTCTACAAATGGGTGCTGCACACATGGAAGGTGCTGCACACATGGGTGCTGCACATATGGGGGCTCTGCACACATGGAGGGTGCTGCACACATGGGTGCTGCACATGTTGGGTCTGAGAGCAGCACAGGTCTGTCCGTGCTGGCTGGCAAGTTGCTGCTTGCTAATTTGGAGTTAGTTTGGAACCAGGTTGGGAGGGAGAGATGATGGGATGGGATGAGATTGAGGCTCTGAGCAAGCTGATCCTGGGGGAGGTGTCCCTGCCCATGGCAGGGGGCTTGGCCCCAGATGATCTTTAAGGTCCCTTCCAACCCTGACAATTTTATGGTTCTAGGATCTCCTCTACGTGGCTGCTGAGATGCTGCTAATGGCTACAGGAGGCTCCCAGTTCAAAGCAGTCCTGATCTCTCCAACCATACATTTGCATTAGTAACCTTTTCCCTCTGAGCTTCACCTGCAGGTGGATGTGGCTGCTCTGAGCTCTCTGCTGTGCACAGCTGCCCCCTTTCTGCTCTGCTCTTTGGGGAGCTGTGCTGAGAAGCAGAGATCTGGGGTGGTTATGGGAGAACCTGTGTGTCCCAGAGCTTCCTTAGGGTGCTGTACTTCCCCTTGGCCATGCTCTCAATTTTTGCTTGCAATTTAGGTGTTACACTTCAGTCCAGGAACTGAAACACTCAGTGCACTCCTCTCTGCCTGGTCACATCCCAAGAGAAACTGAATTCCCCAAGTTTCAGGCTGGGCTGGCTGGTGTCACTCAGAGCACATTCAGCAAATCATTTTGAATATTGCAGACGTGAGAGAAAACCCAGGGAGGCTGAGGACTGTGGCTCACTTGAAAGAAGGAAAAGTGAAATGCATCAAAGCAGCTACCAATTACTTACTCTACTTGGGGACATGCTGCAGGGAAGGCAGCACAAGGTTCCCAGCATGGGAACACATTTCTGGTCTGTTCAGTGGAGCGTGGGATGGGGGAGTTGGAGGAAGGGCATTGTCCTGCATTTAATCTTCTGTTCCTATCTTGCAGTGTGGGGACTCTCCTGGGGCTGATCTAGGCCAGAGAGAACCTTGCAAAGCTGCCAGGTTTGCTTGGGAGGTGGAGGAGGAAGGGGAGGTAGAAAGGTAGCAGGGAATGGAACCAGCAGTGAGTGTCCTCCTCGAGCAGACCCGGTGAGAGTGGGTGTGAAGGGGCTTCTCTTCCATTTTCTGACCAGGAAAATGAACATAGCCTTCTCCCATCTGTAGCTGGGACATAGCCCCCTCTCTGCCCAAACCTGAGATGATTTCCATGCCTCTCTTCCTTTCCTTCCAGCCTGGATTCAGTCACTCCAAGGCACCCCCAATGCGCTTCCCGCCGGGAGCCCTTTGTACCCCTGCCAATCTTTATGAAAACTTTCAGATCTACCAATGCCCACCACAACCCCACAACCCCTGGCATTCCTGGCAGTGGCACAGCAGGCTCTGGGAGCTGGTGTGGTGCTTTTGTGCTTCGGGGGAAGGAACATGCAGCTTTTCCTTCTTTGGAAGCGTGACCCCGCTCCACATCCCCGCTCAGCTCAGCTCTCCGTGCCGTGTGGCTCTCTCCTACGTCACCTGTTTTGAAGAAGCTCTTGCCAGCTTCCCACTGGGGAGCTGATCCTGCTGACGTCTGCAGAGCAGGCCACGTCAGGCAGGGCTGGGAAGGGAAATGCAATCCTTTTTTGGGTGCAGACAAGAGCAAAGTCTGCTGGCGTGAGCCAAGAGGAAGGCTGAGGCGCAGGAACAGCTGGGCTCTGTCAGTAATTTAGCACTAAGAGCTTCAACAATACCCAGGATAAACACACTCCAGGACTGGCAGACCTCCCTCTTTTTTTTTCTGAGCTCAGCACAATATTTGCCTTTCTCTTGTAGAATTTTTTTTTTTTTTTTCACTGCTGATAATTAATTGGAGTGGAATGCTTGTCCCGGGTTATATTTAGATTTTTCTTCTCCGATGACACTCCCCCAGTTTCAGCTCAGCCAATGCAGCTGTATTGCTGTGTTTTTTGAAATGGAAACCAGCATTTGCTTGCCACAAAACCTTGCAGTTTCGTGTCCTGTGGTTGCACCCAAATTGGGGCACTTTTTGGGGTTCAGAAGGGCTATGTGTGTGCTGAAAGAGAGCTCCAGTACTGAAGAACCACTCCATACCTCCAGCATCCAGGGGCTTTTAAGTGCTTGGAAAAATGGGGGGCAAAACAGCCCTGGATCAGAGCAGGATTAAAGTGCTGTGTTATTCTGAGTAGATTATATGTGCACAGATTTATTCAGCTATTTGGAATAGATTATATGTGCACAGATTTGGAAATTTGGACACTTTACACCAAGGCTTGAGTCAAATCCCTTCCTGACTGCTTCTCAACTTCTGGGAAAACCCCAAGCTAGATGCAAAATCTCTAGCAAGGCACCTCTCCTCTGCACACATGTCCTACCTGCCTGGCAAGGCTTTGCTTTCTCTGCCTTCCCTGCAGCTCTGACGTGGCTGCAAAATTCCTCCTTTCATGTGGGTGGTTGGGAGATAAGGCAGCTCTGTTCTGTGCCTACGTGGCACAGTTTAAGAAAAACAAAACAAAAATTAAAAAAAAAATTTAAAAAATTAAATAAATCAGGCTGCCAAGGCTACAAAGCTATGAGGAGGAGATAGTTAATCTGAGAACAGCTTTCTACCCTTGCAGAAACCAAATGAAGGAGGGTGCTGCCACTGGGGGCTGGAAAGTCCCTGGACCCCCCCTCCTCCTCCAGCCCATCCTGACCCCAGAGCCCCAGGGCTGAGGGTGTTGTCCCAGGTGAGATTCACACCCAGGTCCCAATCTTCTCCAGCAGTGCTGGAAACCTGTTCAGTGAGGGTCAGAGCAAGAGTTGGGTCCATCAGGACTACTTCTGGTTTTCTCACGTTGGTCAAGATGTGGTCAGAACCTTTTCTGTCTCATGTGTGATGCCTTTCTTTGCATAAAGCCGCATCAAGTGTAATTAGGCAGCCCCGTGTAATTAAGGCAATTATGTAAGGTAAGCACCCCACAGAGTAATTGGGGCCAATTTTTAGCATACCCAGGAGCACTTAGAGGGCCCAAAGTGGCCCTTCAAATGATTTACCTGCTCACATGTCTCTCAAGCACTCATCTTAGGTGTGTCTTGGGTGACATCTTTGAAGTGGATGTGTTCTGCTCCTGCTGGGAAAGAGCTGGCTGGAGAAGAAGGATTCTTTTCTTTTTCTTCTTCTTCCTTACAAAAAAAGTTTTGTATCTTGTTTCTGTTCTAAAGCAGACTGAAACACAGACCAAGATTTAGATGTGACCTGCCAGAAGCAGAGTTGGATTTCAAGAGCTTGAGGCGGAGGCTCTCCTGCTCGTTGTCTTCCTCTCTGGCTTTTGGATGAGAAATTCCAGTCTGGAGCTGAGAAATCTTGCCAACAAAATGGTGCTGATGGGAAAAAAACTTCCTTAAAGCTCAGAGAGTTCTGTGAAGCAGCTCTGGGATAGAGCAGGGTGTGAGGAAAGGCTGAGTATCAGCCCGTGGTGCTACAACCCCCTGCTCCCCCTGGCTCACCAGTCCTTGTGTTCTGCTGTGCTGGTGTCCATCCAAGGGAACTCCAGAAAAGTCATTGAATTTAATGGTTTTGGTGGCTTCTAAAATATTTAAAATCCCAATGGGCCTTCTACCCCTCTGCTGGCCCCAAAACACACATCAACATGCAAACCTGAAATTTGATTTTATTCTTTTTCTCTCCATCTTTTAGCTGCCCTCTGTGTTTCAGACCTTAACGTGGACCTGCAGAGCCCGTTCATGTCTTCAGTTTTCTTCTTAGCAATAACCTTTTTTTTTTTTTTTAATTAAAATCTCACCCCTTGCAGGAGAGAAAGAAAAGCTTCAAACATGAAAAGACTTGTGACGAGATCTCAAACACTGGCAACTTTGAGCTGGAATTTCTAATGGTGGCAGAGAAGCGTTTGAGCACAACGTGGTCTTGCTAAAAAGAGGGGAAAAAGCCATTTCTGGCAGACAAATGTGTACAATTGCCAAGGCAAGGCCCTCCTGGGCTCTGGAGCAGACAGGGGGAAGGGTGTGTGAGTTATTCTTAGCTGCTTTGTATGGTAAAGAGGGTTTTCAGTTGCCCAGGCTCTGCAAAAGCTGCTTCACTCAGGAGCACTCTTGAGATCCAGGGAGTGGAAGGCAGGAATTTGAGACCCTTTTAAGGTCTGTTTACTCTTCCAGCCTCCACAGATTTCAGGGGCATGTATATGAGGCCAGTCTGAAATGGTTATCACGGTGAGAGCTGCAGGCACAGGAGGGAGTGGGGATCCCTGGAGCCCTCTCAGCCAGGACTAATGGGGCACATGGGAATGTCTGACTGCTCCACTGGGCCCTTTCCCAACCCAATCTTCATCAGCAGGGCTGAGAATGGCCCCTCTGGAGGAACCACAGGAAAACAGCCCTGGGCCTGGTGTTTTCATATGGCTTGTTGCTACCAGGGAACTGGAAGGGGATTTTCCCCTCCCTTCTCCTCTTGCAGGGTGTTTTCTGTGGGAGACCTTCACATCATTCATCCTCTTTCTAGCAGGGGGCTGCCTCACAGCTACGTTCCTGGCTCTTCCCACTCATTAGAAATCCACCTTTTCAGGTTCAGAAGTCTCCAGGTGCTTTGGGAATGGGAAGTGAGCTTCCACGCACCTCAGGAAACTGAGGCACACACTGGAGCTGCTTTTGCAAATCCAGGAGCAGCCCTGGTGTGCTCGTTCTGCTGCTTTTCAGGCCAGCAAGGAGGAACCCCTCGCTGAGCACCCCCAGCAGAGCTGGACATCAGGGATTTCAACCTGGCTTCACACCTTGAGGTGGGGTGGAATTAGCTTTTGGAGTCTGTGAACTTCCAACAGGCTGCAGTAGAGTGTAAAACCTTGATAGATGTCCACAGAATCCCAGGCTGGACACCACAGGAGCCTGGGAGCTGTGACACTGCCATAACCCCTCTAATGCTGAGGATTCCCCAAATGCTGATGATTCAAGGCACTGTTTGGGGCAGCTCTTTAACCAAGAATATTAACTTTCAAATCTTGGTTTAACAAACAAGATTTCACATCCAGACCTAACTCAGCTAAAATGTAGGCAGATTTGAGCTGGTTCTGACCCAGCAAACTGGGCTCATCTGGGCTGCCCATGGAGCTGCTGGGGATGCTGCCCACAAAAGGTGGATGACCTGGTGGTCAGGAATCTGAGCTCTGGGGGGACATCTCCATCCAGTTCCTGGCTCCATCACAAACAGTGTCCATGTGCTGGATTCCCAGTCATTGTTCTTGGCATCTCTTAGCCCCTGTGTTTGTTTTTCTGGTGCCTGCTCAAATTCCAGAGGTGCTGGGAGACCTCAGATGGCTTTGCTGACCTCCCTGTGGGAGACAGGGACATAGCTGGCTGGGGTGGGAGTGGGACCATCCCTGCCATTACTGGTGGGTGGGGTGGAGCAGGACTGGGGTACAACTGGGCTCCCAAAAGCATTAATTAGAGTGTGAGCTGGTGATGAGCATGAGGAGGACAATCACTCCAAGGAGTTCTGGGGAATGCTGATCAGCACGGGAGGACTGGGCCAGGCTGGTTGGTCTCCCAGAGTCACCCATGGGGTGACCAGGGGGACCAGGTCTTTGACCATCACATCCCTGGCATACCTCAGAGATCTCATCCTGGAGTCTATTTCCAGGGTATTGAAGTTCTGGTCAGCTGAAGCAGGTTTAAATGGGTCTGTTTCATTCCTGATGTAGCTTCTACGTGAAGCTCCTGGGTATTCGTGAAGAGAGACCAAAGTCCTGAGCAGGAATTGTGCAATAGATGAAGGCTTTGGACAAGCACCAAAGGGCTGACCTGAAAATGACTCAGGAAACCAGCCCCCCACCTCCTCTCCTCAAATGTACACAGATCAAATCATGACTCCCTCAATTCCTCTAAATGTGAGGGACAAAAAAAAAACCCCAGAGACTCTGCTAAAGCTGTGGTTGTCACTGAAATGCAGAAATGTGAACAGGGAGCTTATGTGCTGCTTCTGTGAGTGAAAGCCTGAAATTTGGGATCCAAACCCAGGTGAACTCTGTGTGCAATCCAAAGCCGTGCCTAAACCCAGATTTTGGAGTAAATGACCCTTACTTTAATAACTCAACCACCTCCCTCCTTGGTTGCACACACCCTGGTGGTGCAGGGTGAGTCCTGAAGCCTGGGATCTCTTGGGCTGGAGCCTCCACTGACTTTCTAGAACAACAAAACTCCCCACAGGGCTTCTGCAACAGGCAGAACGTAGCAAACCACATCTGCTTCCTCTGCTGGGACCTGCCAGGCAGCAGCAGGCAGATGTGTGAATGCCCAGACTGAGTCTGTCTTTGCTCTGATGCTCAGCTGGCCTTTGATGTGAGCTCCAGAGGGGCTGCCTAATGGGCACAGGAGAAATTGCTGATAGGGAAGAGGTTTGCAAAACACTGGAGGGTGGATGTGAGGGGGACACTCCCCACACTTGCCTCCCCCTGCCCACCTGCAGCATCCCACCAAAAACCAAGCAGCCAGCTTTGCCAGAGAGAGCAAGGAATCCTTGGGAACAGCCTAGAGCAGTCCTGCAGAGTCCACCTGCTCCCCAGGAGGTATCACTCCAAGCAAGGATCAGCCTGCTTCTTGGGAAAGGGCACCACCCAGATCTAAGCTCTCATGGGGTGTTGTCCTCCTTTATCTGGGCCTTCTTTGTGCACTAATTGATGTTTGCAGGGGTTGGGAGGTTTGCTGGGCTCTGGGAAGCAGTGGCTTCTTGCATAGCTGTGGGTGTAGCCTGAGAAGAACCCCAAGGACCTTCTCCCAGTGTCCCTTCTCTCCCATGCTGGAGCCTGGACCCTCTGCACGTTGCAGCCCTCTCTGGCTGTAAGACAAAAATCCCCCCGTGGATTTGCAGGTCGGGCACAGGGAGGGAGGGAGAGGGATGGATGGGGCAGAGCTTGGTCAGCATAGCAGCTGGAGATTATGCCTGAGATAATCCATGCTGTGGAGTTGAGCTAGGGACCAAGAAAAGCAGGGAGGCCGGATCCATATGGCCAGATCCACGGGATGGTAATGAGATTCTGGAGTTAGGCTCAACCAGGTCAGCTTGCCATAAACTGGGCTGACCGTGGTGTAACAGTGCTGGGCCAAAATCTGGAAGTCTTAGAGCTACTTGGCTTCTCTTTTGCTAAGCAGCACCTGCTGCCCTGAGCCTTTGAAGCCTGGATGGGACTGGGAGAAACCACAAGACTTCCCAGCAATCCCATTTTCTGTCTGACACTCTGTGTCCTCTAAGAACCTCAAGAGAAGGATGCTGGGCTGGCAGCTCAAGTCTCTGGTACTGCTTTAATCTCTACCCATCTCCTGCTCTTCTCCTCTAAAGTGTGGGTAAATCTGCTCTTCTCAAGCTGTCAAAAAAACACATTCAAGCCCAGCAGAGATCCCCACTCTTTGCTGAGATGTCAGGCAGCCCTGAACAGGGTCAGCAAATTCACTTACCAGCTGCCACAGCAACGGTGCCTTTGCTGCTCTTGCCCTTATTTTTTTTTGCCCAGGATTTGGGTTGCTATGGTGCTGCAGCACAGGTTACCCTGCATCCATGTTTTGGAAGCAATTAATGCAGATTTTAGTAATGTTCTGCTTTGGCAGATTGTCACAGCATTGCTGCCTGGCTGAGCTGGAGTTTGGCACATAAGTCACATTCTCACCACCTAAAAAAAACCCTCTCGTGTGGTTTCAGACAGAGGGTTGGGTTGTTCTTTTTTTTTTTTTTTAACTTCCCATTTCTAAGAAAAGAAAAATCCCTTTTTTGTAGCACGGCTGCATGTCAGGGTAGTGTGAAATCCCTATAATAACCCCCCCAGCCTCCCTTAGAAGGAAAGGTGTGAGATGGACCCCAGGAGGGAGGTAGGGGGAGGGATGCTGGCCCCTTCCCCTGCCCAGCTGCAGCTCATGGGAAGGGTCCTGGAGCTTTTCCCTGCTTGGGGGCTTGGAACAAGACACAGCATCTCCAGGGCTCAGTTTCCTGCTCTCCTGGTTGTGTCTCCCACTTTTTAGCCCAGGACTCCTGGGCTCACGTGGTTGTTTGGGGGTGTCTGTGTGGTGCTGAGGAGGGTTTGGTTCTGGGGTTCCTGGGTTATTGATGGGTTTGCCACCAGAGTTAGTGGTGGGTTTACCTGTTGCCAGCTGTGGGGAGGGAAATCCTGTTTCCAATATTTCTTCTGGGACTTTCTAGAGGGGAAAAAAAGAGCAGAGCAGGGTAAGCAGACACACCCCAGGGTGATAAGAGGGAATTACCAAGGGGCAATTTGGGCACATCTGTGTCTCACATGTGCTGTTTACCTTGTGCTGGGGGAAGATTTCATCTCCAAGGGCTGGTGAAGAGGTGGAGCAGGACAAGGGGCTGTCCAGGGGCACATCTCACTGCAGTGCCTTGCTCCCAGAGTCCCTGCTGCTCCTTGCTCCATTTCTGAGATAGAGAGAGGGCTCTGGACCCTTTATCTCATAAACTAACAAGCCTGTTCCAGGCTTTACAGCTGACAACTTTCTCTGGACCCAACTGTGCAAACACCTCCCTCCCCACACTGCTCTGGGTGAGCTGGACACTTTTCTATTGTCCCCTTTCTACCCCCTGAAGCTTTGTTCAGCAGGAACAGAGGTAGGTGGAGGCAGTTGCATCCTGCAGAGAGGATGTGGAAAAAAACAATAACCAAATGCCAAGAACAGGAAACCATCACCAAAATCAGCGTGAGGTCACCTACACACCTTCCCCCAACGAGACAGCTCCAGGAGGAGCTACACTCAGAGGCTTTGTCTCCAGCTGGTAATGCTGAGCTTGGAACAAATATCTTCTTACAGAGGATGCTGCTCAACAGGGGTTCAGTGGGCAGGTACCAGGGCAAGGAGAAAGCCCCAAAGTGAGCTGAAGGCAGCTGGAACCAGGGAGTGCTCAGCACCGTTGGAAATCTAGGTCCAAAGTCCTAAGTAGCTGGACAAAAAACCAGTTCTGTCTTCTTGTGACACAGCAGTGTTTGCTTCCTAAAATACTTGTGAACAGATGTGACATTCACAGGGCGTCAGATAGATTGTTTTCCACATGGGAACATGACATGCAGTGAGGAAAGTGGATCAGAGGGAAGTTGTTCAGGGAAAGATGGCTCCAAGGAACAGGGCTTCGGATTCAGGAGCTGCTCAAAGGCTTTTGGGGAAAGCATCCACCTCTCAGTCCACGAACAAATCTGTTCCAAGCAGAGAGGAATATTTAAACTTTCCTGATACTCTACAAATGCAACTGCAGACATGCCCAGAATAAGTCCTGACATGTCCTGTCCCCAAATCCCAAGGCTCTGGGAGCTGCCGTGGGGACTCAGGTTACAGGCGACAAAGTCCAAACAAAGGACCAAGCTGACAAAAGACACCGAGGCACCAAAATAGGTGCCCAAAACCCAGCCCCATGGAGTCATGCAGGATGATAAACTTCTGGGGGCTCGGTTATGGGCTTGTCCTGTGGTCTGGACTGCTGGGAGCTGATAGTTGCTGGGAAAGCTGGGCTGATCTGGCAGCTAAGAGGTTAAAAGGGCTTTGTTTGCAGTCTGTGTCCTCCCCCCCCAGTTGCATTTCACACGGTTCAGTCACAGTCTTATTTCCCAACTCTGTTTTGAAAGGACTTATTAGTTCTAAGTGTAGGCTGGGCTTAAGACTCTTGCTTTATTGTTTACCCTGCCTGCTAGGCCTGTTTCTGGGGTCAGACCCAGGTTACCAATTACGGCTGTCATTAAACACACTAGCCCGGCTTACCCCTGGGTTTTTTTCCCCACTAAATTCCCAGTAATTGTGTTTAACTGGTGTTAGCAACCAGCTGGCTGCTGGCACTGCCATCACCATTGTCTGTGCCCTCTCTGGCAGAGCCATTCCATGAGATCTGAGCCACCCCAATACATCTGTTGGTTTTACAGCTCAGAACTGTTCACAGGGACTTCTTTTAAATAATTTTTTTTTTGCCTTTATGTAAAGAAAGCCAGCTCTTGGCTCCCCAAATCTACATGGATAACCTTAAAATCCTGCTCAAATGCCAGGGTGATGGAGAGGGACCCACTCTGGAGAAGTGGCAGGTAGTTTAGGAAGCTGTGGGACACGTCTGATGGGAAGGATTTGAATGTTAATTCTCTGTAACTCTTTTACTGCTGATAACAGGGGGTGCAGATTCACACTGTGGCTGTTTGACTGGCAGCTGACTCTAATGGTATTTGAGGACAGCTTGAAGTTGGTTTTTGTGTCTCATGCCTTCTGAACTTCAGCCCAGCAGCCTAAAAAAGGTTTCGTCACCCCCAAAACCAATATCAAGTCAAAGTGTAGCGTGGGAACAGCCTTGTAGGTGTACATAAAACACTCTGAGCTGCTGACTCTAGAAAAGCAGAAGTCCCTGTGAGCAGTTTGGTCTGTCCATGCTGAGTTTTAACCCTTGATTGAAAGCCAAATGTTCCCCTTGTACTGTAAAATTTCCAGCTTAACTGGTTTGGAACCTCATTTGGATGAAGAAGGCCAGAGCGTTTGAAAGCCTATCTGAACTTTTAATTCCTGTCAAACCAGTTACAAATCTAGTCTGGCCAATTGCTATGGAGAGGTTTATTGTTTTTTTGGTGCTTTTTTTTTTAATTGAAATCTAAACGCTCTCAGCCATTTCCAGCTAAACACAGGGCGGAAACCCATCTAGCCAGAACAGCATTAAAACCAGCTCTAACTCCTCTTTTCTACATGAATTTTATTTTCTAATTGCGTGTTTACTCTGTAACTCCTCCAAGCAATTTGAAAGCGTGCACTGAGCCTTATGCCCTGCCTTTAAGACCACAGTCTTCTTGTAACAGGGCCAGAAATTATGGGCACGTAACCCTCTTAGAGGTCCTTGAGCTCCACAGGAAATCTCTTACTGGAAGAGCTTAAGGAAGACAATCTGATTTCAGAGCCCAGCACCCGTGTCAGGCCAGATGAACACACACAAGACCGAGGCCCTAAGCTGTGCAGAGGGAGCCTTTTAAAATCAGGATGATTAAGAAGAAATGGAGGAGGAGAATCTGGAGAATGGTGCCACCACTTACTGCAGCCACTCGAGGAGCAGGGGGGACCAGGGGAACCTGCTCGCCAAGGTTAAATCATCAGGAGCCACTTAACCAGCACTGTTAGCCTTAATGGCAAATAAACCTGCACTTGCTATTAGTGCTATTTTTGGCAGGCTGGACAACAGAAGACCTCTTGCTACAATTATTGTCCAGTGACTCAGGACTGGATTGTACCATCCAAGTGCTTTTTAACATCATCCTTTTGGATGAGGGAACCTTCCTCCCCGCTTTCAGCTTCCCCTGCGAGCCCAGCTCAGGCTTCCTCTGCTTGCCTACGGTGGAAAAGCTCCAGGTTTGGTTTGGTTTGGGCTGTTGCTGAGACACATCTGTGTGTACAAAGGTGTCTCCTGCCAGGAGGGGGTTGTTTGCTTTGTCATTTGCTGCTGCTGCTGACTGTACCCACGCGTGGTGACAGCACCGCCGCGTTTGAAGTCCCGGAGCTGCATGGATGGGTTGGTACCAGGTGTTTATCCAGCCTCTTCCAGGGGCCTCTGGCTGTTCCTACAGTATAAATACACCTCCCCTCCTCCCCTGCATTGTGCTGGCCTCTGGGTTTCACATGCACCCATTTGCTCTTTCATGTGTGCTGCTGACTTAAACAAAAAACGAACCAACCAAGACACAAAACCAAAAAAAAAAAAAAAAAAAAAACCCAAAAAAACACCAAACCAAAAACCCCAAACTAAAAACCTCCTTAGACTTTAATCCTTGGGTTTATTTCAAAGCTTACAAAGGCAAATCTGGTTTATAGGAAGAGATTTGCTTGATTCCTTGTGCTCTGCAGATGAATGGAGTGGCAGATGGAGTGGGTAGGACTCGGGGACCCCTTGGCTCTATCATCTTCCTAGCTTGACCCTACTTCTGTGCCTGCTGCCTAAAAAGCTTCCTTTTAAGCTCTGCAGGACACAAAATGGGGTCAGCACAACCTCTGCTTGGGCAGTAGCTGTTATACCCACCTCTTCTACCATTTCAAAAGCTATTTTCTTACTCTTTGCTCTGGCTTGTTGCTTGCCCATTGCTCCATAACCATCAGAAGCCGTGCAATCCCCTGCATCCCATGTGGACGTAGGAATGACAGAGGCATGAATAAAACAAGCTGCAGACTCTGGGAGCAAAAGGCCTCAAAAAAAAAAAAAAATCCTATTACACCCTTGAGTCACGGGGAAATAATTGCAGTTTTGAGCCCTGCTGTATAAGGAGATGCTGGAAAGCCTCCCCTCAACCTGCTGGGTGAAACCCTCTCTTTTGAGGGGGGGGCAGGCAGAGCAGTGCCCTGGTTCCCCTTTCCCAAATGGGACAGGACCCCGAGTGGTTTGGGAAGAGCCCTGGTGAGGTGGAGCTGTGCTGGCAGGATGGAAGCTGCTGGGTGCAGCCTCTTTCTTATCAGGGAGTGGTGTGGCCACAGCTCTGTGCCAGCCCAGGGAGCAGCACTGTGGGAACTGGGGGTGACTCAGCCTCTCTGGGGCTGCTCCTCAGGCAGAGGCAAACCCAGATGAGCTCATTCCCTCACCTTGGTTTTCTCCAGCTGCACCCATTGCTTGTGGAAGATGCCAAATGAGGCCCCGGCCATAGGAGGAGAACGTGTTGGTTTTTTTGTTTTGGTTTGGGTTTTTTTTGTTGGGTTGTTGGTTTTGGGGTTTTTTTCTTCTTTTTTTTTTTTTTTTTTTTTTTTTTTTTTTTTTTTTTTTTTTTTCCAGGGGATCACATCAGAGCTGTGGCTTCAGATCCTCCCCTGGTGCAAGCCAAGAGAGGCATCTGGGGCCATGAGACAATGGCTGGAAACAATCCCTGTTCTCCACCAAGGAATATTCATTCAGAAATCCCGTCCCGTTTCGATGGGATTCAACTCCCATGGTTGATCAAAGCAAAGGCAAAAAAAAAAGAGCTTGGCCTCCTACTGTTGCTTTAGCTTGGGGCCAGTTTCAGCAGAAGCTGGGCGAGTGCCTTTATCCTGGGCAGCTGGGCCAGCTGGTGCAGCTCCCTGGTTTGCAGTGGCTTCAAGGTGCTGCTGACACCTCAGGAAGCATCAGAGCCCAGCGCTGCTTGCACCGGTTCTGCTCTCCCCTCCTGCTGGGCTGGACGGAGCCAACCCAAGGCTCCTGGTTCTGCTCCATGCTTGCCTTGGCTTGCTCTGCCTGCTCCCTGATCAAACACATCCCCTGCACTGCAGCCACCTCCTCCTGCATCCCATATTTCTCCAGCCTGGCTTTGGGATGAGGGAAGCACCAGGTCCTGGGGTGTCTGCTCCTCACCTCAAAGGCTCCTTCAGGCAGGGAGATGAAAGGGGTTACAGGCAGGTGCCCCCTGCCTGGGATGGTGCAGGGGATGGAATGTTCTCCCTATATTATTCAAGGATCTCTGGGAAGGATTTGGCCTTGCCCAGGGAACAAGGATCTGTGAATCACAGAACCACACGGAATCACAGAATGTTTAGGTTGGAAGAAGCCTCCAAGATCATCCTGTCCAACCTTTGATTAACACCACAGTCAACTCCTAATGTGTCTCAGGGAAGGAAATTTGGGGACAGAAACCTGGTGGGGAAAGGAAACCCCCTGCACAGGGACCAGGGACCCGGGAGCAGCTGGGGTGGGACAACACGGGCTGCCCGGGCGTGACAAAGGACTCTGGAGCCGATCCAGGATCCCAGGGGGGTTCGAATCGCTCAGGACAGCCCGGGCAGCCCCCATCCCACGACAGCCACCACCGCGTGAGGGTCACTTGGAGCACCCACAGCTGCCCGGGACCCCGGGACCCTGAAACCCCTCCCGGGACCCCAAAACCCCTCCCGGGACCCCAAAACCCCTCCCGGGACCTCGGAGCCTCTGGAGCAGGGGGTGAGGAGAGCTGGGGAGGTGGCTGAGCCCTGACCACCCCTCACCCCCTCGCTTCCTCCTCCTCTCCGATCAGCCCCAGAAATAGCCCTCCCGTCACTCCTATTGTCATCGCGGCAGTGACGTCACTCCTTCCACTGAGCTGAGGTCATACGTCATTAGCATACAGAGCCGCTCAGCCAATGGCAGCCGCGCTCCCCACGCCGCCTCCCCGCGCTCCCCTATTTAGGGGAGGGGCCGCGGGGCCGGGGGCTCAGACTGAGCCCGAGCGATCGCGGAGCGGCGGCTCCTCCACCACCTTCTCCTCCTCTTCTTCCTCCGCTGCTGCTTCCTCCTCCTCTATCGCGATTTCTCTCTCTCTCCCCGCCCCGCCATGAGCCACCGGCACAGCTCTCGCCGCGGTGCTCCCCGGCCCGAGATGCTCCCCGAGATCGCGGCCGCCGTGGGCTTCGTGTCCAACCTCCTGCGGACGCGGGGCTGTGTCAGCGAGCAGCAGCTCCAGATCTTCAGCGGAGCCCTGCGGGAGGCCCTGGCAGGTGAGCTGCGGGCAGGGGAAGCCTTGGGGAGAAGGAAAAGGTGCGGGGGGTGAAAAGCTCACTCGTGTCCGTCCTCTCCCCGCACACCGCCCCGGGACCGGGTGTCCCGTGTCCTTCCCCGGTGCCACCCGTGGACGTGGGGACTCAGCTGTGTCGTGTGAGGTTGGGCACCCAGCGGTGTCCTTCTCTGACACCCAGCTGTGTCGTCGGGGATGGCGGGCACCTATTTGTGGGTTTGCCTTTTGTTTGCTTTTTCAATCTGTGTCCCTCCCCGAGCACCTGCCGGGGTCCCTCTGGGGTCCCGGGCAAGCAGCTGCCTGAAAGTGAGCAGAGCCCTGGCTTTGTCTCTGAGGGGTTTGTGCTGTTTATCTCTTTGAAACCCTGGGGCTTGACGTGAATAATCCAAAGCTGCTTTGTGTCTCCTGGCAAGAAGTGGGATTTGCTGCACCCCTCCCTTTGTTTGGGGCTCAGCCCTGACTGGGTGGTTCAAGGCTCTCCTCCCTGACACAGCCGGGTGTTATCAGCCTGAAGAAGGGATGGTTTCTTTCCCTCTGTGCTGAGATAAGTGGTAGCAAGGTGCTTCTGAACTTAGAAAATGACTTGGATGTGGCTCCCTGTCTGTGGTGTTCCGGTGATACGGTATCTGCCCCGGACACCCCCGGGCTGAGAAGGTCCCGTTGCTTCACCCCTGGTACCATTGTCTGGGACCTGAAGAGCTGCACATCTCCGGCTCGGAGCAAGCAGCAGCTGAATAGTTGAGCTCTGGAGCCTCCATCAGACGGAGGCAGCCTGAGGAGGGCTCCGGTTCCTCCTGCGAGCTGTGGGATCCCCTCGGGACTCCACTGGGACACAGACCTCAAACCCGCTGCTCACCCACCCACCACTCTCCCCTTCTCGCTTCCCTTGCAGAGCACTACAAACATCACTGGTTTCCTGAGAAACCCTTCAAAGGCTCTGGCTACCGCTGCATCCGGATCAATCACAAAATGGACCCAATTATCAGCAAAGCAGCGAGCCAGATCGGACTCAGCCTGGCGCAGCTCTACCAGCTCCTGCCCAGCGAGCTCACGCTCTGGGTGGACCCCTACGAGGTCTCGTACCGCATCGGGGAGGACGGCTCCATCTGTGTCTTGTACGAAGCAACTGCAACCAAGGCTGCGAGCTCCTATGGGATGCTGACCTGCAAGAACCAGATGATGTTGGGTCGCACCAGTCCTTCCAAAAACTACATCATGACTGTCTCCAGCTAAATACTCCTCTTGTCCTTACACTGCCAAGACACGGGCTACTGTATACCTCACCCGAGGATCTATTTTTAAGATGAAGATCTATTTATATTTTTTTTAAAAAATCCAAGAAAATCCAAAATTAAAAGATTGGGCACCGCTTTGAGCAGAAGCGGTGTTCTCGGTGCCTTTTTTTTAAAGCTGTTGCAAGCTTATGAGTTTTTATTATGAAGCCAATATCTACCTAATTAGTGTTGGATGACAATTTTGGGCTGGCTTGCTCATTTGGGCAGCTTGGAATGGAGGAAGAGGGGGAAGAGCCACGCTGGGAAGTGTGGCTTGGTGGTGGGAGATGTGTCACCTTCACACCATCCTGGTACCCAACATTATTGCTCTACTGCCAAGTATTGCAGTCCTGTTGGAGAAGGGATGAAGGAGTCTTTACTCCACTAATTTTTTTCACTCCCCAGCTGCTCTAATCTCTGCACAGCCTGGAGACAGTGTTGGGAATTTTTCCACAGGGCTAGGTGATGCTTGGGACCCTGGGATCCCTCACCTTTGCTCTTGCACATCTCCTCGGGACGCACTTACTCCGTGTTGCAGCTCTGCTCTGCCCCACTCCTGGCACAAAAAGAGGGGAAGCGTGGCCTTTTCCAGTCCCTCCAACTCTCCTGCCTGCTGCTGGACTGACGGGGCCATGCAGGTATCAGTGTTCCGTGGAGCAAGGCAGAGATGCACTGGGGGCCAGGCTGTGCAGAGAAGATCCCTGAGGTGAGCTTTGCAGTGGTGGCACTGGAGTGGCCTTTGTGGCCCTGGTGCTGTCACCCACTGCAGGCTGCACACCGAGCTCCAGACCCTGAATCCAGCACTGAACTGCTGTGAATTACAAAACCTTTCTGCTCTGTGGGGCCAAGACATCAGCCCACAGCTGCTCTTGTGTGGCCTCTCCCTGCTCCAAGAGTGGAGTTTGGCCTCTTGCTTGTAAGAGTTGCCTAATCCCGTGCTGACAACTTGCAGTCTCACTTCTCCAGAAGAGCTGAAGCAACTTGCCTTGTGCCCTAGAGGTTGGTGTATGAGAACCCCCTTTGCCCTGTCTCTTAAAATCAGAAGTATTGGGAGTCTCTTCCCTCTCTATTTGGGATCCTCAGATGCTTTGGTGTCCTAACATTGCTTTTAGAGCCCCAGCACTTCTTGCCTCTCTTCCTGCCCTGGGTCACCAGCATCTGGCTGTCCCTGGGAGGTGTCTCCACTGTTACCTTGGTAAGGGGCCTGGTTTGGGGCTGATCTCTTGGTACATAACTTTTGCACAATTAATGCCTGGTCCTGTGCTTTGTCTGTGCAAGCAGAACTCCTCTTGGAGTCCCAGGGGTACTTCTTTTCAGGGAGACTTTGCCCAAGTGTTGAGGATTTGGCTCTTAAACTGCTCTGGGCTCCCTACAAATGGGGTGGGAAATGAAAGTGCTGCCCCCAGAACTTTGCCTGTTTGGAATGAGCCTTTACCAAGATGTTGTATGTCCCTTGCCTTTTTACTACCCAGCTGCTGTGCTCCTCCAGTGATCCTGGGAGAAAAAGCAGGACATTGACACAGTGCTTTGTAATGAAACTTCCCCAGGTTTGTCTCTCAGCACGATTTTTTTTTTTTTTTTTTTTTTTTTTTTAACCCTTCCTCTTTTCTGACCTGGCAGCTGTCTGGCGTAACCAGAGTTGTTCTTGCCCAACTTTTGATGAATCAAGTTCTCAGACATTTGTGCAATATATTTCCAAATCTTGGGCATGCTGGGAGAGGAAGGAAACTTCCCATCTGCCACAGTTTGTAGCTTGTTTCTTCAATACATTAAAAAAACAAAACAAAACAAAACCCAACAACATAAGTTCAGCACAGCTCCCCAGCTCTTACTACTAATATGGAAAAGTAACTTTGGAGTTCTGTAAGTTTCAAATCATGAATTCCAGAACTGGAAAACTCTCCTCAATTGACAGATCCTTTTTAAAATGTCAAGTGGTGAGTTGTTTGTCCTTGAGCAGTAATAGCAGTGGCTCAGAAGTTGCATCACTTCCCTCTGCATCACTTGAATTTCTCATGTCAGCAAAGCAGAAGCTGAAATGAAGCACTGGGGCTTTTCCCTTGGTGAACTTGTGCAATAGGTGACCTCACCAAGAGGGGAATACTTGAGAACTTCCAAAAAACAAATTCCCTTTTCAAGGAAAAGGGATCTTGGTGCTTTTTGGAGTCCTCACTTAACCTGCTTACGTGGAAAGCCCATGATGAGAGCTGCATCCAGGCTGAGCAATGTTTGCTTTGCTGGGCTCCTTGGCTGGATGTGGAGTTTCCTGAAGGCTGGTACTTCCTTGGGTTGTAATTTGTCAGGATCAAAGTAGTCTTAAGATTGACCTCCCCCTTTTTGCTCTGTTCCCTTCCTCTTATCAGGAAAGATTTTCAGGAACAACAGCCCACACCAAAGGAATACACTATAATTGTTCTTAATGCCCCCACTTCCAGAACCAGAATAGCCAAGTGTCATTCTTTTTGTCCCTGGTGTGGAGGAGTCTGATGTTAAAGGTGTCTGGGGTTTGGTTTGGTTTTTTGGTTTTTTTTTTTTTTATTTTTGTTTTTTTTTCCTTCAAAACCAACCCAAGTTGGGTATAATCCATTTCTCTCTTGTAGCTGGTTCCATGTAAAAGCTGTGAATTAGTGTGCTCTGTTGCCTTCTGCCTACAAGCCTGATCAGAGCTGAATGGTGTGGATTTTCAGACAGTGAATTTGAGGGGTTTCCAGTCTCTTTTTTTTTTTTTTTTTTAAACAAGCTGGACTGTTGAACGGGACCTGCTTTTTGTATTTGGTGAAAATGGTAGGAAGTTTGTAAGCTACACTTGGAGGGAGTGGATGGTTATTAATTGTATAGTAGTGTTTTTATATACAGACTGTACAGATCCTTTGACAAATGTATGCTTTTGTTACTTTAATAAAAATGTAGCAGTACAAATGAGCCTTGTTTTCTTGCTGGGAGCTTTTCTGTGCTTGCAAGGAGGGAGAGGGTTGGGATTGCAGCCTGAATCCCACGTGGCAAAGGCCGTGGGTTTGGTTAAAGTGTGGGTGACTGCTGATACCCAGCTCTGTCAAGGAGGAGGGTTAGAAAAAAAGCTGCTTAGTCAACGTGCTGACTCTGAGCCTGACCCTCTAAACCCAAGGAATTGATGCTGGGAATTGGTCTGATGATTCAAGGCAAGGTTGTGGGTGTCCTGCCCCCTCCTTCCCCATCCTGAGCTCTGGCTTGGGCAGCAGGGGATTTGTTCAGTGCAGGATTGTAGAAACCCTGTGTCCTGCCAGAGCACGGAGGTGTGAATGTAGTTATCTGCCAGCTCCCTCACCCAACCCTAGGAATGTCAGAAAGTCTTGGAAAGAAGTGATGGATGAGCTGAGCCAGGCACAGGGGTGGTTCCTGGGTAAGCTTCTCCACCTCTGCTGTTCTTCCAAGGGTGAGTGAGCCAGCAGAGGAGGAAGGGTTGGGAGACATCATGGGACTGAAATGTTCAGGTATGTGCAGAATCCTCTGGGCCTCATGATGAAGGCAGCTGGGGTTGATTCACTGGAGATCCTGTTTTGGCTGTGTCAAGAGGGTGGTGACAGCACCATGGAGCAGTGATCCCGGGATGGGGATGTCCAGCTCATGAGTTTTATCCCCATCTATGCCCATTTTCAAGCTCCCAGGATTTAAGGACCTCAGAAAATTCAGCTCGTGCTACTTTCAATCCCAAACTCTTTTTTTATGGAGTTCAGGAGGGCTTGAATTGAAACCTGCAACCTGTTCCCTGTGTCAGTGCCTTCCTAGAGAGGTGATGCCAAGGGAGGGGGACACAGGCTTGGTCCTACTCCTCTCCCTGGTGGGGGCAAAGCTGCTTCCTCCTTTCATCACAATATGCTGCCTCTGAGAGGAAAACAATTTGTGAGCTGATTTTGGTGCTTTGTCAAAGCCGCTCCTTTTTTTTTTTTTGAACTCATCCCTTCATTAGTTTCCATAAACACACCCAAATTGCTGCTGCTTGTGAAACAGGGTTGTCGGGAGGAATGGGTGTCCCATTCAGTTGTTGATTAGCTCAGGAGGAGTCATCCGTGTTCAAAGGCTTGGTGAAGTCAGATGATGGTGGCCTTCCTCCCTCCTTTGGCATGTCCAGACCAGTGTGGGCTGCCTGGGCCTGCATGCCTCGGTCTGTGGCCCATTTTTAGTCCATGCCATGGCCTGTGGCTGGGGCTTGGGCCAGCAGACAGAGCCAAGATCATCTAAAAGTTGTGTTGCTTACAGCCAAGATAAAAATACAGCTCTTACACCATGGAGTGCTCCGTGAGGAGTCAACCAACCCTCCCTGTGCTGCAACCAGATCCCCCCCATCAGCCTTTCACTGGGTGATTCATCTGCTATTTTTATTTTGCTTGTCATTTTTCTGCTGGTAGGATCACGGTACCTGCTGGATGAGCTGGGTGGATCTTTATTTGCCCTCCTCCAAGCCCTTTCTGTGCCTCGGGATGCTGAGCTGCAGCTCTCAGCACATCCCTGAGGACACCACAGGAGTGTGGGGCCACAACCAGAGCATGTCCTGGGGGCCCAGAAACCCCTGGCAGGCTTGAAGCAGCTCTGAAAAAGGCTGAAAGAAACTGAACCTCCACTCCCACGGCCACTGCCCACCTCTGGCCTCTCTTGGAATCTGGACTTGTTTTCTGCTGAGCCTTTGGCTGGGGTTCTGTTGGGCTTTTTGAATTCCAGCCGGGCAGGGATGTGCCTGATTCAAGGAACTGGGGTCAAACGCCCTTTGTAATCAGAGACTGGGGTGTTGCATTTGCCTTTGAGGTGTCCTTGGGAAGAACTCAGCTCTTTGCCTGCTTCCCAGAACCTGGCAGGAGAGAGGAGCTCAGCCAGCCCAGCAGAGCCCAGGACTTCAACCCAGAAAGTATCCCCAGGTACCCACCTAGAAATGTCATCCCCTACAAAAACCCTGCTGCGGGCAGGATGGGGATTCTGGCTCTCAGGAAGACCTTCTCCTCCCACCCCAGCAGTCTGGAAAGGTGTTTAATGCTTATTTGGAGTAAAAAGGCAGGTGAGCTTTGTCCTGTCCCCTGCAAGGCTCCCCAGCTCCGTGTGTGCTGCACTGGTTGCTCCTGGGTCCCTCCTTGCAGGACCTGGGGCAGTTCTGGGGAAATGCAGATTGTGCAAAGCCCAAATCAGCCACAAAGGATGTCCTGACCCAGCAGCAACAACCACCCCAGGACAGGGTCCCCCTGGGTCCATGAGGATGTTTTGGTTGACTCATGTCAAAACACGTTTGTTTTTTTGGTGTGTTTGTGTGCTCCCCTTTCCTGCCTTCCCTTTAGCAGAAGTTTGGGCGTTTCTCAGCTGTCAGTTATCAGAAAAGCAACATCTGCACTTAGGATGGGAAACTGCTTCTTGGGGTTATTTCCACCCTTCCCAAGGAAACCAGACCTCAGCTCCTACCGGCCCCATTATTACTGTCCCTGTCTCTGGGCACTTTTTACCCCTGCCCACCCTGGAGCTGAGCCCCTTTGAAACCAAGCAAATGGGAGAGCTCGCTCGGGAGGGAAGAAGGTGCTTGGGGACAGGGAGTGTGGCAGAGGAGGCTCTGGGCTCTGCCTCTTTTGCCTCTGCAGCTGGAGGAAGGGCAGAAGCGAAACCGGGCGCCGCTCAGCCTCCTCCCCACGCCAGCTCATTCGTGCAGGGCTCGGCCTCCTCCAGGTGCTTCCTGCCCTCCTCACTTGCCAGCAGCAGGGTGCTGGGAAGCCACGGGCTATTTCAGCCGAGCCCAAGGCCAATCAGGCAGCGCACTCCCCTGTATCTGGGGAGACGCAGCCGGCAGCAGCTCCCGGCCCTGGGAAAAGGGGGAGGCGTGGGCCCCGGGGCATCACCTCCAGTGCTCCTCAGCCCTTGGTGATCTTCCCAGGATCTGCTGGAGCTCTGCGAACTCTTCAAATCACGTGGCCCAGCAACGGGAAGATGGTTTGCAGGGTACGGAGGGGTTGGTGCTGTGCCAAGCCCGCGGTTCTTCGGGCTGCAGCCTCCCGGCAGGCTCCGGCATCGCCGCTGCTTGCACCGGTGAGCTCCAGCGCTGCCAGTTTGCACCAGCAAATGGTTGGTGGAAGTCCCCACGGCAGCTCTGTCTCCTGCTCTGAACCCACAGGGCTGATGCAAGCCTTTTCCCAAGCCCTCCGGGACTCCGGGCAGGAGCTGGGTCTGGGTGGGCGTGTGGGATCCTGTCGGTTTCTGTTGCTTGGCTTGGATGGCAAAGTGATTCCTGGCTGAGGACCACGCTCCCTGCCTGCCCTTCCTCCCCACAGACCTTCTTCTCACTCATCCAGCTTCTCAGACCTCCATTTGCATCTGGCCACAGCCAGACTTTGAGCCCTCTGTAGCTTATGACCCATCTTGGCTCAGCTCATCCATCCTGGAACATCCCAACAGCCCCACAGACCCCTGCAGCCCCCTGGAAGGAGGGCAAAGGAGAGGGCACTGCTCTGCTTTCCCAGTCCTCACTAAAAACTGAACCACCCGGTGAAAAAAAAAAAAACACAAAACCCAACAAACAAACAAAAACAACAAAGAAAAAAAAAAAAAAAAACCAACCCAAGCAAACAACAAACCCATCCTTCCTCCAAAAAGGTCACGGGCAGATGCCTCCACACACCCACTCAGCCCCCCTCACCCCCCCCATGGGGTGCAGTCTCGGTGCCTGGAACTCGCTGTGCTTGGAGGGGCTCCAGCAGCAGATGGGGCAGGCGGGGGTGTTGCTTAATGAGAACTCGGAATGAAAAAAAAATCCCCCCCTCAAAGCAGCACCGAGCCTGCGGCAGGCTCAGCCCCTGCCCCCTCCCTGCTCCCGGGCAGGAGCACCCGCAGGGTGGGTGCTGTGGGGGTCTCTGCTTTATCCAAAATTCCAGCGGGGAGGGAGAGGGGAAGGGGCTCCCCCGAGGGCAGGGGGGCTGATCCCACGGCCCCGGGATGAGTTTTCCCCCATCCAGATGAGCAGAATGGGACAAAGGCTGGGACAGCCCCCCCGGCCCTGCGGTGTCTCCCCAGCTGTGTCTGCTCCTGGGGTGTCACCGAGGGGCTCAGGGGTCCCGGGGAGCCCCCCGCCCCTCTTGCTGCTGGGGTGAGGAGCCGCAAGGCTGGGACAGATGGGCAGGGGGAGAGGGGGTGCTTTCAGCTGCTTTTGTTTTCCACCAGACATCCCGTGGGGAGAGCCATCCCCATCCCCATCCTGGCCCCATCCAGCTCCGACGCTCCCATTTATGACCTGTTTGGGGGATAAAAGGGGCTTGTTGGGCGGCAGCGAGCAACTGGTGGGCAGGGACAACTGTTGCCATCTGTCTGGTGGGGCGGTGGGGGGGCCAGGGCCAAGCCGGGGCCGGGGTTTTGTTTCTTCTTTCATGCACCACTAAACTTTGCACCTTTTGTTTCCCAGAGGAGAGCTGAGAGCCGGGGAGAAAAGACGCCTCGGAGCCGCACGGGTCAGGGCAGAGCTCGCTCGGCTCGCCGGGGGGTTTGCATACGATTCTTATTATCTATTATAATAGTAATTATTGTTATTTGTGGAGTCTGTCGGTGTTGGGTAACCCGGTGCAGAGCCCCCTCCATCCTCGCCCCGCCGTGCCGCACCCTGGGCAGAGTGAGGTGTCCCAACAGGTCCTGCCCTGCAGCAGACAGGAGCCACAGCCCCCGATTTTAGGGGGTTGCACCCTTTGGGGTGTCCTGGCAACCTTCAGGGGTGCTGTGTGCCCATCTCCCAGGGACACCGAGCCTCTGCCACTGAGGGATGCTGTGCCTCTGTCCCCAAGGGGCACCGTGTCCCCAGGGGATGCTGTGCCCCCAATCCCTGAGCAATCCCAGGCCCTGGCAGCGAGGAGAGGGCAGGGCACAGGGGATGGTGGGAGCTGCCAGAGGCTCCGTTTGCTGCCCCGGGGCGCTTTGTGTTTCCTCCAGGAGCGGTGTCTGCGCCTGGCACAGGAGCGCAGAGCCCCGGGCAGGTTCCAGCTGGGTGTGTGTGAGTCTCAGCAGCTGCCTGGGCTTTGTTCAGGGCTTTGAGCCTCTCCTCGCTTTGCTCTTCATCTGCTTTTCACTGAGCTGTGTCTCCGGGCCCAGCCTGGAGCTGGGAGCCGGGAGCCGGGAGCTGGGAGCTGGGAGCTGGAAGCTGGGAGCTGGGAGCCGGGAGCCGGGAGCTGGGAGCTGGGAGCTGGGAGCCGGGAGCTGGGAGCCGGGAGCCGGGAGCTGGGACCAGCCCTGCGTGTTTGGGGACAGCGTTTCCCAGCTCCGGGGAGAGCCAGAGGAGGGAGGAGGAGAAGGGCTCATGGGATGCTCTGCTCTGCCACAGCTCCACGGCAGTGGGGTGGCACTGACCACGAGTGTCTTGTGGGCCACATCCAAGCTTTCCCTGTGGCTATTACAGGGCAGTCCCTGCCAGCCTCACGTCCCAGCTGGTGGTAAGAAGGGAGAGGGATTTAAGGGTGATGCTGGGGTCTGCACCCCAGGGCCTGCTACCCAGTGTTGGGTCTGTGTTAGGGCATCACTCCCGGGGCTGGGACCTGCCCCATCCCCTCTGCAAGGGCCACTTGTCCCTGAGGATGTCCCTGTGCCTGGCACCCCACAGCCTGGGGACAGGGCAGCTCTTGGTGTCACTGCTGGGGGGATGCAACAACATCCGTGTGAATCCAGCCCTGTCCTTTGGGGAACGTGTTACTGGGAACAGGCTGGAGGGACTGGGAACAATATCCCTGAGTCCTGTGTGTCCCCAGCCTTCCCAGCTGCCAGACGAAGGGCGAGGCCCCTTTTCCCTCTGACAATGCCCTTTTACCAGGGAGTTTATTTCCATTATAGCACCGGATAAAACAGAGAAGGGGAAGGATGGACCTGGAGCAGAGCAGCTGCCCTTGCTGACTCTTTCCCTGCTTTGTTGTCAGTTAAAAAGCCTGGATGGGGGCCGAGCACCCCCTCTTAGTGCTGACCCAAAAACCTGCTGGGGCAGGAGGAGGGAGAGGAGTGATGCTGAGCCTCTCCCCTCCAAACCCAGCCCCCTCCGTGGCCGTGCCAGCCCCTGGGGAGGGGTCCAGGGCTGGGGTGTGGGGTCCACTCTGCCTTTTGGAGCAGAGACAAAGCCCGTCTTGATATTTATGGCACGTGCAGAGGGAGTGTGGGGTGTGTGGGGACAGATGGTGAGAGAAACAAAAGGGGAGGCAAGAATGGGAGCTGAACAGATTGGGAATTTCCTGCCTGTCCCTCTCCCCAAACTCTGCTGGGGGCACACAGGGAGTGGGACAGTCTTGCCCCAGTAGCCCCCCCGGAATCCCTTGGTGAGGTGGGTGACCCCCACAATTTGCTCTAGCCCCCAAACTCTTCATCCTTCCAGAGCCACCTGGAGAGACCCAAAATCCCAAGCACTAAACTCCCATCTCCATTTTACTCCTGATGTGGAGCTGGCAGGGCAGAACCTCCCAGTTCCTCCAGATCTCCACCTCCCCCTCTGTGAAATGGGACCCAAGTGGGAGATGAGGGGTCCTGGCAGCTTCTCCAGGCCCCTCCCGGCTTCTTTTCCCTCTGCCTCTGCAGTTTTCTTATCTCTCATCCCAGCTGCCATGGGCTGGATCCAAGCCCTTTATTAATAATCAACTTTTATTGCTGATCCCATCACCAGCAGCACTCCAGGAGTGGTGGGGGCAGCCGTGACCTGGCCACCCATCCTTTTGTCCTCTCAGCTCCTCCACTCTATAAAGGTTTTAGGTTCAGCCTGGGAAGAATTGAGCAAAAGGAAATGCCCAAGGACTTGACACGGGGTGACATTTCCCTGGGCTGGGATTCATCCCCAGCTCTGTAAATGCTCACACATCAAATCTGAAGCCTGGGGAGGGGGCTGTGCCTGGAGGTCACTTAAGTAGGGGGTGGCCCTGCAGGTTCCTCCAGTTTTGGGGTCAAACCTCACTGCTTGGGAGCAGAGGAAAACATCATGAGGGGTTGATCTGAAACAAACCCCGTGAGCTTCCTGGGGAAATGTCCTCCCACAGGGATGTTTGCAAACAGCCTGGGAAGTGTTTGAGGTGAGGAGTGCTGGAAAGGGGGGAAAAAAATGAGGAGGGGAAGAAAATCTGGGGGAAGAGGCTGGAAAAAAAAAGGAAAAAAAAAAGTAGAGGTGAAATTTTGGAGGTTTCAGGGGAGCTCTGGAGAAATCTTGCCTGTCCCCATGGGGAAGCCCTCAGGAGCTGCTGGGTTTTAGGGTCTGATGCAGGGACAGCCCCAGGGAGGGTGCTCAGGTCTGGTGCCTGTGACTGAAGCCCCTCTGCAGATGTGGGGTGATGGTGGGGGGTGCAGCAGAGACCCTGAGAGCAGCCCACAGCCCAAATACGACTCTGGGAAGGGGCTGCAGCTGCTGGTACCTCCTGTAGCAGCCCCACAAAGCCTTGTGCTCAGGGCACACCTCCAAGGGGTCTGAAGAGCTTTTTTTTTGGTTTGGTTTGGTTCGTTTGGGGTTTCCCCCTCCTTTGCACTTCTCTCTGGATCTGGACAAAGCCCCACACTACCCCCTCCTCCTCCTTCCCGGTGGGATAGAGGCTGCTGGGGCCTCCTGCACCTCCTCCCAGCAACAGGAGGAGGAAGAGGAAGGGGATGAGGAGGGGGGGCCGAGCTCCCCTCCCTGCCCTCCCTACCACAACAACAAGGCAGTGATTGGCTTACCCAGGACCAATGGGGTCTCCCCCTATTTTTGGGGGGAGGGGAGGCAGCAGGGCAGGGGGCTGCACTGACCCCCTGCCCCCTCACCTCCAGCGCTGCGGGATGCACAGCACCATTCCCCATCACCCCTGCGGGATCAAGCAGCTGCTGGAAGCAGCAGTGGGGGGGGGTTCTTCTTCCGGGCTTTGCTCTGCTGCCACCAAACCCTGTTACCAGGTCCCTACAAACACCCCTGGGCCTCCAGCCCCTTCAGGTTTGCCTCCCCTTGAGCCCTTTTTTCTTGTGGGGTTGAACTTGGTTTCAGCCCAGCTCCCAGCCCAGCCTTACCCAAGAAGGAACCAAAGGTGTTGGGCACCCCTGGGTGCCCCACTCTGGGGAGGGAAATCCAGGGCTGCTCTGCCAGCCTGGGTAGGGCCACGAGTGACAGGCAATGCCAGCATCCAGGGACAGCTTTGGGGTCCCCATGGGCCGGGGTCATCACCTCGGGGAGGATCTGCACCTCCCTGGGTTTGGCTGTGGTCAGGATGTGCTGGAGGAGAGGAGGGGGATGCAGTGGGGTCTTTGTGCCTCTTTTCCTGCCTGGCTTCTGGAATTGGGGGGATGGGGACCAGGGATGTTTGGGGGAACCAAACTCCAAGCTGGCACCAACCTGGAGCTGAGGGAGCCCCTGGGGTGCTGAGGAGAGGCCGTGGCACTTTCTGTGTAATTCCAGATCTGTACAAATCCTGCCCATGCGGAATATCTGTGTTGGGTTTGGTTGGTTGGTATGGGGCTTTTTGTGTGTGTGTAGTTTTTGTTTGGTTGTTTTTTTACTTCTTTTTTTTTTTTTTTTTTTTTTTTTTTTTTTTTTTTAAAGCATCCTCCAGCTCATAAATAAGCTGTTAAAAATAATCAGGGCTGGGGGCGGGAGAAAATGAAAAGCATCTGGAAAATAACGACCCACAGAGCTGCACCAGTAGCATCTCCATCCCTCCCCTCTCTCCCTGACACTTTTCCATGTGGTTTTTTTTCCTTCTATGAACCTCCTCACCCGGGACCCCATCTGGGATGTGCTGGAGCAGCAGCTCCTCGGCGTGGGGAAGGAGTTCCACACATGTTATGTTTGGTACCACCACTAGAAGGCAAATCCAGGCCGGATCAGGTCCGCAGGAGGGGAGGTGGCAGAGCTGGGAGCTGCTCAGCCCCTGCTCTCTGCCTTTGGGATTCCTCAGACACGGGGGGTGCAGTTACAGAAAGGGCTTTATTGGTCGGTATGAAATCTACAGTTCATGCTTCGGTGATAGTACAGGTTTGGTTTTTTTTGGAGTTTTTGTTTCTATAGTGTTAGCATGCAGTTTAAATGAGGAGGGTCTGGAGGAGGTCACCTCCAAAGCTCAGCTGCCCCTTTGCTTTTTTCAGGTTTAAACCATCCAAGGAACCAAGCTGGGTGGTTTGGGTGAACTCAAAGGTGCTGCTGCTGCTGCAAATGTCACTGGCACTTTGTGGGGTTTGGGCTTTGAGCTGGGAGGGAGCTTGGAGCCATGCTGATGGGTGGGATGGAGCTGGGTATGTGGGGGATCCCCCAGCAGCTGGGGGTGACAGCACCAGGAACTGCTCCATCCCTGGACCCTGGTCCTGCCCTGAGCCAGTGGGGTGGGAGGAGGGAGAGACCCTTGGATGGGAGACCCTTGGCCAGGGCCTGTGAACAGGGTGTTTCTCAGGGTGTTTCTCTCTAACCTCAGCAGTTGAAAGCTGGTTGGCATCATCAGGAAAGATTTCTCTCCTTAATCTCTGGAGCTGGTTGAAGGGGAAAAAGATGGAGGGGGAAGAGGGTGGGTTTGGTCTTCCACCTCCTAGACTGAGGGATGCTGGCAGCCAGGAAGTCTTTAACCCTTTACTCATGTAACTCCCAACTTCCCATATGTTCTTCCCAGTGACTGCTGGCACCTGGCCCAGAAGCTGGTTCCCATCTGCTGGTTCTGCAGGACCCACACCTGAACCCCTCCTGCTGCACCCCACAGACACTCAGTGCCACGTGAGCTGAGGTGAGCTGAGCTTCCCCCCCATCCTGGCTCCATCCCACCCGAACCAGGGAAGAGGAGGTGGATGTGATGAGGTCAGAAGGAAAACCATGCTGGGACCTTTCCCACCCTGAGTGGCCAGAGAGCTGGGACCAGGGAGTGTTTGGGGACGAATGGTTGAGCCGCGTGGACCGGTGCTGCGGGACCCTTCTTGTGCTGCTGCGGAAGCCAAGTCACGCTGCCAAGCTGCATTAAAATGGGAGTCAGGGTCTCCCCAGGAAAGGGAGAGCCAAGTCCTGAGGCTGGGGAGGGGGCTGGAGGAGGGAGCCAGGTTAGATCTCGATGATGGTGGCACGGCGCAGGCAGAGGGGAGCGTCCGGGGGCACCGAGTTCCTCTTGATCTCGTTCCCGTCCAACCGCAGGACCTGGAGCCTGGAGTAGTTCATGACATCCACCACGGAGCAGAAGCTGCTGATGGAGAACTCTGCAGGGGGAGAGAATCATAGGATTTTCAGGGTGGGAAAGGACCTTTAAGATCACCCAGTCCCAACCCCCCTGCCATGGCCAGGGACACCTCCCACCAGCTTAGGTTGCTCAGAGCCCTGTCCTTAAAACCCCCCAGGGATGGATGGGGCTCCCAGCACCTCTCTGGGCAACCTGTGCCAGGGTCTCACCACCCTCCTGGTGAAGAACTTCTTCCTAATATCCAATCTAAATCCCCCCCTCCTCTAGTTTGAAGCCATTCTCCCTGTTCTTCTCAGTCCCTGACATCCTCTAAAGTCCCTCCCCAGCTTTCCTGTAGCCCCTGCAGGTGCTGGAAGGACACAAAGAGGTCTCCTCAGAGCCTTCTCCTCTCCAGACTGAACAACCCCAACTCTCTCAGTCTGTCTGCACAAGAGAGGTGCTCCAGCCCTCTGAACATCCTCAGGCCCTTCTCTGGACACACTCCAGCATTCAAAGGTGGTGAGGAGAGAGGAGAAAAAGAAGGGAGGAGGTGAAGAACTGAGCACCAGCTTCAGGCCTGGCTCTGACCTTCGTGGTGTGACTGATCTTCAGGGGATGATGGAAGAAACATCAAGGGGGCTGCTCTGGAGCTGGGTCTGAGGGTACCGACCTCTGGGAGATGGTTTGTTTTAAGGTGGGCAGGAAAAAACATGAAAACACCCCCAAATAACCCAACAATGCTGCAAATATGGCCTTGACACCCTGCTGACTGATGCTTCTGGCTGCAGTGGGAAGGAGACTGAGTTTGTGCCTGTCCAAGGGTTTGGAAAGGGGGAGATGGATGAAAACCATTGCTTTTTATCAGGAATTGCCTTTGCAGCCTCTTCTGTGAGGTCTCATGCTGCAGCCTCCAGCCCCTGACTGCCCCCAGCCACCATGGGACCCCCCATGTCCATCAGGGGGGACATCCCTGTGTCCCCAGCCCATCCCTCTGCTCATCCCCTCTCCCTTTCATCTGTCAGCAGCCGGCAGGGAAACTCCTGGGTTTGGAGGGAGGAGGTGGAACCAGCTCCGAAAAAATTTAAAGCAGGATTTGGGAGAGAAGCGACCGACTAGAGGGCAGCAAAGCTCCAGGACGGGGCAGTGCTGGGGAGGGGGGGGACACCGGAGGGGTGCTGAGGGACCCCTGCACCCAGAGGCTTGGAGGGCTGCGAGCCCCCCGGTGGGCAGGGAGCAAGAAGAGACCCCTCTGGGTGTCTGGAGGGGCTCTGATACCCCATGGGGTGCGGGTTGTGCCCCCGAAGAGGTGGGTGCTGGATGCCCGGACCTCAGCCCCTCGCTCCCGGGGCTGATTTAAAGGTCGGTGGGAAAACTGCGGGAAAGGTGGGAGCGGCCCCGTTTGGTGGCATCTGTGGGCAGACGTTACCAGCTCCACGTTTGGAAAGCAAACATTTGGGAATCTGTTCTTGTTTTTGTGTTTCTGTCGGTTCCTGGCTGCGGGGTTGTGCTGATGGCAGCACCCAGACAGCTCCCTGTGTCCCGTTCCCCCCCCCATCCCAGCTGTGCCTGGGGCTCCAAAACCTCTCCAGGTGGGTCCTATCCTCGAAGTCCGGCAAGTGAAAGGGGCAAACTGGGATTTTTCCAAGAGATTTTTTGCTTGGTTGTGTTTTTCTTTCCCCCCCTAGCTTATTTTTATAAATAGCAGCCCCAGAACAATCTGTTCCTTTTATTTATTTGTGTATTAAGTGGAGTGGATTTTAGTCCTGGCAGAAGATGCTGTGTTAATGGCTCTAATATAATAACCAAGAGCTCCTGTCTCTTCCAGCCTCAGCAAGGATGAGCCCCTTGGCTGGGGACCCCCACCCTGGAGGAGGTTTTGGGACCACGGGCTGTGCCAGGGCCCTGCAGGGAGGGAGGGGGGCAGAGGGAGAAAGGGGCTGCAGATTTTTGGGAACATCCCCATCTCCTGCAGTAGCACTGCCCAGGGTGATGGGGACCCCCACCTCTGGTCCACTCTGTTGGTGACCCCCCCAGCCTGTGTGCAACTGTTGGACCAAGGCAACTCCTCCCAGGTTGTGCATCAGCTTCTGCCCAGAGCTGGTTTCTGGCAAATCAGACCAGAAGATGCTCAGGAAAAGCTCAGGAAAAGCTCAGGAAAAGCTCAGGAAAAGCGGTGCAATGGCTCCGTGCATCACAGAGGAGCACTCAGAGCTTGGAATATCTCAGCTCCATGTGTCTTGGGACATGATGGGTCCCATTCCCACCTTGCTGAGGGCTCCCTGGAAGTCTCCTGCTCAAACCATTACCCCAGGTGGTGTCCCAGAGGGAGGCACAAGCTCTGCACCCCCACCCCTCTCTCCACCACCCTCTTTGGTTGACAGTGTTTCTGCTCACCATTGATCTGGTTGCCTTGAAGGTAGAGGTTCTCCAGGTTGGTGTTGACCCTGGGGATCTTCTGGAGCCTGTTGTAGGAGAGGTCCAGCTCCAGGATGCTGCTGCTGTTGAAAGTGTCAGTAGAGAGCCCTTGGTTGGTGAGGCTGTTGTGGGACATCCGTACATAAAGCAGCTTGGGAGAGACCTTGAAATAGTCCTCAGGGATGGTGTTGATGTAATTGTATTCTAGGTAGAGCTGTTCCAAAGCCATTGGAAGCCCGTCGGGGACTTTCCTGAGGTGGTTGTAGCTCAGGTCAGCAAGGATCAAGGACTTGAGCCCTTTGAGAGAGGCTCCCATCTCAAAAATGAAGTTGTGGCTGAGGTACAGAGCCGTGAGGTTCTCCAGACCCTCCAGAGCGTTGGAGGGGACCTTGGAAATCTGATTATAAGACAAGTGGAGCTCTCTCAGGGTCCGTGGCAAGGGGCTGGGCACCTTGGTTAGGTTGTTGTTGTTCATGTACAACCTCTCCAGCCTTTTGAGCTTGGCAAAGACCTTCTTGCCCATCTTCTCACTGCTGATCTGGTTGTTGTGCAGCGCGAGCCATTCCAGCTCCGTGGCATTGTCAAAAGCCCCCTCCTGGATGGAAGTGACCCGATTGTTCTGGAAGTAGACGTATTTCATCCGGGAAGGCACGAAGGGAAGGTACCTCAGGTTCCTGGTGTCGCAGTACATGGCCGAGGAGAAGTTAGGGGGACAATCACACTCCTGGGGACATTGCCAGGAAGGGGCTTGCTGGGGCTCAGGGCCGGGCTCTGCCTCCATCTCTGGAGCTGGGAGGTAGGAGTAGACATAAGGGGGGTTCTCATCCTCGTAGTAGGGCATGTAGTTGTAGGAGGACAAACGGGACTGGCGCAGGTAGTACTGGAGCCAAGCCATGTCTTCTTCTTCGTTGTACTGACCCAGGGAGAACCCCCAGAGCCCGAGGACGATCAGGATGGTGGCCCAGTGCATGGTGCTGATGCTGGAGGGACCTGGGGGGGAAAGGAAATGGGGAGGGAACCATCAGCAGTGCCAGCTCGGGTGGGAGGGCTGCAGGCGGGGGAGCTGCACCCCCAGGGCCTGGGAACCCAGAGGGGTTGGGTGGGTTTGCAGCTCTGGGTGGGTTGGGTGGCATTTGGCAGCAGAGCTGGAGAACCAGGGGACCTGAGTGGATCCCACCCGAAAAAGCATGGCTGTGGACATGCCCCTTGTCTGCAGGTTCCCAAACTTCCTCCTTTTCACCTCAGGCCTGCCAGAAGCCTCCATCCCGGTGGATATTTGCTTGCAAAATCTTTAAGGGTATTTCTGCTCCAGCTGAGCAGAGGATGGAGACACATGGGGCACGTGGTCCAAATTTATGTAAGGTCACCCAGCTCTGCCCTGAGGTGCCTGGGATTCACCTGGGATCTGCACAGGAGGGATGGGGAAGGACTTGGCCTCTCTCTGGCCAAGCAGAAGAGAGGGGTGGCTGTGAGAAGAGGTTGATGGATCTGGAGGCATATTTTGATAGAGCTCTAGGGGCTCTATTTATGCTGCCCTTGATGGCAACATCATTTACTGTGGGTTTCATCCCTTATCTCCCACACCCTCCCAAAAAAAAAAAAAAAAAAAAAAAAAAAAAAAAAAAAAAGGCTGGATGCTCATGCTGTTCAGGACTGATGTAAATCCTGGCAAACAACTTCTGGTTATTATTATTATTATTATTATTATTATTATTATTATTATTATTATTATGACATGAAAAACACTCTCAAGCTTAGATTTCCAGAGCTCAGCCCCAACACAACAGGAAAAAGGGGACACTAATCATCCACTGGCCCACTGAGGCCAACACAGCCAGGGAGACAAGGAACCACCTCTGGACCTGATGCTTGGGACCCTGCCTGTGGGATTCAGCCCACCGAGGGCTGGCACCCTGGCTGGGAGCCGGGCTGAGGGCTGGGAGCCAGGGCAGAGCCCCTCGGCTTGGAATTGGGTTCAGCATCGCTGGCAGGAGGGCTCCAGCTCATCCCTTTTCCTCCTCATCCCTGCTCCTCCTCATCCCTGCTCCAGCTCATCCCTGCTCCTCCTCATCCCCGCTCCTCCTCTCGGGGCTAAACCGGCACCAGGAGCAGCCTTGGAGCGAAGCAGCTTGAAAAACCTCCAGGAAATCCACGGGGCTGAGCAGTTGGGAGGAGGAGAGGAGCCAGAGCTGCTGCTGGTCCAACCTACGTGGCCGCGGGGCTGCCCCGGCAGCGCTGCCAGCTCCGCTCCTGCGGGCAACCTGAGAGCCTGGGCCAGTAGCCCAGCTGGGGTGGGTGGCCCTGGGTGGGTGCAGGGGGGGTCACCTGGTGTAACCTGGCCGTGTCCTCATCCCCCGGCGAGGCGGACAAAGAGGACACAGTCTGTGGGGCTGTCCTGGCACCGGGGCTCCCTGCCAGGCTGCTGCCTCGGGAAGAAAAGCGGGATTGAGCAGGCAGAGCTCTGTCCCTGCCCATTCCTCTCCCTCCTTCCCTCTCTGCAGGCTCGGATGAAACGATCCCGATCCTCCGGGATGCTGCGTGCAACGGGGGAGCTTGGCAGTGCTGGAGGAGTTTCTTCTTCTCCTCTTCCCTGCGCTCCAGGGCACTCTGCCCGATGAAATACCAGAGCTGCTCCTCTCTGCTCTGCTCTGCTCGGGGCTCCTCCACCCCGGCAGAGCCCCTGGGCAGCCCCTTCCCAAGGGGGGAATCTCTGTGCAGGGCTGGATGGATCCATGGGGTCCCTTAAATTTTCCCTTCATCAGGCTGCTAACCCCGGGCCATGTCCTTGCAGTTCTCTGCTGCATTTTGGAGGCTGCTTCTCCCCTCCCCGGGGGGTTCCAGCCCTGGTTTGGGGGTGAGGGTGCTGGCCACGAGAGCTGTGTCACCTCCTGGTGCCCCTGCACCCCTGCCAAAGGGTGCTGGGAGAATGGGGTCAGGTCCTCACCCCTGAGGGGGAGCTGGGTTTGGAGCAAGGGGCACAGAAGTGCTCAGCCACAGCCTCTGCCCATCACCTCTGTGCCAGGCATGGAAGCAGCTTCAGCCCTGCAGAGCTGTGCCAGGAGGGAGATGGCACTGCCCAGACCTGGGTGTCCATGCCTGGAGGTGCCCAGCTCCTGGCCAAATGGATGAGGAGCTGCCAGAGGGGCAAGAGGAGAGGAGTTCTCCTCCTCCGTGGTGGCTGGGGAGCTGTGGAATTTGAGCTGTGCCACCCCTGGAGCTGGGAGCTGGCATGTGCTTTGTGTGGCAGCTGCCCACCCTCTGAGGCAAGGGTATGGAAATCAGGCTTCAAAAAAAAAAAAAAACAACAAAAAAGCCAAAGCAAAACAAACCAAAAAGCAAAACAAACAAACAAAAAAAAAACACCAGAAAAAAAAAAACAAAAAACAAACCACCCAAAAAACACCCCAAAAAAAAAAAAAAAAAAAAAAAGAAAGAAAAGAAAAAAACCCCAAACCCCCTCATAATAAATAGAGAGAAGGACTTACCAAGCTAGGAGCCTCCTTCCCAAAGCCTTGCTGCTCTTCTCCGGGCTCTCCCGTGTGTCAAGCAGCATGTGAGTTTGTCTTCTGATTTGCAAAACCTGGTGCCCGCCCCAGATCCCAACTCAAATATTGTGCTTGCAGGGCACGGGCTCAGCAGGTTTTTTTGGGGAGTGACCTCCCAGCAGCAGCCAGTTTGCAGGAGAGACTGAAGAGACCCTAACGCTGCCTGGCGTTATAAATAACCTGCTTTTTTCTTTCCTCCCTCTCTCTCTCTCTCCCTCTCCTGTCTTTTCTCATAGGAGTGTTGGCACTTTTCAGGCTCTCTCTGTTTAACGAGTTAGTGGAATCGGGGATGTTGTTTTTTCAAAGGGCTGTTGTCAGGTCTCCTGTGTTTCTCATCAGGAAGCTGTGAGGAGGCCTCTGGCCAGATGAAGAAAAAAAAAAAAAACCAACAAAAAAAGAAGAGAAAGTGATTTTTGAGGTGCTGAGGATGTGATTCTGAGGGAGAAGTGAGAAAGTACCTTTAACTTTTGCAGTACCAGGGGAGGAGACGTCAGCGCCTGCTCCAAATGCAGCCTGGGCTGTTTCCCCAGGAAGCCTCAGTTTATGCAGTCCTGCCATATAAATATTTAGCATAAACATTTCCATGAACGATAAGGCTGAGGCATCCAAGGTAAATAAATTGCCTACCAAAGGGCCACTGTGACAGCAGGAATTGGGCTTCAGCTTGGCAGGAGGGGGATGCCAAGCTGGCATCTCTGCAGGCTGTGCCCATCCATCCACCTGGGGGGTTTCCATCCCCGTCCCCCTGAGGCTGACCCAAGGGTGTGTGGGGGTGGTGGGGGGGGTTTGTGTTGCAGAATGTGCTGAGGGTGACCCATGGTTGGGCAGAGCTCAGGAATCTCCCTGTCACAGGGCTCATCACCTCCCAGTGCCAGCCATGCCCTGGGGGTGTTCTGCAAAGCAGGGGAATGATGGGTGCTGGTACAGCCCCCCCCTCCCCCCCAGTCCCCATCCTGGCTCTCTGTGCACTTCAGCTTTGGGAACAGCTCTTCCAGAACTATCCAAGCATTTCCTCCAGTTAGGAACCAACCACCCATCACCATCCCATGCTCTGCTCCAGCAGCGTGCCCAGCTCCTCCCAGGAGCCTGGAATTGCTTAGTGAAGCTCAGCAGGTGCCAGCTATCCCTTTGGGCTTCTTTTTCCCTTGCTTGCCATCAGAATTTCCCATCCAAAGCATCTTTTTCTCCTCGTGGAGCCTTGCAAAGGTCCTCATCACTCCCAGGTCCCTGTTGCAGGGAGGAGGACCGAGCAGGGATGTGAGGGACACGCTGTACAGTGGGGACCTTGCCAGCCAGGCAGTTTATTTGGGAAGGAAAAGTGTGCCTGGAAAGCACAGCAGCGTGGGGCTGGGAGTGGCAGGGAGAGGGAGGGTTCAGAGAAAGCTTTGCCTTAGAGTGGGGAAAAAAAAAGAGGACAGAGAGGCAGTGCTGCCTAAAAGAAGGTAAGACCCAGCTGAAGGGGATTGAGGGCTTTAGTTTGGTTGGGGACACCCAAAACTCAGCTTGCAGTGGCACGGGGGTGCTGCAGGTGGTTTGAGGCATTGGGCTGATGTGGGGAATGATCCTGCCTGGGGGGATTTGTTCCCACTGCCAGGGAGCTCCGTTCCAGGGAAAATGGTGGGGATGGTGGTGGCAGCCAGTAACATCTGCTGCTCAGGGCTTGGATGGTGTCAACCAACGTCACATCTCTGGCAGCTCGAGGTGTCCTGGTGGCCAAGAGCTCGGAGGCTTTCGCAGGGTTTGGATGTTTCTCTGGAAAAGCAGAATGTCCCCAGCTAGGGCAGATACGGAGCGTGGCCTCTCCATCTTCTGGCAGTTCAAAATATTCCTGACCCGGGATGTTCCCCACCTCCTGCTGAGGTCGGGCACCTGCTGGGGGTGCCAGGGGTCACCTGAGGAGCTCCCTGCTCTGTGAACTGTCCCCAAATGGTGCCATTCCCCACAGCCACATCCCCCTTTCCCAGCCTAAACCAGAACACAGTGATATTAAGCTCAGGTTGTAAATTCCCCACAGTCACCAGAACTTTCTGTCCAATCTCATCCTGAGCACTTTAGGACTATCTCAGGGAAGTGAAAATTTATTGTCTAAAGAACCACATATATCTTTTTTTTTTTTTTTTTTTTTTCTGTTTCTCCATCCAACCCTGGAATCTCCTGCTCCAGGTTTCCTCTTGCTTGGTCTGTGCTTGGTGTGAGGAGGGAGCTGAGAAGACCTCAGTACCACTGCTCGCCTCAGGTCAGTGCAGAATGGCTTCAACTTGGATCCCAAGTAAAATCCATGAAACTTTTCCAGCTTCTCCTCCTACAACCCCCTCTTCTCTGTTGCTGACAGTTCAGGGACAGCCCTGAACTGGTGACAGGAGCTGGGAACACCCTGTCCTGCTCACTCCAACCCAATGGTTCCTATCACTGCCTAATCCCATCCAGAGCTGTTCCTCCAAGCAGCCACAATCTGCATCTCATCAGGGCCAGGCAGATGCCTCTATTGATTTGCTTTGCTTTCCTAACCCATACTGATGTGAACTCTGTCTGTTTTGGTTGGGTTCCTTCCAACTGTTTTGATCCAAATCCTCCTGAGCTTTGTATTGAAAACCACTGAAGCTGCTCCCAGCTCCTCTTTAATTTGCAAACCCTGTGCAGGAGCCCTTCTCTTCTCCATGGATGGACAGGGGTTTGTCAGGATGATTTGGGCTCAGGGATCAAATGCCTCGCAGCAAAACAAATAAACAAAAGGCTTTGATGCTCCTGCTGAGGCTAAAATTCATCCTGCCTGGATGAAGGGAGAACTATTAAACCTACCCTGGGCACCAAACCCGGCAGCTATTGTAGGCACAGCTACTTCTCAGCAGCTTCTCTTTTTTACTCATGGAAATGTTATTTTTGCTTTATCCACGTTTCCAAGAAGTTGCAGCCCTGCTGGAGCTGTTGCCTGTTCTTTCCTCCCACTCTTGCTATTTTCTTTAATTTCCACAGCCCTCCTCACCCCTCCAGGGGGTTCCCAGCCCCACTGGGTGCAGGGGTGTCTGTCACCCCATGCTCTGGCTGCTCCTGCAGGTCTTTAGACTGCTAGACCTTGTCTTTAAAGGCTAAACCCTGCAGATTAATGGTCCCAGCTGCTCTTTCAAGGGACTCCAGTGACAAAAGTCCAAGTAGGAGCCAAGGAGACCTTGTCCCTTGGCATCTCCAGCCTTGCAGGGTGGGTGGAAGTGTGTGGGGCACCTCCTGGAGAAGCTGTGTGATGGAGGGATGGATACCCAAGGCCAGGATCCAGAGCCCCATCTTCTCACCAGGCCTCCTGACAAGGCTCATCCTGCAAACACCTGAGCAGAAAGGCGATGGAGCTGGTGCCTGGAGGTCTGTGGCTCCCAGGTTTGCATCGGCTTTCTGGTTGTTTGCAGCCTAAACCTCCTTTTCCTCCCGATTCCTGGCTCTTTCCAGCCTTGTGAAAAGCAGACGGATTTCTCACACGGGCACTGACAAGCGAGTGCCCTCTTCAGGTACCTCTGCATCGCTCCATCCCCCTGTGCCATGCAGGGAACCCTCTCCTTCCTCCAGCCATTCCCTGCAGCAAGAATTCTGGTGCCTGCAAGGTAACTGAGGCTTCCCTTGTGCCTGGGGGAGCAGCCCCGGGGCTTTCAGAGCCGACATCATCTCGGATGCCCCCCCCGGACTGTGCTGCTCCTTCGCAAAAGTTTCCTCCAAAACCAAACTCACTTGGAAGCCTCCACCTCATCTCCAAGGGCAGGGAAACGGGGGTGCAGGCAGGGGGAGGGGGGAGCAGGGATCATCGGGTCCCTTCGGGCTCAGCCTCGGCCGAGCTGGATGGAAGGAATAAGCTCAGCATCTGGCAAACCTCTGCACCGGGTGGCTGCAGCCTCCTCTCCAGAAACCCAAAGGTCAGAGCGGAAGGGCAGGGCGAGCCCACCCCCCCCACCCCCTCCATCTCCCGTCTCATCCCGGCCTCCCTTTTCCCTTTTTTCTTTTGTAGCCATGCATTCTTCAGCCCAAACAACATTCTTGAACCGAGATTTGAGGCAATCCGGAGGCAGTCGGTCACTCGGAGCCGTCGGGACTGCTGAGAGAGAGCCCCAGGGCTCTGCTGGAACCTCTGACTCGGGCGATGCTCTCCTCTCCTCTCCTCTCCTCTCCTCTCCTCTCCTCTCCTCTCCTCTCCTCTCCTCTCCTCTCCTCTCCTCTCCTCTCCTCTCCTCTCCTCTCCTCTCCTCTCCTCTCCTCTCCTCTCCTCTCCTCTCCTCTCCTCTCCTCTCCTCTCCTCTCCTCTCCTCTCCTCTCCTCTCCTCTCCTCTCCTCTCCTCTCCTCTCCTCTCCTCTCCTCTCCTCTCCTCTCCTCTCCTCTCCTCTCCTCTCCTCTCCTCTCCTCTCCTCTTCTCCCTCCCCCTCTCCCTCTCCCTCTCCCTCTCCCTCTCCCTCTCCCTCTTCCTCTCCCTCTCCCTCCCCCTCTCCCTCCCCCTCTCCCTCTCCCTCTCCCTCTCCTTTTCCCTCTCCCTCTCCCTCTCCCCTCCCTCTCCCTCTCCCTCTCCCTCTCCCTCTCCTGTTAATGTGTTTATCAGGGTGATGCTGGTTGGGGTGATGCTCTCACTGCAGCTCCTGTGTTTCAGCACAGATGTTCCTGAGGTTCTCTGGGGTCAACCCAACTCCCATCCGAGGTGTTCCAAAGCTTTCTTTGCATGCACTGAGCTGCAAGGACTCAGCCCAGGCTTTCCCTGGCTGGAGATGGGATGACAGGCAGCTTCCAGATGGGAATCCTTGCCCTGTGTCTGCTCCCCTCTTCTGCCTCCTGTGGGACACCCGGGTTGTGCAATCCTTGTCCAGCTGCAGCTCACATCCCACGTCCCCGTCTCAGCTGCACTGGTGAGCTGCCCTGGCACCAAAAATCGGGGATTTGCCAGCTCCTGACTCCCACCCACCCGTGTCCCCTTGCCACAGCTCTGTCCCCTGCTCTGGACACGCCACATGAACCTGGTGCCACCTCTGTGAGCAGCCCCTGTCCCCTCTGTCCCTGCTCCCACGTCTCTCCGTGCTCTGGCAGCAAGCAGGGGCTATGCAGTACCCAGAGGGAACTCCTATTTGCCTCTGGGGGGCACAGGGGAGGGAAAGCAGACCCCAAATTGCCCCTTCCCCCTCCCCAGCCACTGCCTTGGCACAGCTGCCAGCACTGGGAAATGGTAGTTTGGCTGGAGGAGCTTTTGCCCCATCCCACTGTAATTACAGGCTGCTCCTGGAGCTCTGGAGCCTGATGTAATAACTCCCTGGTCTCTTAGGGGCTGTGGGTTATTATGGGGTGGACTCGACTCTCCCAGACCTGGGAATTACCCTGCAGCCCATTTTACAGCTCCCAGCTCCACGGCTGTGGCTCTGGGTGCTCACTCTGGGTGCTCCCATCCCCCTCCCTGGGCACCCAAGGCTCCAAATTTCTTAAATCTCAATGTATGGGTCCTGGTGCCTCCCCCCTTGCAGCACGGGGGTGTGCTGGGAGAGGATGCCTCAGCAGAAAGAGGGTCAGAGCTTATTACAAGCACTGTAAAATGTGTTTGAAAAGGTTAAGTGCTTAATTTGGACCAGAGCTGGAAACTCTGAAGCGTTTCCTCATCCCGGCGCTCCCTCGCCTGTCCCTGGGCTTACGCTTCCCAGTGCTGACATCCCCAGGGCTGAGGGAGCTTGAGTTACCAACACTCACTGAAAATCCCTTTGAGAGCCTCCAGGTTTTGCAGAGGAGCCAGAGGAACAGTTTGCACAAGAGCAGCCAAGTGCAAATCCACCCAGGAGGACAGCGAGGGATCTGCCAGTTGCAGAGGTCTCACCATCCCGCCAGGTGTCACAAGCTCAGATCCAGATGCTTGCCCACAGCTGGGTGGGTGCTGTGAGGTGTCAGAACCAAACCTGGCAGGATGCTGACAACTTCCCAGCCCCGTTTGTGGGCTTGTCTTACTTCAGCAGCCTGGCAGGGGACCTGCCCCTGCTCCCCAGGGTGTCCAAACCCAGAGCAGCCCCTGTGCTCTGTTGTAGGGCAGATCAGCTCCAGTAGGATGTGGCAGCAGCTCCCAGGGGGATGGGGAAGCCCCAGGATATTTGCTGGTGGTGGTTGCTCTGTGCTTTGAGGCTGAGCAAGGTGACCCAGCTGCCTCTCCTCTTTTCTCCCCACCGTGGCATCAAGGTAGCTCTGAAGGCTGCCAGACAGTGGCTGCAGCTGGTCCAGAAGAAGGAAAAAACTCAGCATTTCCTTGCTCAGAGCCTTCCATTCATGTTTTCAAAGGCCCTTTGAAAGCTTGGCTCCTCTCCGAAGCCTCCCAGCTCTCCTGAACAAACAGCAGGAGGGAACAGGTTCATTCCAGCCCATTGACTGAGGCTCCTGGATGGGGAAAATCTCACTGCATGTTTCCTACAGGGAGGAAGCCCCTGAGCCCTCTGGCAAAGTGCTGAACCCAAGAACCCCACCTCTGCCTGTCCCCAGAGCTGTCCCCCAGCCCCAGATGTCTTCTCCCCAGCTCTGAGGGCTCAGTGCCAACTCCTTCTCCTCCTCGGTGAGCTTGGGACCCAAACCTCTCAGCGAGCAGGGCTGGAGGCACACTGGGAGCCAAATATAAACCTGTGTGGACATTAATAAATTATAACTGTCGGGCTGAGCTGCACCAGGCAGCAAACAGGGGGAGGGTCCTGTGCACAACAGAGCTGTGCTGCTCAGAGGGGCAATCAGAGAGGAGGAGGGCAGAGGTGTCTCTTTAATGCCACCCACCTTTCATCACTCTTAAATGATGCTTCTAAAATGCACAACCAGCCTCCCAAACCTGCTGCCCTGTTAGGGACACGCAGGCAGCTCTGGGGTGGGGACAGTGGTGCTGGTGGGCAAGGGGGAGGCCGGGTTCCCCAGCCCCATGATGGGCACCCAAGCCTGGCTGTGCTGTGATGTGTTCAGCCCTTCCCAAGCCTCCTGGTTCTTCCAGCTTCCCATTTCCCCCCAGCTCTGGGAAGGTCACAGCACCAAACTCCCCTCCCAGATGGAGTGCGGGCTGTTTTTCTCTCTAAAGCATCTGAAATATGAAAGAAAAAAAAAAAAAAAAAAAAAGGGGGGGGGGGGGGGAAAATTAAAGTGAAACATCAGCAGCCTGGGAAAACCATCAGTGTTCCTGCCTGCTCTTGCCACCTGGCTTCCCGTGCTAACAAACAAATCAAACCATCCTACTGCCCAGAGCTGCTGCACTCTGGCATCGTTTTAGCAGGAGCAGAGCTGAACCACTGCAGCCAACCTCTGCCCTCCTCTGCCCTGGCTCCCATCGCTCTGCTCGGGCATTCTGAGCTGCAAACACGCCTCCAGATTAAAGGCAGGCATGGCTTGCTTTTCTTTTAAAGGGAGAAAGAAGGAGAAAAAAAAAAAAAAAAAAAAAAAAAAAAAGAGAAGGTTTGGAGATAAACAGGAGCAAGAAGCAGGGCGTGGGCGGCTGCTGCTTTCGCTGCTGCTCAGCTGAAATGAGCTGTTTGGGGGAAAGTTGGGGGCCTGGCAGCATCTTCGCAATTTAGGGAAATAAAAAGAGCATCTAGAAGGAGGCAGCCTTGGAGGAGGGGACTGTCCCCTCGGGGTCGGGGTGGCGGTGCCCCTCCCTGCCATGCCATGGGCTCTGGGGCAGATCCCTTGTGCCTTTCCCACCCTCAGGCAGCGGTGCTGGGATGTGGATAATTCCCTGGGCAGCATCCCCGGGGGGTTTGGGTAGGACGGGGCGGTGAAGGGGTCCGGGGGCCGCTGCAGCAAAGCTGGGGGTGGGCTGGGTGCTGCAGAGCTCATGTGGGTGCTGTCAGCCCCTGAGCAATAATTAGCGATGATCAAAGCAGCTCCTTCCCGACAGCCCTGAATACGGATGCCTGGAAATCCACCGAGTGTTCCGGCTGCCGGCAGGGAGGAAAAAACACCCGCTCCTGTCTGTGGGCCCCTTCTCCCCCTAAATGGTGCCAGAAACAGCCCCCCATGCCCCTGACCCTGCTCCTAGGGCTTGCATCTCGGCTGCATCCTCACCCACACGGCCCCCAGAGCCCCCCTGGATGTTTTTCTCCCCCCTTTCTCCCTTCCGTCCTTCCCTTTGCCGTTGCCCCATGGAGCCCCAGGACCTTTCCCCGGCTCCCGGGTTCAGTTTTGTCTCTGCCTTCAAAGAAAGAAGGAAAGGAGGAAAGAAGGAAACCGCTGCCGAGCCGGTCTCGGCTGCTGCAGGACCCCGCGGTGGGAGCAGGGAAAATGGGATGGCTGAGGAGTGGAGGGAAAGTGCTGGACCTGAGCCCCAGGTCTGGTTTTGGTGTGGTCTCTGTGCTCCCACTCGTGTCCCAACAAGCAGCCACCCCCGCTGCCATCATCTCGGGCCAGCGCTGCACCCTGCAGGGGACACGGGACTGCCCTGGTGGTGTGAAAACTCCGGAGAAGTTTCCCTGGGAAGAGCCGGGCTGGTTGCAGCTCAGCTCCAAGCATGGTGTTTGCTGCCCTCGAGAGAGAGGAGAGGAGAAAGGGGGTGCCCAAAGCGGGGCCCAGGTAAATACAGGGCTGAGAGGCAGGTGGGCTGTTAGTCCCCCAGTTGGAGACAGCTCCTGCTGTAAGGATTTCCTTCCTTTCTTATTTATATTAAATTTTTTTTTAATTTTTTTTTTTAATTTTTTTTTGAGATTGCTCCAGCTCCTGCTCTCCCAGCCGACAGCCAGCTCCCTCCCGGCCGGCTCCGCGCTGGAGGGAGGGGTTGGCTGCCTGTGGCTTTCTCCCTTTTTCCCTCCAAGCCCGAGATGCTGATGTGTAAGCTCTGGGTCTCCTTGGCTCCCCAGGTCCTCCATGGCTGAAACAGCGGCTGCGGGGAGGAGGCAGCCTGGAAGCCGCCTCTAGAGACCTGGCTACCACTCCTCCAGCTCCATTTCCACGGCTGTCTGCCCATGCTGGAGAAGGAACGTGCGTCCCCGAGGATTAATGGGCTGGAAGGAACAGGGCAGCTCTCCCCGTGCTGTCCCCATCCCAACCGGCAGCGGGTGCAGCCCCGGCACGGCCAAGCCCGGAGCCGGGATCGATCCAGCAGCTCCTCCGAAACATCTCGGCTCGAAAGAATTTTACACCAAACCTTCACTTCCAGGGAACCTGACCTTGTTCATTAATAAATCAGCTGTGTTATTGAACGTGGAATGAATAATACATGAGCACACTCAGCCTTGCGCTAAAGCTCTGTGTGTAAAATTTAATTAATCCACTACCGCCCCGAGGGCTGAGGATGAAGGGTTGGGCTGCCAGCGGTACCCACCATGGCTCCGGAACATCCCGGTCACCCCGGGGGGAGGGAAGGTTCCCTCCATTAAAAAAGAAAAATATTATTATTATTATTATTATTAGTGTTTTAAAGGGGAAATTTCCCCTTGGCTCTGGTGCTGCTTGAGGAAACCCCGGCAGCATCCTCCCACCGAGCATTTCCTCGGGGAAATAACGTCGGGGTTGTTTTTTTTTTTTCCTTTCCCCGACCTTTTCCCTGCTGCAGCCGTTAATAATGTGAAATCCTAAGTAAATGTCTCCATTCAGGTGTGTTTAACGGGCAATCACGAGCAAACACCTTTTTGTCGCTGGTGCAATCTCCAAGAGCCCCCTCCCCTCTCCCCCAGGGATTTAAATGAGAATCAGCCCCACAGGTAACCTTGAGCCCAGCAGAATCCTTCCCTCCCTCTGGGAAACGGGAAGGGGAGATTTGTTTGGTTTTAAACTCAACAAAAAGCTTTGACTCGGTGGACGATGCCAGGGACAGTGTGAGTTTGGCTCCGGGGGGGCCGTGCTTGTTCCCAATCTTTGCTGCTGTCCCCGCTCCCCTTGTTCCCCGTTCAGCCTCGCAAGCCCTGGGGACACAGAGGGGGGGCTCCTGCAGCCACTGCCTTGCTTCTGACCCCCAGAGTTTTGCAGGGGACACGGCAGGAGCCCGGGGTTCATCAGCAAAGCTGCACAACGAGGTCTGGCAGCGAGTACTCGCACCCTGCTCCAGGTAGTAGCTACAGACTCCTCCGGTCGGTGCACGATGGGGGGGGCTGAGCCCTTCCTACCCTCGCAGCCCCCCTGCTCAGCACCCTGCCCGGCACCCACTGCCCCACACCCCGGGGGGTTTTGGGGTGGGCTCTATGCGTGTGGCCGGAGCTGAGGGGCTGTGTGCAGGGTGAGCCCAGTTCCTGGGGGGGGTGCAGACCCCCCCAGCTGCACCCCACAGTCCTGATGGTCTTGCTGGGGGGCTGCGTGGTGCCAGGGACACAGCTGGGGGACTCATTCAGCTCCCGGTGCTCCCAGAGGGGTGTTGGACCCGGGGTTTTAGGGCACACGGGTGCGGGGATGCTCCTGCTGGTCCTGCCCAGACTGACTTGGAATGTGTGGCAGGATGGAGCCCGGTAGCTGGGAGAAAGGGTCCGGGTGTGATGGAGAAGAGGATGGGATCACGCAGGGGCTCCGGGGTGGGTTTCAAAGATGCTGTGAGCTGGCACTGGTGCCACTGGGTGAAGCTCTGCCTGCTCCCAGCTCTCAGCTGCTGCTTCTCCACGTTTCGCGGCGTTTCGGTGAACGTGGTGATAAAGCATCTCCTTTCCTTACAGCTCCGCGGGCACAGATGTTGCCCTTGGCTGCACTCGAGGGCCCCGGCTCTGAACGGTCTTTTGTTGGGGAAATGGCTGCAAGAGTCATTTGAAAACTCCTTCTAGGTTTCTTTTCTTGCCTCCTTCTCCCAACCTTTCCTTAACCAGCAAAGATGATGCTGGGGGGGGGGGGGACTTCCAGCTCTGCCGGAGCATCCCCTTTGGATGGAGCCGCTGCTGGAGCCCAAGCCCTGCACTCCCAGCTCCTTCTGCGGGCTCTGAGCCCCGGGGCTTCCTCCCCGCTCCCTCCCTCCCAATTAAATGCTTCCGAGCGAGGTTGTCTTGAAGTGTCTGAAGCTCGAGAAATCCCCGCCAGGTTCCCTCTGAGGAGCAGTTTCAAAGGCTTTAACCACTCTCTGATACCGGCTCCACGCCTCTGCCAGGAGCTTCTGTAGCTCTGGGGTGCCTGGATGCAGTCAGCGGGACCCGGGCACGAGTGGCACCACTCAAGGTCCCCCTCTCCCCAGGTTTTTAAGGGTCACCAAACCTAGAATCGTGGAATGGTTTGGGCTGGAAGTGATCTTAAAGGTCATTTAGTTCCAAGCTCTCTGCAGGGGCAGGGACACCTCCCAATAGCCCAGGTTGCTCCAAGCCCCATCCAACCTCCCAGCTCTCCCTGCATGGCTCCAGGCCTGGGTGCGGCTCCCTGCAGACAACACGGACAGGGCTGGAGCCAGCCCGGGATGGAAACATCTCCTGTTTGCATCCCCGTAGCTATGGCTCTTTTCTTCAGTAGCCAACAGCTATGTAAGGAAGAGTTTGATGTCATATGTCAGGATGGTGGCTGATGGAAAGAACCTGGATGGTAGCTTTGGGGGGGGGTGTACGAGCACACGGGGAACACTCAGCCCTGAGTTGAAGAGCTCTGGCTCGGTGGATGAGGTTTGTGGCCTCACCCGTGGCTGCAGGCTCAGAGAGGAGTGAAGAGAAACACAAGGGTGTAAAAGGTGCTGCTCAGGATGGTCCCTCCTGGGCCCTGGGGACAGTTTCCAGCCACCAAGCAGAGGGTGGTGGTGGTGTCAGGATGAGGCCTCGGCTCCTGGACAGATGTTTCCCACAACTCCAGATGTGCATTTCATTGCGATTTAATCAGATATTTATTGTCAGGCCATAAAGCTGTGAAGTGCTCTCTCGGACTCCTTTCCAGGGCTATTTGCCAGCCCCTTCCCCTGCTGCCATCTCCAGCCCGAGCCTTCCCCTTGCTGTTTAATTACCTCACTTAATCAATGCAAATGAGTTACCAGCCAGGAACGGTCTCTGATCCCGGTGTAAATTCCTTTAAAATGTGCAACTGGAAAACCTCTTCCCTGGCCTTTGGCTGTTTTCCTGGTGTGTTTGCAGAAGCTGATGCCCGTGTGTGTCCCTCTGTCCACAGGGTCACCAGCAATCCCACCCACGACGTGCAGAGCTCCCCCGGGAGCATCAGAGGGAACGATCTGAGCACCATCTGCTGGAAACTCATCAGGGCTTTTCCTCCTGTGATGTCCTTGTAGCTGCATGGCTCTGCCCACCTCTGCTGTCCCCCTGCTCCTCCTGCCCACCCACCCCTTCCTCCCACATCTACCTAGAGCCCTGGGTGTCCTGGGGTGGATTTTTAATGACCCCATCTCTCCCCTGGCCTGCACACAGTTTCTGCTCATGGCTGGCAGGTTGTCAAAACTTGAACACCCCTGACTGTCCCTGCTGAGCTGTTCCAGTATTTATTTCCAGTCCCACACGAAATCTACTGAACCCTGGTGGCACATTAGCAAGAGCCAACCCTAGTGGGGTTATTGAGTGGTTCTTTATTGCAAATGTCAGGGAGGTTGGTTGTGAAGCATCAACGATTTCCTTGGAGGACAACAGCAGGATCTACTGATGTGGCCATCCATCAACCCACCCATCCATCTACCCAGTCATTTATCTATCTATCTATCTATCTATCTATCTATCTATCTATCTATCTATCCATCTATCTATCCATCCATCCATTTATCTATCCACCCAACCATCTATCTTTCCATCCACCCACCCACCCATCCCTCCATCCCTCCATCCATCCATCCATCCATCCATCCATCCATCCTTCCATCCATCTATCCATCCATCCATCCATCCATCCATCCACCCTCCCAACCACTCCCCTCCAACCCCCCCTCTCCACACACACAGCAGGAAGGGATGGGGGTCAGGAGGGAGCTGGGTCCCTGTGCTGAGGATGGAGCTCTGCAGGATGTGACTCTTGGGTGCTGGGGATGGGCGAGGGGGGTGAGGGGCTGGGAGGTCAAGCCTGGTGTGGCCGTGGCCATGCTGCACATGCTGGTGCAGCTGCTGGGGTTGCTGGCAGGGCCCAGGCTGCTGGCGAGACACAGCTGGATGGCTCCACTTTTTTCCAGGCCTGTGTCTCAGTTTCTCTTTATTTTATGTGTTTTTATTTCCTATTAAAAGCACGCTGTCTCATTTCCTCCGTGAAAAACAAGGCTCTTTCAGCGAGATGAATTCCTCCAGCTCCAGCAAAGCCCCGGTCTGAAAAATAAACAGGCTGTGTGGGACCCAGTTGCCTTCTCCCCACATCCCTCTCATCCCTCGCTGCCCCATGGGCCCCACTGTGGGGGCAGAGCCACCGGGTCCCCTCCCTGGGGACAAAGGGATGAGACAGCCATTGGGCCAGCACCATCTGCTGCCACCCAGGGCCTCCCCTTCCCTCTCAGGGATTTTCCTTGTTTTGGGCAAGGTTTGGTGGTGGCTAAAGGAGGAGGAACCAACGATATTTTTCAAGGATGCTCTGTCCCCTTGACACTTCGGGAAGATGCTGGGGGCCGCAGAAAAGGGTCTGGAGCCCTCCCAGACCACCCCCACCCCCCTTGGACCCGTTGATCTGCAGCCCTCAAGGGATGGATCCTTGGAGGCTCCCGGAGCATCTGCCTCAGCTGGAAGCAGTGGTGCAGATGCCTTCGAGATGAAAACACTTCCTCTGCCGCTCCACCTCCACCTGACATTTGGGAAAGAGGAGCCGCAGCTCCCTGGAGCTTTCTGGGTTTTGTTTTGGTTTTTTTAATTGGAGCCATTACACACTTTGCTCATCCCACCAAAAAGGCGTCAAGGGGCGGCCTGGGGCAGCGCTGGCTCCAGGAGGGAGGCTGGACAGGAGCCATCCCGGGCTGCTGTCTGGGGAACTGAGTGTTTTTCCTGGTCAGCAGCTCTGGACCAGTCTTGGGAGGGCTTTTTTTGCAGCTCAGGACATGGCTGGGCTGCTGGAGGACCAGCTCCATGGGTGCACTGAGTTGGTGGGGCCTCAGCACTTGGTTCTGGTGGCTCTGGTGGGTACCACGATCTGTGTCCCTGCAGGAGAGGCCTCCAGAGGAGAAATGAATGCTTGGTGTGGTTGATTTGTTGCAATAAAGTGGTGTCTGCAGGAGCAGAGCTGAACCCGACCCCCCCTGGGGATGTCTCCACAGGGACAGCCCTGCCTGCCTGGCTGATCCCTACAGCATCAGCAGCTCAGCTCCAACAGAGACCCCCAACAAAACCCCCCAGGCCTGCAGCTTTTCACCATTTTGGGGTTAATCATCATTTTTTTGGCCACGCTGCAATTCAGCATCCACAGCTGTAGGCAGAGGTCAGGCTGTCCAGATGCTGCTGTTGCAGTGGGGAGGTGCTGGGGGGGTTCCTGGCCCCCAGGTCACCTGCTCTGCCCTCCAGAGCTGCCTGTGCTTTGCTCCAGCTCAGCTCCAGCCTCCTGTCCCTCCATCGTGGTGGGCAATGCTGGAGGACAGCAGCTTCTGGGGCTGCTCCTGACAGCTGATTTTCCATCACTGGCAGCTCAGCTCAGCCTTCCATCTGCTTCTCCTTCCATCAAAAGAAATGTGAGATATTAAAGTATCAGAGCTGAGCTCCCCAGGCAGAGGGAAACAGAGATATGTTTATTTTTCAGCCCTGAGCTATGTGTTTATTATGAAATGTTGGTGCTCATCGGGGTGGAAGGCCTGGCAGGGCTCTGTGGTCCCAGCTTGCCAGCCACACCGGGACAGGGCCAGCACCTCTGGGTCAGATCCTGCTCCTGCCCAGCTCCTCGGGGACAGGCTGAGATGGTCACTACGGGGACTGTCCCTTAGGGAGGTGAAAAAATGAAAGGGAAGAGCTGAGATCAGGCTGGGCTGTGTTGCTTTGTCAACTTCCCAAGGTTTTCTTTGGAGGTTGAGGGCCCAGGGAACAAACTCTCCCTGGGGATGGAGCTTCCCGCTGCAAGGGAGGGGTAAGGGGACCAGGGAGGGTAAGCAGGGGGCTGGGAAAAGCCACGGGAGCTGCCAGCACATCTGACACATCAAAGGAAAAACCTCGGTGTTGTTTGCAAACACCTCGACCTCCCCGAGATGTCCCCGGGTTCCTCCCAGGAGCAGTTCCTGAATGCAAGCGATTGCGTTAGCCGAGGAGTTATTAAATACCCTGAGCAGAACCTTTGCACCTTCAGCTCCTTTGTGAGCCTCAGGGATCTGCAGAGGCATCGGGGATGAGCCAGCCCAGGTCCCCCTTTCCCTGCCGTGCTGGGTGGTGTTGGAGCTGAGGATGCTCGGGCCCGTGGAGAGCTGCATCAGGTGGGGTTTGGGGTCTTGCAAGGAGGTGTTTTGGGTTTGATTTTTTTTTTTTTTTTTTGTCGGTTCGGGGTTCACGGGCTTGGATTTGCTGTGGAAACGTTTGTGTTTTCATCTGAGGATTGTCAGGGCTGTGCAAGTCGGAGATGATTGAAAGTGCAGGTCCGGGGGTGCTCCCCGGGGAGCAGCGCTGGGTTTGTTTGCTGGGCTCCGGGAGCTTGCTGGAGGAAGGAGGAAATAACACAGAGATAAAATCCTCCGAGGATGCAGAACGGGGAGGATTTGCAAATACCAGAGAGGACAGAGAGGTTAGAAAATAATCCGTCGGAAACACAAAGGCCCGATTTGGAAAACGCAAAGCAAATCCATCCGGAGGGGACAGGGAAGAGGAGCAGAACATCCCGGGTGCCGGGAGCTCCTGGGGGCTGCAGCTTTGGGGCAGGCGCTGGGGAGGTTCCCGCTCAAGTGTCCCTCTCCTTTGGGAAGAGGCTGGAAGGACTCTGCCTGCTTTAATCTCTCCTCACCACATTGTCCAAGCAGCTGAGCTCCTGGCTGAGCCAGCAGCCAAGTTTTTGACTTCAGGAGACCCCGGAGCAGCAGCTGCCAGGAGCCCCTCGAGTGGACCCGGGGCTCTGGCCGGAGCCTCAAGCTCTTGCAGCTGCTTTATCCCCCCGGCTTCCAGCTGGGATTGCAATTTCCAAACTGGAAACGCTCTGGGGTGCCATCCCTGGGCTCCTCTCCCATTCTTTACCCAGGCACCTCGCCTGCTGCTGCCCCTGGGTTGCTGCCTCTTTGCTAAATTGCTGGGAGCATCCTGAAGGGCAAAGGCAGCAGGAGCAGCAATAACCAAAAGGCAGGGAAATAATTTCAGTCGAGCACGAAGCCCAATTAAACTGGGGTGCTCAAGACGAGGTTCTGCGTGGCTCCTGTCGTTTCTGATCTGTCACCTTTCTGCTGTCCTGCAAACCCAGCCAGGCTCAGCACCTCTCCACCCCTCTTAGCCCTCGGGTTCATGCACAGAACCCCCCCTGACCCCGCTGCTGGTCTGCAAGAGCCAGGATGATGCTTGTAGGGACGGGTCAGGATGTGTCTGCAGCATCTCCAGCCCTTGAGATGGCTCCCAGGGACGTGTCCCCTGCTGTGGGATGGCCGAATGTCACCCGGGGCAGCAGGAGCTGGGAGGTTTTATCCGGCTTGAGGGCTGCAGGAGGATTCATGGCAGATTGATTGGGCTTTAATAGCTCTGCCATAAATTCCTTCTCCGAGTGCTGTTTGAGGGCAGTGAAACCCCGGCGTTCCCAGAGCCTCCCTCACTTATTAAACAGCCTAATGAAGTGATTTGATTAAACACAGGGAAGTCTTTCTGGCTGCCCTGTTGCTGTGTAGCAACCTGGGATTATTGGAACTGTTAGTTTCAAAGCAGGAGGCTTTAGGATGAGGCTTATTAACTCCAGCTCGGGTCTGATTTCACCGTGATTCATTGTCCTGGTCTTTGGTTGTCACTTGTGGGAGCACAGAAGAGCCCGAGGTGTGTGCCCTGATTTTCAGCCGTGGTGATAGCTGTGAAACCAGCCGTGCAAAACACCTCTTTGCCCTGGCTTGGAGCTCAGGGGTTAAGCGATTCCGTGGAAATTAAGATCCAGAGCTGGAGGCAGGGTTCATCCTATAGAAATCCTGCTCTTGGGTCCTGAGCTGCAGCCTCAGGGCAGGGAGTGATGGATTTGACCCCAGGAGAAGCGAGGGAGATGAAGGAAGCGAAGGTGGAGGCTCTGATGCTGAATTCTGTGCTGGAAACCGAGTGGGGAGGGCAGCTGGGGGCTGCTCTGGCACCAAAAGCAACAGTGACAAGAGCTGCTGGGTTGAAATGGGAGGAGAGGAGAGAGTCCAGGCTGAGGAGGGAGAGTGGGAAGGAGCAGTGTGAGTAACAGACGTAAAAAGAGAGGAGGCAATGTGACCTCTGCAGATACACAAATTACTCAGCTCCTTCTGGCTGCATCAAAGATTTTCTGACTCACCAGCCTGGGGATTTAACCCCTGGATCTCAGGATGTTCTGGCAGAGGCTGCTCAGGCTCCTCGCCTGTGGCAGGGGCTGCCAGGTGTCCCCTGTCCTCTCTGGGGGAGGATCCCTCTGTGAGGGAGGATCCAGGTGTCCCCTGGGTTTAGGGGGGCACAGGGGACTTGCATGGGAAGCCAGGATTGAGGAGGCAGAGGGATGAGGATGGAGGTGGAGGGATGAAGTCCATTCCTTCCAGCTGCCTGCTGTGCCAGCTCCCAAATTCTGCAAATCCACCTTGTTTTGCCCCCTCTCCTTTGTTCCCAGAGCCTTGGATCCCGCTGTATCCAGGGGTAACTGAGTAGCCATGGGGGCATCTTTCTCCCCAGATTTTCCATACAAAGCTTCAGAACCCCCCTCCCCCTTGTTTTAGCCCAGCTTCAGCTTCCACATCTCCAGCCCTGTTGGTTGCCAGAGGACCATATTGGGAGCCTGGGGCTGGGAGGGCTCAGGTGCAGCCTCCAGACAGACCCCAGACTCCTCTCCTTGAAGAGGTGTCCTTGAACCCTCCCAGCCTCAGGGGTTTTCTTCCCTTACTCCCATCTGGGGCAATCATTGGAACCAAGATGCTGCTGAGTGGAGCTGCCAGATGGGAGAGGGTCTGAAATGCTTCAGCCCTCATTAAACCAGGGCTGAAAAGGTGGGGAAGAGGCTGAGATGTTGGTGAGGAAGAGGCTGAGATGTGGGTGAGGAAGAGGCTGAGATGCTGGTGAGGAAGAGGCTGAGATGCTGGTGAGGAAGAGGCTGAGATGTTGGTGAGGAAGAGGCTGAGAAGCTGGTGAGGAAGAGGATGAGATGTTGGTGAGGAAGAGGCTGAGATGTTGGTGAGGAAGAGGCTGAGATGCTGGTGAGGAAGAGGATGAGATGTTGGTGAGGAAGAGGCTGAGAAGCTGCTGGACATCAGACCCTGTTGCTCCTATTCCAAGAGCAGGAAGGGCAGAGCTGGAGGGACAGGAAACTTTCTGTTCACTCTCACCTCAGATCACCTGGAAAAAAAAACACATGAAAGAGGAGAAAGATATTCCAGCAAAGGAGGACAAGCAGCTGTAGGAGGCAGCAGAAAGGCTCTGCCCATGGAGCTGTGCCAGGAATGGTGGAAACAAGGGGGGAGAGATGGGGTGATAAGGGCTGGAAGGAAAATAGGTGGAAAATAAGGGAGGAGCTTGATTTATTTGCTGTTTCCCTTCATCTCCTTCACTTCCCATTTTCATCACTGTGAAGTGTTGGTCCTGATGCTTGTGCAAGGGCTGGACCTGGGCTGTGATGGGAAATCCTGACCAGCTGGGCTTCTGGGGTTTGTTTAAACCAAGTTGGGATTTTCACCAAGAAAGCCTCCATCCTGAGCTGTCCTGTGCTGCCAGGAGAGGCAGAAACCTCAGCAGCAGCTTCTCCATGGGCTGCCTTTTCCATTTCTGGGCCTTGGTTGAGCTCTGTTTAAAAGAGGAGAGTGAGAGCAGTGACAGGAGCTGGACAGGACCAGCCCCATATTCTTTTTTTTTTTTTCTTTTTTCTTTTTTTTCTTCTTTCCACTCCAAAAGAATATAAAAACAAAAATAAGACATTTCCTGTAAAATAGAACTGTTGGAAAAATTTCTCCCTCCCCCCTCTTTTTTTTTTTTTTTCCAATACAATCAAAATATTCCTATTTTTACTCCCAGTAAAGCCCTTAATGGGAAACTGAGACTCCACAGGATGTTTTTAGGGATGTGATTTCACCTGTCTCTGATAGTTTTTGCAGCTCTCAGCTCCTGTGGCCACTTCCCTGGGGTGATGAGTGCTGGGGGCTGCAGGGTCTCAGCCAACCCTTGTCCCCCTGAAGCTGCTGCTCCATTTCAAGGCAAAGGTTGGGGCTGAAGGAGATGCTGAACCCCTCTGGGGTGACATTAAGTTCCCACCTCCCCTTGCAAAAAGCTTCATGGATTTTTTTTCCATCCCTTTGCATGACCAAGCCTCAAATATTTGAGTGATGAGTGGCCAGGGGAAGGGCTGGGGGATGAGTCCATCTTCTGGATGATAACCAAATCCATCAAGCTAGGGGATGATCCCAGGTTAATTACAGCCCTGCTCTGCCCCAGGGTGGAAGGAAAAGTGTTTATGGGGAGAGGGGTGTGAGGATACAGCCCTTGATGGATCCTGGAATGGGTTTGGAAATCTGATGCTGCCTCTGAGGCTCCTCTGCTCAACATCTGACCCTGTGCAGTGATGGGAGGAAGAGTTAACTCTTCCCTGCAAGCACCAAGCATCACTCCAGGGGTCAGGAGGGAGAGGGCTGGGTTCAGCCCTTGCTCCTGCTGAGAATGGCCAAGTGTGAGAAGGAAATAACCCAGCCCAGGGAAAGGAAAAAAAAAAACCACCAGGAGCTTCCTGGGGAGGGAAGAGAAAGGTTTCCTGTGGGTTCTTGTTCCTTGAAAGAGGCTGAGAGGAGAAAATGCAGGATTTGCTTAGAAGGGGGGAAGCAGGAGAGAGGATTCTGGGCAGAGCAGATTCTGGGTTTGGTTTCGTGGTGAGAGCAAGGGAGGCAGAAAGGGTCAGGGCCTGGGTGCAGGCTGAGCACATCCCAGCATCCCCACCCCTGAGCCTGGGGGCTGAGGGTGTCTGGGAGTGGGGAAGCAGGGCTGGAAGCTGGATGGGCTGGCACGGTGCCCAGGACTGAGGGAGGAGCTGTGCCATCAGCTCTGCCAGCTGGGCAGGGTGAGGGTTGTGGGGCAGGAGCTGGGTGAGGAGGGGATGGTGTCTGCGGGGCTCTGGTTTGAGGAGAGAGGGATGAAGTCCAAGGCCCTGGGAGCTCGTAGCAGTGAGAAAAATGAGCTGGATTTATAGCTGTAATATTTGGAGCTGTTTCTAATAGCTCTGGAGTTTGACAGAGGGCTGGTTTCTCCTCCTGCTGCCAAGCAATACATGGAGGAATCTGCACCGGGTGGAACAGGCAGTGATGGGGCTCTGGAGATGATTCCCTGATCCAGGCTCTGCATCCATCATCCCAGGTGCATCCATCATCTCAGGTCCCTCCAGCCCATCTGTGCTCTCTGGTTTCACCTCCCTATCATGCACACACAGAGGAGGAGGTGGCTTGGGGACCCTGGGGACAGCCACCACCCCACGCAGCTCCTGCACCCTGTGGTGTCCGTGGGGATGGGTGGTGCATGGGTCCTTTCCCACCTGGGGATGTCTCCGGGGCTGAAGTTCTTGTGGAGGTGACTGTCCCCAAGCTGAGGCTTTCCTGGGGACAGCTGAGTGGGCAAGAGGCTGTCAGAGCTCCTGGGGCTGAAGGGACAGTGTTGGGTTTCCACCAGGATAAGGCACTGGTGGTGCTGGAGAAGTTTCTCCATGCTGCTTTGCTCTTGCCCAGGAGGAGAGTATTAATTAAGAGAATAAGGTCATTACAAGGGTGTCCCCAGCCCTGCCTGTTCCAGGGGGGCTGCTGGCTCCAGTATCTCCAAATGACAGCTTCCCAATTAATTCCTCCAAGGAGGAGAAGCCCCGTGGCCCCTCAGGGATGTCCCCTGGCAGGGGAGCTGAGCTGCTGTCACACAACCAAAGTGCCTGCCTGGCTCCTGCCTTCAGAGAGGAAAAATTCTGGATGAGGAGGAGGAGGAAAGGGTGATGATCAAACCCAAGGGAGGACCCAACAGGACTCAGGTGTTCCCATTGCAGAGAGCTCCTCACTGGGGATGCCAGGACACTGCAAGGGAGGTGACCAAGGGCACCAGGTCAGGGCACCAGAGTTGGGGTCACCCTCAGAGGGGCTCCCCAGGGCATGGCAATCCCTGATGTGTCACCCTGGAAGGCAGGGCAGATGGCACCTTGGTGGCTCCTTTTTTTCTGCCTGATTGCCCAAGGCTTTGTCCTCACTGACCCCCACAGTGTCCCCCGTGGGCAGACCCACAGATATTTTTGGTTGGTATTTATTGAATGCCCCCTAAACCCTTGGTCTGAGCAGCATCTTGTGGTGCTGGACTCCAGCAGCTCAGTGTGTGTTTGGCTGGAGATGTTTGCTCTCATAGAATCATAGAATGGGCTGGGTTGGAAGGGACCTCAGAGCTCATCAAGTCCAACCCTTGCTCCACTCCCCCCGTGGTTCCCAGCCCATGGCACTGAGTGCCACATCCAGGCTCTTTGGAAATATCTCCAGGGATGGAGAATCCACCCCTTCCCTGGGCAGCCCATTCCAATGGCTGAGCACCCTCTCCAGAAAGAAATTCTTTCTAATGTCCAACCTAAACCTCCCCTGGCACAACTTGAGACCTCTTGTGCCCTCTTGTCTTGCTGAGAGTTGCCTGGGAAAAGAGCCCAACCCCCCCTGGCTCCAACCTCCTTTCAGGGAGTTGGAGAGAGTGATGAGGTCTCCCCTGAGCCTCCTCTTCTCCAGCCTCAGCACCCCCAGCTCCCTCAGCCCTTCCTCACAGGACTTGTGCTGGATCCCTTCCCAGCCTCCTTGCTCTTCTCTGGACCTGCTCCAGCACCTCAATCTCCTTCCTGAGCTGAGGGGCCCAGAACTGGACACAGGACTCAAGCTGTGGCCTCCCCAGGGCTGAGCACAGGGGCAGAATCCCTTCCCTGGACCTGCTGGCCACGCTGTTCCTGAGCCAGCCCAGGATGCCATTGGCCTTCTTGGCCACCTGGGCACACTGCTGGCTCCTCTTCAGCTTCCTGGCAATCCAGACTCCCAGCTCCCTTTCTGCCACTCTGTGCCCAGCCTGGAGCTCCCCATGGGGTTCTTGTGGCCAAAGTGCAGGACCCGGCACTTGGAATGTTGAACCTTATCCCCTTGGGATCAGCCCAACTCTCCAGTCTGTCCAGGTCCCTCTGCATGGTTTTCCATGAGTTTCGTTCAGGGTTTCATGGAATCACCCCCTTGTTCTGCTTTTAACCAACCCTGGCAGCTCTTCCAGACACCAGGAACCTTTCCACCATCCAAGGGGCTGTGGTGGTTGGAAGAAAACTTTGCAGCCTGGTCAGAAGTGTGGCTGAGCCTGGGGGAGATGTGCTGGGGGGTTACAGCAACCTCTTGTCTTGCATGAACAGGGAGGAGAAGAAGGGGGTGCTCATCCTTGGGGCCTTCCTGCCATGAGAAGGGCAGAGTTGGGTGCAAAGCGGGTCCCCAAATTGACACCATTTCCCCGTGGGGAGGGGGGAATCTGAAGGGTTGGTGGCTGGAGCCATCCCAGCCCCGCTGGAGCTGCAGCCCCTGGCTGGGAGGGGAGGGGGCAATGGGAAAACACCAACCAGGAAAGCTCCTGGGCTCAGCTCCAGAATGTTCTGTACCAGGGGTGATGTTCTGCTGATCCCTGGTTCTGCCAGAGGTCAGGGTGCTGGGGAGGGGACAGCCTCACTTTCCGAGGGCTGCAGCTTGCTGGGTTTCTTGCAGACCCTTTGGTGGGAGCAGAATGGCTGCTTCTTGCTCCCAGATCTGTTTTCTGGGCTTGTGCCTCAGTTTCCCCTGATGCAAAGCAGGTTGGCAGGATGCTGGAGGCAGCTGTGGGGGCAGCAGATGGGATGGGACCCTTGGAGGTCCTGGGGGGGTGTGTGCCAAAAACCTCTTCCTAGGGAAGAGCCCCAGGGTGAAACAGAAGCCCTGGGAGGCTCCTGGGGGAGCTTGGGATCACTTTGTCTTTGCTCATGCAGGGGGGGTTGGGTCTTGATGATCTTTAAAAGGTCCCCTCCAACCTTAACCATTCTGGTTTAAAACCTCAGCCCTAAAATTGTATGAGCAGAGAACTGCAGGGGGGATCCTGGTTCTGGGGGCCCTGTGGGGATGCTCAACCTCTGGTGCTGTGGCCGTGAGCTGATGTGCTCAGCAGCTCTGCTGCCAAGAACTAATAAGTGTCTGCTCAGCCTTGCAGGGAAAAAAAAAAAAAAATAAAATTAAGGGGTTTTGGACTTCTCTCCCTCGGAGAGAAATGAGTCAGATGATTTAATCCCTGAGAAATGTGAGGTTTGAATTCTGTATCTCCTCCCTCTGCTTAAAGCAGCCATGAGGAGAGCACAGGAGATGGGAGGTGGGGTGGGAAGGGGCTGGGGGGCTCGGTGGCCACGGCACAGGGTGGGGGGAGGTGGTAGCCACGCTCTGTCCCCCCCTGGGGACACGGGGCTGTTGTCACCCTGTCTGTGACAGGAAGAGGGAATGGGGTGCCCTGTGCCATGGTGGGGTCCCCGTCCCAGGGAGCTTCAGTGCTCTCCCTTGGCAGGGACAGAGGCTCCTCAGGGCTGGGCTGGCAATGAGCTTGCTGGGTCTCAGCCACTTCTTGAGTGGATTTTCTTCCTTACAGGGAGAACACTGCTTCCAGTTTGGCCTCCTTCCTGGGAGGATGGGGTGATGGAGAGGGTCCCCTCGAGCTGGGCAGTGTGCTCAGTGCCAGGCTGAGCCTCAGGGCTGGGCTGGGAATGCCCTGGGAATGGTGTGTGTGCATCAGCCCCTCTGTGCCAAGGCTGAAAAGGAATCAAAGTGAAAGCTGTGCACGAAGTACTATGGATTGTCCAAAGAAAAAGAAAAGCAGCTCTGGCTCTCTGGTCCTGAGAGTGCAGAGCTCCCTCCTGCCTCAGTTTCCCTTTGGTTGATGGGGGACGTGACTCCCCCTTTCTCCCCTCTGCACATCCTCAGGGCAGGACCAGCTGTGCCTGGCCCTGGGGCTTTGGGGTGCTCCTGGCACAGTCTCACATCTCTGGCAAACCCCAAAAGGTGTTCAGAGCTGCCAGAGGGGTTTGGGTTCCTCTGCAGCAGGAGCCAGCACTGAGGATGAGCAGCTCGGGAAGCTTTTCCATTCCCTAACCCTTCCCTGGCTGCTGCTTCCCAAGGCTCAGGCAGAGGCCACATGAGGCTCTTCTCCAGGGGACATTTGCCTGGAGCTTTAATGACCCAAGAAGCAGCTGTGCTCACACCAGGGTTTGTTTCTTGGGTTTTTTTCCCCTCTCTTTTCTTTTCAGCTCCTGGCTGGGGCAGAGGTCAGCTGTATTTTCATATTTTCAGCTGCATTTCTTACTCGAGAGGGAGAGCATCTTGTTTTTTCCAGCCTGACCCTGACTCCCTCCATCTGAGCTGGTGAAGCTGCATGTCCTGGTCTGGGGAGGGGTTTGCTCCCTGGTTGCATCAGTGTCAGATGCAATGGATGGATGGATGGATGGATGGATGGATGGATGGATGGATGGATGGTCAGGCCAGCCTGGGAAGAAGAGATGGATGTTTAGGATGCAAATCTCTACATGGAAGGGATGCAGATGCTCCTCCTCTCACCCCCCTGTGTGCTGGGATCCAGGGTGACCCAAGTGACACGAATGCCCAAGCATGGAGCTGATCCAAGGTACCTTTGTGTCTCTGGAATTCTTTGGCTTGGGGGCTGCTTTATTCAAGGAGGGGTTTGAAACCCCCTCCACGTGTCCCCTCAGCAGCCTCACTCAGGAGGATGCTTCCAGGTGGTTCCAGTTGTTTTCTGGAGATGGAAACAGGAGTTAGGAGCAGGCACACTGTTCCCTGTGCATCCTGGAGGAGGGGAAGAGTCACACCAGGCAGCATCTCAGCGAGAGGAGAGCAGGATCCATGCATTACAAAGCAACATACTTTTCCTCTTTGCTCACTTCCCTCTCCAGAGCTTTCCATGGAGCCAAGTGTTTCTCCCAGGCTCACGGTGACGTTTTCCCCCTCCATCCCTGCCCCTCATCTGCAGAGGCTGCTGTGTGCTTCCCCCCTGGAATGGAGGGGGCTGGGATGAGCAGGAGGAGCCTGTCCCTGCTTCCCTCTGAGATTTGGGGAAAGCTGAGTTTAATTTTCCAGGCCTGTGGCCACCCAACACCCTGCGGTGGGGGTGGAGCCCCGGGGTGAGCCGAACCTCCCCTTAGGGCAGCGCAACCCCGTCCCGCAGCATCCAGGGGAACGGGACCATCCCGAACCGTCAACCATCGCTTTTGGGGGACCCCTGGGCTCCCCTTGTCCCTGCCCAGTGATCCCAGCACACGGGTGGCTGCTGATGGGGAGGGCTCGCCAGGCTGTGCAGCCACAGACAGGAGATGGGATGCTCTGCCCGAGCTCTGACCACGCAGCCACAGGAGCAGCTCAGGTTTCCTGCTGCTTTTTGTGGTGTTTGGGTTCGTTCCTCCCCCCGTCCCCTCCTCCTTTTTGAAATTAATTTTCGTAGCTCTCCCAAAGGAGTTCTAAGGTCTGGCTGTCAGGCAGAACCACTGCCCTGTAAATCATCCCTGTTTGTACAGCACTGAGGCTCGGCTTGGGATGGGGGGGCTGGTGCTGGGAGAACATAAGGAGCAAGCATCTCCCTCTGGCCAAAATAACCATCTGAGGCTGCAGCTCTTGAGCAGCCCAGGCTGTGGTGTGGGGAAGGAGCCGGTTTGAGAGCAGCCCTTTGCTGGGCTGTGTTTCAGGAGCCTCTTCTTCTGCTTTGCTCTGCAAAATTCCCCTTCTTGCAAGCCCCAAGGCCAGGACTGGCAGCTCGAGGGGTGCTCCGGTGGCCCCTGGGGATGTCCCCTCCGTGTTGCCCCCTGGCCAGGGGGGAGCACTGACACTGGTGGCCTGAGCTGCAAATATCTGAGGAGGTTGTGGTGCTGGAAATCGATGGGATGGGGGTTGAGGGGCACTGCCAGGGGATGAGCAGAGTAACTGCATGAGCACCATGGTGTGGAACACGAGGGGCTTGGCCAGGATGGATCCAGGGGCTGTGGGTGTCTAACATTGTGTCCAACATGTCCAAGCTGGCAATGACAGAGCCACTGGTTATTGGTTTGGTTTGGTTTATTTTTCTCTCACACACTCCCTTTGAGCTTTCTGCTGCCTCTTGTCTGTGTTCCCCCAGCTGGGTGCCTGCGTGGGATGCTCAGAGTGAGCAGGACATGGGGGGACACAACCTCTGGGCTCTCTGGGACCACATTCCTCTGTGTTTACCCTCTTGCTGCCTGTCCCTTGTGTTGTCCTTGGTCCAGATGGGACATTTTTGCAGCCTTGGCTCTGTCTCCTGGTGCTTTCACACTCAAACATTTCCTTTCCTACCCCACCAGCCTAGAGAGGTGGTTCTGTTACAGACCTCTGGAGAACGAATGGGCCATGGCTGGGAAAGGGGATAAAGCAAAGGGATGGGGATAAACCAAAGGGATAGGGAATAAACCAAAGGAATGGGGATAAACCAAAGGAACAGGAATAAGAAAGAGGTGGTCAGGGTGCTGCCAGCCCACAGCAGGGACACTGAAACTGGGATCTCCCCAAACCAACAAGAGCCATGAGAGCAGATTTGCCCCATGCCCACCCCCCACCCTCCCCTTTGCCTGCAATAGTGGGGCCAAATTTTGCTCCAGATGTAGAATAAACCCAGAGCCACGTTCAGGGCTGCAGCCTGTTGCATCATAAAAAAAAAAAAATTAAAAAAAATTAAAAAGCTGTCTTTGAAGGTGGATTTGAAACTTGGACACCAAAAGAAATTCCTGCAGGAAGAAAATTCAACAAACAACGTCCCTTGGCTGAGAGGGAAGTTTGTACTTCCCAGATTTGCTGCAGGTTCCTGGCAATGGGAGCTGTGGTAGCAGTTTTGCAGGTGGGAGAGCACGGTGGATAAGGTCTGGGTTGTGAAACCTTCCCATGTTGTGTTGCAGGGTGGAATTTTGTGCAAGTAATTGCCCCAATCCGTGCCTCAGTTTCCCTCTTTCACTGCTCTGCTTTTTGCTTGTAAGAGAAAAACCCTATGGAAGGTGTCCCTATGGATTAGGCACTTCTGATTAGTTTTAAAGTTGCTGGCGTGGATCTGCTCACAGCACACACTCCCTATTGATTCTGATCCTTCTCCAGCTGGCAAACACATGTCTGAGTCTCAACTCTTTGTTTAAATGATGTGAAATACTGAGGTGGTTTCTCCCCATTCCTTTGCCTGGCTCGGTGCTTGAGCTACCTGCTGGTTTTTAGGTTGCAGGGTGAGGGCTGGAGCATCCCAGTCCCAGCAGGTAGGGAGCAACACTCGCCAGTTTCGGGGTACAGGGAAGGGCAGGGTGCTGGGAACAAATATATTTAAGGGTTGTGGGGAGCCCGGGGTAAAATGAGGGAGTGCAGCAGGTGGGAACTTGAAAGAAAGGCTGTGATTTTTGGCTGTTTGAAAGCACTGTTGGTAACTGCTGGCAGCTGAGTGTGGGAGGGCAGGATTGGACCTTCCTGGAGGGCTGCCAGCCTACGGTTGGGTTTGGATTGGGTTTGGATTGGGTTTTCCATGAGCTGAAGCAGCTCAGGTTTCCTGGCCCCTACTCCTGATGGGCTTGGCTGGAGAGAGGATGGTTTGTGGGGGGGAGAGGACCCCCTGCACCCCACAACCCCACATCCCAGGGATGCCTGGAGTGAGGATCCCTGTAGGAGGGGGATCCCTGCGCCTGCTCTCACCCCCCACTTGTGTCTGGCTTGGGTCTGAGAGCTGGGGATGTGCAACAGGTCCCAGGCTACCTCGGAGCAGGAATGTCCCTCCTGATCACCCACGAATGCCCCAGCAGGTACCAGGCAGCCCCGGGGGTCACCTGAGCCGTGTGCCCTCGGTGCTCAGAGGTTTTCCAGCCCCGGAGCTGGCTGAGGTTCCGTGCAAAACGCAATGGCCCTCGGCTGCAGCTCCCCCCCTTTCCTATCTCTCAGTGCCATCAGGATTTAAATTAAAACTTATCCCCAGCTGGGACCGAATGAGCCCCGCATCTTGTTTGCTGCTGCCATCTGCCAGGGCTGGGGACATCGCTCCCTGCAGGTTGGGGACCCAGGTGGGACAACCCAGAGTGGCACAAACCGAGTGTGTGTCCGTGTGTCCCCCAAAACTGCTTTGAGGTTCAACCACGTCCCTGCAAAGCCCCATCCCGAGCAGAGGCCCCGGTGGCAAAAAAAAAAAAAAAAAAAAAAAAAAAAGGCTTATTGAAATTATTAATTAGCTTTGTTTTTAAACACGGGCTGGGAGCAGCCTCCGCAGCAGAAGGAATGATGATTAAACGCCAGCCCTCCGGCAGGCCGTGTGCGCTGCCGAGTTTGGCTGCCAGATAAAGACGTTTTTGTTGTCATCGTGCCTGGGTCCCAGCCCTCCCCGTGCTCCCACCCACCCCCGCCAGCAGCTCCCAGGAACAAAACCCCCCGCGCCCGGCCCAAGGCTCCACTCCTGGGGAAGCCGCGGTGCTGAGAGGAGGAGGAGGAGGAGGGAGCAAACCAGCCAGAGAAAAACTTGGGGATTAATAAGAGGCAGGAGGAGGGAGAGGTGCACACAGGTAAGCTGGGGGCAGGTGTTGCCCCCTCCCCAGGCTCTTCTTGCCTTACCTGACTCTCCAGCCCAGGACACTGCTCTGCTCCACCACGCTCCTGTCCTCTCCAGCCCCTCTTACAAGCAAAACAGTATCTTCCCTTCCTCTTTTTTTTTTTTCCTCCCTTCTCCTCGTTTTTTCTGTTCTTTAGCAGCTGGAGGTTTTGTTCCTTCCTTTTTGCTCTTGTTGCAAGAGTTTTTCTCGGTGGGGGGTGAGGGGGGTGGAACTCGGGGGCTGCAAAGTCAGCAGAAAGTCCTGTGAGTGGTGGCCTTGCAAAGGCAGCCAGATGCTTTCTTTCTGGGGGGGGATCCGGCGAGGACCCCCTTGTGTCGTGTGTGTCCCCCCACCCCGACCTGTGCTCTCACAACCTCGGCTCATTCTGCAGCCAGAGATGGGGGAGGAGGGGGCTCCAGAGCCCGAGCTGTGCCCGGGAAAGCAGGAGGGGGAGAGGGGAGCAGACCCCCCAGGAGCTGGGGCTGCTTTCAGGGAGCCTCTGGTAGCATCGTGTCCCTGAGCAGAGCACCAGCTCCTGGTTTCCAGCTGGATGTTTAGAATGGCTGGGGAAAAGGCTGGAGCTGGGGGGGGATGAGAGGAGCTGCTCCCCAGGGAGGGGGAGCTGGATGGGAACAGGGATTTTCCCTCCCCCCAAGGGGACCAGCATCCCCCTGCTTTGAGAGTGAAGTGGGGACGAGCAGCCCAGCAGCACCACAGGGGAACCCTGCAGCAAGCTGGGGGTTTGCCCAAAATGTAGGTGCTCAAGCCTGTGTCCCCTGCCCAGCAGGGAGAGCCATGCCTGGGTCACACAGCATTCCCAGGGCATGGAATGTCCCTTCTGCTGCCCCGAGATCTGAGCCAGCTCTGGTTCTGGCAGGTACAGAGGTGCAGCCCCCTCCCTGCACCCCATCTGGGTCCCCTTTGGAGCTGACTCTGTCTCTGCTCCAGCAGACGATGGAGGAAACAAAAGGGCAATGATGTTCACTGGTAGAAGTTCCATGGAAGAAACTCATCCCAAACCTGCTTATTTTTTTTTTTTTTTCCTGCCTGTCTAAGAGTTTTAGGGAAAAACATCCACAGGGCAGAAAGTGGAAATTCATCCTCCTGGCTGCTGAAGGCAAAGCATTTCGCACATGAGGGCTTGGAAATTTTCCTGGGAGCCTGGGATGGAGGGCCTGCCTTATGTGGTGCCGGGCTGGTGGCATCCCAGGAGTTCCTTCCGGGCAGCAAAATTTCCTAGGTGAGCACCCTGGAGCAGGACCGCAGGGTGCTGGGTGTCGGGAGGTGTCGGGGATGAGTGATTTCACCTAGGAAGGGATAAAAGCAGAGTCGTGGGAGGTTTCCTCTGCCCTCGGGAAGATGCCGGAGGGGAGGGCTGAGGCAGCAGCAGCTGATAAGGCATCAGAGAAGTTTCCCACCCCGAGGGAAAACAGAGAGGGGAGGGGGGGGAAGGCACAGAATCCCCTGCCGGGTGTGCGTGGGGGGCAGGCTCGGGAGCTGGGCTGCTCGGGCTTTGGCATCATTTTCAGCCACGATTTCCTTTTGTCTGTGTCCAGCCCGTTCCACCGTGTGTGGCAGAGAGATCCGTGTGCGGGCTGAGCCCGCAGCAGCCCCGCAAAGAGTCGGGACATGCAGGGAGGGAAGAAGAGGAGGAGGTGGAGGGAGAATTTGCTGACACAGAGAAGGCAGCGGGAAGGTGTTTTCTGCCGGGGCTGCTTTCCCGGGGACCCCTGCTAGGGAGGAGGGTGCTGGGGGGAGCAGCGAACCCGACGAGCCTCTTGCAATGAGTTGGTGACTGCGGTACAGAGAAGAGCTGGTCCTGGCGTGCAGGGGGATGGAGCAGCCCTGTGTTGCCATCCCCGTGTCCTGCAGTCCCAGGGCTGAGCCCAAAAGTGGTGTTGGAGAGCCCGGGAATGTGTCCGAGCTCATTTCCAGCGGGATTTCCTGGGACACCCCCCATCCCCAGCTCTATCCCGGGACACCCCTTCCCTGCGTGGACACAGCTCCGTCGTGGAAGGGAGAAGTGGAGTGGGGTCCAAGCCCCTTTTGCTGCCTCGGCTGTGTGCTGGTTCCAGCCCAGGACGCTGCTGGCAGCTCCACTTTTCCCTGGGAAAAAGGCTGGGAAAGGGCGAGAAGAGGGAGTTGTTGCATCAGGGCTCTGCTCCCCAGGGGACCCTGGGGACGCCTGGGCGACAGTGTCTGCCCTTCCTTCCAAGGCCAACCTTGCGCTGTGTTCAGCTCTTTTCCACCGTTCCCGGCTCTCCAGCGCCGCTGGATAAGGAGCTCCCTGTGTTGGTTACAGCTGAGCAGACCCAGATTCTTGGAGAGACAGGAACGGGCTCTTGCGGTGGTTGGACGTGAGGGAAGCCGACCAGGGAGCTTTGCTGGCTCCTGTCGGTTATTTTTAGCTCGTTCTCCTTGTTCTGCTCCGAAATCCAGGTTCCCAGGCTGGGCAGGGGCATTTTTCCAGCCTGGGAACTGCAGGGATGTTGGGAATTGGGGGTCTCGGTGGGAAAGCTGTGAAGGGAACAAGCAGGGTTATGGGCAGCAGGCTGGAAAGAATCCCTGATCCAGCTATTTACGCTTTCCCCTTTCCTCCCAAAGTTAAAAGCTCCCTTTTTCCTTCCCAGCCCTTCCATAGGAGCAGGGCTCCCAAGTCCTGTAGTGACCCAGACCCAGCTGCTGCTCTCTGCCTGTTCAGCTGCTGTGAGAGCAGGAGGCACCCACGGGAGACTGTCAGGACTTCTGTCTGTGACTGATCCCCCCGTGACCTTTGCATAGCTTGTTCTTGCCCCAGAGGTTGATTTTTGCCTGCCCTTGGCAGCAGTCACAGGGTTAGGGGTTAGTGAGAGGCAGGGAGGATAAATTATTTGGAAAGCAAACACCAGTGGCATCTGGGGGTGGAATTTCCAGCTGTTGTGCTGAATTTTTGTCAGTTTTAATGGGATGGCTGAGGGAGCAGCTGCTTCTTTCTGGGAAAAACCCCGGGCTGGCACCTTGGTCTTGCACCCAGCCCAAGTTGGGCAGTCTGGGAGGTGTCAGACCTGGTTTTGTCCCTGAATGGAGCCTTTGCACCATGTCAGGAGGTTGGTTTCCTGACTGAGTTCATTGCTTCATGCTTGAACTTTATTCCAGTTGCATGGATTTCTTGTGGGTGCCTGGGATCTGAGCTGTCCTGTCCGGCAGGGAGTGGTGGGAGAGGTCAAGGGGAGACTTTTTGCAGGGCTCTGGCTGGGATTTTAGCAGCTGGGGCTCCTGTAGGGTCAGGGTGTGGGGTTTGGAAATCTGGCTTCTTGCATTCACGCCAATAAAATCCAACTGCATGAAACTGGATGGAGAACAGAGTGCTGACTGTGTCGGGTCCAGGGAGCGCTGGCTTTGAACCTTCCAGCCTGTTGGAGGCAATTTTAAAGCTTGTTGGTGGCCTCGGGCTTGTTGCATCCCCTCTACACAACACAGGGTGGTTGTGGGGACCGCTGGCTGTGAGCTGATTTCCTGCAGATTTCTTGGAAGTGGGTCCCATTTTCCTGGAGTGGGCTGAGGAGCAGTGGGCAGAGCTTGGCAGGGAAGGCAGCAGCAGGGAAAGCTGGTGGTGGCACTGCTGCCAGTCCTGCCGGGACGAGCAGAGGGATTGTGGCAGTCCCCAAGGGGATGTGGGAGAGGGCTGCAGGTGACAGAGCAGATAAACGGGGCTGCATCTCCCTCCTGACACTTTCCGTCTGTGCCCACAAATGCCACACGATGCTGCCGCTCTCCACCCTGGCTTTCTGCCTCGCTGACGATTTCTGGTGCTTGCCAAAGGCTCTCAACATCTGCAGGTTCCCGTCTGACGCCCTGAGGGGCTGGAGCAGCCTGCGAGGGGCCAGCTCGTTCCTGGAAGGGCTGAGAGCTCCCGACATCAAAGGGGTGACAGCTCCGCCCTGTCCTCTCCCTGTGACATCGCCTGGGGTGGCTGCTGGGTGGCCCGAGCTGAGCATGGGGAGGGAGCGGAACACCCAGATGGCAGCGTGTCCCGGCTGGAATGCCGTGTCCCGGCTGGAATGCCGTGTCCCAGATGCCTCCTCCCCTTTGCAATGGGCTCAGCCCGGAGCTCGGCCCCCGCCGCTCCCCCCGGGCGTGAAAATCCCGGTCTGGGGTTTTGGAACAGGCGGCAAAATCCCACGGAAAGGGCAGGGAGAAGGCGGAGGGGAGAGCCCCATGCAGGGAGGGCTGGGAAAGGAGCGGGGTGGGTGCTGCAGGGCCCGGAGAGCAGCTCCCGGACACGAATTTGTGCGTTCTGTGTCCCCGGGGCTCGGGGCTGAGCTCTCCCATCACAGGAGCACGGACGGACATCCCCGAAGGGAACTTCCAGCAGCCGAGCTGAGGATCTGGCAGGATTCGGGGGCCCCCGTGGCTCTTTCCCTGTTCCTCCCTTCCCCCAGCGAGATGCCAGAGCTCTGATTGAAAGCAGAGCCTGGTAGGGTTAACCAGAGCCAGATGGGAGCCAGGGAGACAAAAAGGAAAGTAACAGCCTGGGCCTGGAGGGGGGGGCGAGAACAGGATCTTTTCTTAGAGAAAGTCAATTACTTGGAGCCCCAGGAATGCAGAGGGAACAGCTTCAAAAGGAGCCAGGCTGGGAGCAGCGGCTCTGAGGACATCCCTGGGTGGGATGGGGTCCCCCTGGGTGGGAGGGGGACTCTTTGGGTGGGATGGAGACCCCCTGGGAAGCTGTAAGCCAAGGGGGTTGGAGTGGTGGGGGGCTGTGCTGCTTGCTGGGGGGCTGGGGACATTTTCCTGCCACTGCCTGAAGAGAAATGAGTGAGGGCTGAGAGGAGGGGGGCCTGGAACCCCCCGGGGGTGAGGACAGTCCCGTGTGCCTGCCAGCTTCACTCCACCGTGTCGCAGAGAGGAGAGCACAGGGCCAGGACACTGTCATTTCTCTCCAGCACCATCTCTGCCCCATCCTCTCACCCCAGCAACTCTGACTCCCACAGCAGATGCTTCCTTTCCCCAGGAGATCCATCTTCCTCTGAAGCTCCTCATCTTCCTCTGAAGCTCCTCATCTTCCTCCCCATCTCACCTCACTTGATTCCCTTTCCCACCCTGCCTCAGCCAAGCTCCTCCATCTGCCTCTCCATGCAACCAGCTCCCTTCTCCTCCTGCTGGGGTGACAAACACTGCCTGGAAAAGCCTGGCAGACACCCCAAGGGACATGCCCAGGAAGCCCACAGCTTGGGCTGCTCCAGCTGGCCCCAGGAAGCATCGGAGCATCCAAAGCTCCTTCTGCACGGGGCTTTCTGGAGAGCTCATCTGCAACAAGCTGGATCCCTGCATCCTCCAAGGCATGGGCTGGAGAGCTGCCAGTGCCATCCAGCCAGGCAGCAGCAGGCAGGGTAGGGATGGGACAGGCAGCCTCCTTGGGCTTGAAAAAAAACCCAGAGAAAAATGAGAAGGTGGCACGTGTAAGGTGTTGGGCTGGTGTCCAGGATGGTTAGGGGCAAGCAGACACTTTGCCTGATCTCCCATTTCTACTGGGACATTGCCCAGATAACCAGCCCAGCACCTTGCAGTGGGATGGAAGGTGAGGAGTTCATTATTTGGGCAGCTCAGGGAGCCAGACAGCCAAACACCTTCAGTGCTGCCCGTGCTTAATCTTGCAAATGCCTTTTTTATTGTGCAGTCTTGAAAATGGGCTGTCCTGCCTTAAATCTTGGTCCCTGGAGGACAGGACCATCCATCTTTGCTGCCCCACTAACTGCTGCTGGCCTCTTGATGCTGTTTCCCAGCCAGTTTGCTACGGAATCATTAATTTTTTGGCTCGAGTGCAAAATTAAGCTTAATCCATCCTTTGGTAAGAGGGTGCAGGGATGAAGGGACTCCTTGGGGAGGAGGGTGCAGGTTCTGGGGGCAGTGCTGGGGGTGATGTGTGAAAAAAAAGCCAAGAAGAAGTGAAAAATAATAAGCTGGGGGGGCTGGCATGAAACTGAGGCAGAGAGAGGGGATCTCAAAGTCTTGTGCTCTAGAGAGGGGTTGGATTTAAAGATAACTTCCAAGGGGAAGGTTACTGGCAGGGCTGGGGGGTAAATTCCTGTCTGTCAGAGACAGGGGGGAGATGGGAGATGATGTGGGACCTAAAGCAGGTGCTTCCTCACCCACCTCTCTCTGTTTTCTCCCTTAGGGAAACATCTGGACCATGAAGGTGGCCTTCAGATTGCTTCTCCCACTCGTTCTCGTGCTGGTCTCAGAGGTGAGCGGGCAGAGGAGGAAACCTCCCCGGAAACCCACCCGCCCACCTCCTGAGTTCGTGGAGCCCGTGGAGCCCACAGAGCTGCCCCCACCCCTGCCGCCAGGTCCCCCTTCCATCTTCCCTGACTGCCCCCGGGAATGCTACTGCCCTCCAGACTTCCCCTCTGCTCTCTACTGTGACAGCCGCAACCTGAGGAAGGTCCCCATCATCCCACCCCGCATCCACTACCTCTACCTCCAGAACAACTTCATCGATGACCTCCCAGAGGAGTCCTTCAGGAACGCCACGGGGCTGAAATGGGTCAACCTCGACAACAACCGCATCCGGAAAGTGGACAGGAGGGTCCTGGAGAAGCTGGAAAACCTCATCTTCCTCTACATGGAGAAGAACCAGCTGAAGGAGGTCCCCGCCTTTCTGCCACCCAACCTGGAGCAGCTGCGTCTGAGCAGGAACCAGATCTCCAAAATCCCTGCCGGGGTCTTCAACAAGCTGGAGAACCTGGTGCTCCTGGATCTGCATCACAACAAGCTGAGCGACGGGGTCTTCAACAAAAACACGTTCAAGGGACTCAAGAACCTCATGCAACTCAACCTCGCCCACAACATCCTGAGGAAAATGCCACCAGGGGTGCCCAGTGCCATCCACCAGCTCTTCCTGGACAGGAACAACATTGAGGACATCCCCAGTGACTACTTCAAGGAGTTCCCCAACCTGGCATTTATCCGGCTCAACTACAACCAGATCTCTGACAAAGGGCTCCCCAAAAACTCCTTCAACCTCACCAACCTGCTGGTGTTGCACCTGGCCCACAACAAGCTCACCAATGTCCCCTTCATCAGCCCCAAGCTGGAACATCTCTACCTAAATAACAACTCCATTGAAAGTGAGTTGCAGGGGCTGGGGGGGGGGGAAACCGATGGGCTTGGGGATGGCATTTCATTGAAAAACTGCATTTTTTACCCAGTGGGGTGTGAACCCTTCAAATGGGGACGTGGTGGTGAGAGGAGCTGGGTGGCTCTTTGTAGGTGAATGAGACCCTAAGGGGGATGGATTTACATGTGGGGAAAGATGGCCCAAGGACAAGGGTGGTAGCTGAGGAGCAGAAATAAATTCCCCTTGATGCTGCAGGACTTTTCTTGGTCATTGTCACAGGCAGCTCTTCTTTGGGGCCACCTGCCTCCTGAGTAACTCCTTCCCCAGCAGGGCTCAGAAACAGGGCTATTTAAAAAGGAGAGCCTGCACACACACTGTAAGAACAGATGCCAAATCCACCATCAGGCTGCTTAGAAATAACCCAGCTCAGCTCTGGAGCTGAGGAAGGAACAGGGAGAACAGGGCTGGGATGGAGGTTGCCTTGGCAAAGCCAGCAGGGAAGGTTCCCACCCTGCCAGGCCAAGTGCTGCAGTGTCCCAGGAGAGGTCCTGATCTCTGCCATGGGGACACCCAGCCAGCACCTTCCTGGTGAAGACAGAGAGCTGGTCACTCCTGTGGTTCTGCTCTTAGAGCTTGGCCTTCAAGGAGAGCCAGGAAAGCTGCTCCCTGCAGACCAGCACTTCCAGCATGGATCCCATCACTTGGGATGTGACACCAGGGAGAGGGACAAAGCCCTCATGAAGCCACATCCCTTCTCTCAGGGGGCCAATTCCCAGGGAGCTGATGCCTCCTTCATCTGAATTTTATTTAAACATCACCAAGCTGGAGCTGAGGGGGACCTTGGGTTGAAGGTGGTGGCTTCACCCCACTGGTACCCAGGTCCTGTTCTGTCTCTCCATGGACAGATGCCACCTGGCCGTGCACATCATGTCCCAGCTTTTCCTTTTGTCTGTTTTCCCAACTTTTATAAGGTTTTCAATTGCTGGAGCCTGGGTAAGGACATCCCTGGGTTTATTTTCTGTGCCGCAGGCCCTGGGATGGGGGGAATTTCCACACGGAAATTCAGGAGGAAGCAATGAGCCAGCTCCTGACGTTATCTTCAGCACTGCAGAGCTGGAGTGCAGCTCCTTGATGTTCCTTTGAAGGCTGAGGGCTGGCGAGGCAGGTTTCATCTTTGAAAGGATCCCCTTTTCTCTCTCCAGTGACACTGCATCCCACACCGAGCTTTGGCTGAACGTGACCTACTTAATTTCTGAACAAAAGCAGGATTTTCCTCTGCTGTCTTCTAGGGGAAGCTGAGGGTTCTCCCCCTTGCTAACAAAGCAACCCCATTTGGGGGTTCATCCCCATGGAGAGGGGGGCAAGGGGGGCTCAAGCATCCCTCTCTGCTTTCCTTTTCCTCTGACCTGCATTCCATTTCTCCTCCCTGCAGAAATCAACGGGACACAGATCTGTCCCACCTCGCTGATGTCCATCCAGGACTTCTCCCCCTCTGACCTGGACACCGTGCCCCGGCTGCGCTACCTGCGGCTGGACGGGAACCTCCTGAAGCCCCCCATCCCCCTGGACCTCATGATGTGTTTCCGGCTCCTGCAGTCCGTGGTTTTCTAGCCCTGCCTGGCCCTTGCATCTCCCAGGACTTGGCTTTGCACAGAGACTCGACCCCCGTTAGTGCCTGACACGTGGGGACCCTCTTTGCCCCCCTCTCTCCCTGCTCACCCCCAGCTCCATCCCCCTCTCGCCTTTCCCTCCTTGCCTCCCCTGCAGCACCCACGGACACGGGTGGCATTAGGGGCCACCACCTGCAGGACAGCACCGTGTGGCAGCAGCCAGCCCGGGTGACAGCACCGGCCCACGGTGGCTGCCACGCTCACCCCAGTTCCCTGCCTGTGGCCCTGCCTGCTCTGCCCTCCCCCAGGCCAGCCCCGGAGCTGGCTCTGTCCCCCCCCCTTCCACCCAGCAGAGGCTCAAGAGCTTGGGTTTGCCCAAAATCATCTCCAGGTGGAGCTGAGGATGGAGCCCAGCGGCCACCTCGCTGAAGGACTTGGGTCGGATCATTGCTCGGGGACAACTCACGATGTCCCCTGGGGGGAAAATCCCCCGTGACAGAGGTGGAACAGGGACGGGCTCGTGTGCCGAGGGTGCTGGTGGCCATCCTGCAGCTCTGGGGCTCAGGGTGGTGCTGGGCAGCAGGATGGGTGCTGGTGGAAGGGGGCCAGGTCTGGACCGGCAGGACCGGAACGACACCTCGGGCCAGAGCCTCCCGGGGGAGGGACGAGTTCTGCAGCCTCAGCCCCCCCGGGGCTTCACTCACACCGAGGGGCTCTGTCCTTCTGCCTTGACTCCCACCTCCTGGAAGTTTTATTCCCTGTTGCTTTCTTGAACCGAAAACATGTGACTGGTTTTGCCTCTGTTTTTTTTTTTTTTTTTTTTTTTTTTTTTTTTTTTTTTTTTTTTTTTTTTTTTTTTTTTTTTGTTTTGTTGTGTTTTTGTTTTTTAAGGAAAGAAGAAAAGGGAAGAATTACTCTTTTTGGAAAAGCTTTTTTTTTTTTTTTTTTTTAAATCCCCTTTTCCCTCTTTTCCCATGTATTGCTTCCCTCTTTGCTAGCTGTACCTGCATATATAGGGTGTCCGGGTTTAGGGCTTGCAGGGATTCTCTTTTTTTTCTTTCTTCCTGGTTATCAGGATTTAGATTTAAGGCAAAGCATCAGAGGAGGGCTGGGGTGAAATCCAATTGAAAGAAGCATTAAAGCACTAAACCAAAGAACCCAGGTGTCACCTCCTGTGTGTTCAGCCACCACAACTGACCCTTCTCCAGGAGGGACGTGGACGGGCACCGTGTCCCCCTCCTTGGGAATGGGACAGGGATGCTCCCGGTGACCCTGTGAGCTGGGTGTTCTCCCTCCTCCCATTCAGAAGGTTCATTAACCAGAAGGTTCATTAACACCCCCCGGGCTAATTCAGGCTTCATGATCAAAATCTCTTCTCCAAATCTTCCTCCAGTGGGCTTTATTGGGTTCGACAGGTTTCAGCCTTAAACCCGGAGACCCTATGTATATATTTATATATAATATGTATATATACTGGTAGACTGTACAGATATATCTAGAGACATATGTAGTTCTTGACTGATTTCAACTTAATGGTATTTTCACTCCTACTCTCTGCAGCAGTGAAAATAAAATGATTCACAAGGGACCCAGCGCCGTGCTTGGACCTTCCTCTCTGATCCAGCCTCATCTTCCTCCCCCCGTGGGAGCTGCTGCTTCACTCAGGACCAGATTTTCTTCCTTTAGGCTCGATCTGTCCAACAGTCAGAGCTTGGGAGACCCCGGGGGTCCTGGCAGGGTGAGGTGGGTGGGCTGGGGGTGGTGGCTGAAGCCACGGTTGGACCCAGCAGAGCATCAGGTGCTGGTGGGGGGGATGCTGATGGAGCAGGGGCTGGCTTAATGAGCACCTCTGCTAATTAATGAGAGCCCGGGCAGCTGATGGGTGTTATCCTCCAGCTGGGAGAAGCTGCGTGTCGGGGTAGGGTGCGTGAACCCGGGCTGAGCTGTCACCGTGTCACCTTCCTGCTCCCAGGGAAGACCCCAACAGCCCCAGGGTGAGATGGTTTGGTTTTTTGTTTTTTTCCAGGGAGCAGCACAGCACGGGGCCTTTAGGGGGCAGCTGGAGAGGGGGAAAACATCTCCCTCACCCGCGGCAGGGAGCCCGCATCCATCCCCAGGGCTGCGGTTGCGGGGGGTGCGTGTGTTTCCACGCGAGCAGAAGGGGTGTAGGCAGCGACTTCATCTTTCTGCCCATCGCTGCAGCTTCCAAAACCTCCTCTCCCTGCTGCTCTTCCTTCCCCCTTCCCTCCCCCAAAGTGAATCATGAGCGCAGAGGGGGACTGGGAAGGGGGAGTGGGTGGCAGTGGGTGCGGGTGTGAACGCACGGGGGGCAGCGTGGGGCTGAGCACGGGAGCCTGCACGGCGGCAGGAGCTGTGTGTGTGTGTGTGTGTGTGTGTGTGCGTGTGTGTGCGTGTGTGTGCGTGTGTGTGCGTGTGTGTGTGTGTGGTGCTGTGGCTCTGGGTGTGTGTTTTGGGGAAGAAAAAAAAAAAAAGTCACCGTATTTTGTGGTCGGAGTGTGAATCACGAGCCCCTGGGAAAATCAGCCCGGGGGAGGGGAGTGGGGGGTGGGCTCGTTTCTTCTCCCTGCGTACAGCCCCTGAGCTACCTGGGGAGGGGGAGCCGGGCTGGGAGAGTGGGAAGCCCCATCCCACCCCCCACCTCATTCTGAAGCTGGAAACCCCTCGTTAGTGGGAGCCAAGTGGGGATGCTGGGGTGGGCATCCTCAGCATGATGGGTGCTGATCTTCCCGGAGCTGGGGAGGGGGATGTGGGCCCATTGGATACAGGGAGGGGCAGCTTGGAGCAGGATGAGTTACTGCTCAAACCCAAACCCCCTCTTTGCAGCGGGGGACGTCCCCTCGGCCCAATTGTGGGACCTCTTTTTGCTGCACAGGGGGCTCTGCACCCACCCTTGGTGTGATACCATGGGTGCAGGTGTGTGGGTGCCCAGGTGCCACTTGGGGGACAAGACAAGAAGTGGGTGCAAGGATGGACACAGACTGCTTCTCTAGGGCAGCAAACCGGGGATCCCCCAGCCCCGGGGACCCCCATCAGCCCCAGCCCAGGCAGTTGCTTTGCAGCAGTTCCCACTCTGCTGAGCTGCCAGGCAGGGGCTGCCAACCCCCCCAGCCTGGGGCAGAATGTGCCACCCGAAGGCTGAGTCCCTGGGCTGGGGAAGGAAGGGGAGGGGGATTCAGCCCCAGCCCCTCCAAGGAGCAGAAGCCCGGGGGCAGCTGTAATGCCCCCCTACCCCACCCCTGGCTGCCACATCCCCTCCACCACGGTGCCTGCTGAGCTGCCTAATGAGGGGCTTAACGAAGATTAATTAGCAGCGCTCCTCGGCTCTGCTGGGGCTGCCCTGGGGGTGAGGGGGCTGCCAGGGTGTCCCCACCCGCCCAGCACAAGGACCAGCAGATGGGTGCCACGTCTGGGGGAGGGTGGGTGGGTGGGTGTGGGGGCTGCGAGCTGCCTGCCAGGGAGAAGAACATTTTTACAGCCGTGGGTGTGGGTATGTGTGTGTGTGTGTGTGTGTGTGTGTGTGTGTGTGTGTGTGTGTGTGTGTGTGTGTGTCTGTGTGTGTGTGTGTCTGTGTGTGTGTGTGTGTGTGTGTGTGTGTGTGTCTGTGTGTGTCTGTGTGTGTCTGTGTGTGTGTGTGTCTGTGTGTGTGTGTGTCTGTGTGTGTCTGTGTGTGTCTGTGTGTGTCTGTGTGTGTCTGTGTGTGTCTGTGTGTATGTCTGTGTGTGTGTGTGTGTGTGTGCATAAGGCTGCCCAGTGCTGCCAGGAGCCCGTGGGACTGCTGTGCCCACCCTGGGGTGTCCCTGGCACCCCCTCCCAGAGCCTGAAGCAGGGGTATCACCCCTTGAGTCGAGCCTTTCAGGGCAGGCAGCAAGCAGCCCCCCCCACCCTGGGGTATGTGGGTGCACACAGGGGGACTTGGGGGGGTGTCTCCCCTCCCTAGGATCCATGGGGCCACCAGGGCAGGGAGTACAGCATGGCCCCCATCCCACAGCTCCATACCAAGCCTGTGGGAGCACAGCCACCATGGGGCTGGCTCACCTCTGGGGACAATAGAATGTCCCTGTGGGGGGCTGCCGGCTGGATTGGGTACATCCTACCCCCCTCCCTCAGCAGCAGCCCCTCTGTACAGCCCCTTCCAGCCCCCTCCGTGCATGAAACCCCCCTCAGCCTTTCTCCAGCCAGAGCATCAGAGAGGGCTCTCCCATGCCCGGGGGGCACATCCACCCCTTCCTTCTGCTCCTCCAGTGCCAAGCACAGCCCTGCTGGGCTGGGGTGAGCTGTGGGGCTGGGGGATAGGGGGTCAGGGATGTGTTTGTGTGGGGCTCATTGCGCTCATAGAGGTTGGATCTGTGGGAAAGCTGCAGAAATTGAGGAGCTGAAGAGAAACTGAAGAGAAAAAATTCCGGGCTGGGTCGTTTGGTTTGGGAGAGATGGGTGGGAGGGTGTGGGGTGCAGCCCCCCCAGCCTGTGCTGCCACGGGTGAGTGATGCTGCAGTGCAGGAGGCACAGTGGGTGCTGGGGTGGGATGGGTGGGAGTGAGATCCCTTCGGGAAGGGAGCCCAGCAGGTTTGGGTCAAGCCCTGCGGGCACCCTGGTGGGCAGGGTGGAGTCACAGGGACCCTGTGGCCACTGGTGCCCCCAGTGCTGGGATCCTTGGCCAGGATGCTGGAGGTTGAGGAGCAGCATCCCAGAGTTTGGAGCTGGGTTTGGGAATATGGAGAGGCCACAGGGAGAGCAGCAGAGTGCAGCAAAGGACTCCTGGGGTGGCTTCTGCTTGGCTGCTGCTGGGTTGGGTCTTCTGCACCCACTGCCTCGGGGGAGCAGAGCAGGACCCAACCCCTTCATCACCTTCTGACCCCCTCACCACCTCCTGGGGGTGGGAAAGCTGGGAAGCAGGAGCAGCCCAGCCCAGGCAGGGGCCTCTCTGGCACAACCACCCAGCCGAGCGTGAAATGGGCTGAAAAGAAAAGGGACAGCAGAGGCCACTTGTCCCCCCCTCCCCACCACGGCTGCAGCCTGGGGCTGGCCAGGGCCCCTCCCTCTTTGCTTTCACTGCCCTGAAACCACTGCAGGGCCCCCAGCCCCGTCCTGCCTAGCACTGGAGCTCTGTGCCCACCAGGAGCCTGGTCCCCAGTGCTGTCCTCAGAGCAGTGACCCTGGCTGGGTGCAGGATGTGGCCCCTGGCCTGGCTGGGCATCATCACCCTGTGTCTGGGGACAACTCGGGCTGTCCCAGCTGTGAAGGACACAGGGAAGGCAGAGAAGCCAAAAGCTGACTTGGCACTCTATGGAAACCTGGACCTGGACAACTACCACCTGATGTTGGACAACTATGGGGAGGTCCTGGACCTGAGCAGCTATGAGGAGCTCTACAACTACGGTGACCTTGCTCCCAAGGTGAGGGGGACCAGGGGACAGACAGCTCTTCCTGGGGTGCGTCCCAAGGAAAGGGCTCCATCCAAGGGATGGGTGGGACACAGCTGGAAAATCAGCCTCTTGCACAAGGCTCTGAGCTCTGAGCTTTTTCATCTGCTCTTGCTGGTGACAAGAGAAGCTTTACCTGACCTCTGGCTCCCTCATCCCCTGTCAGTGCCTGCCCAGAGCATCACTGTGGGAAGCCATGAGGTCTCCTGCATCCCTCAGGGCAGACAGAAAGGGAGGTTCCTGACATCCTGAGTTCAGAGACCTCTCTGAGGAGGTCCTGGCTTTTCCATGAGACCTACCCAGTGACCCTGGCCTCTCGACCAGGGTCTCCTGTGCCAGAGGGGAGGACACCCTCACCCCCCCCTCCAGCCCTTACACCCAGGCTGTGTTTGCAGATCGAGGTCGGCACCCTGGCTCCTCACCCCAAGGACCTCATGGATCTCCCAGATGTGGGTGACAGGGCTGAAACCCCAAAGCTGCAGCCTGGGACCACCTCCAGCCCCATCCACCCGGCACCCATCCCCACACAGGGTGAGTATGGGCCCCTGGGTGCAGCACCAAGGGCTGGCAGGGAAGGTGCTGGGGAGCAAATCCTTTTGTCAGGAGCAGTTATTTGCTCTGTCCCATGGGTGCTGGGGGGTGAGGCTGATCAGCCAGCAGGCAGGAGGGTTGCAGTGAGATATTTCTGGGAAACAAGAGCTCCAGCAAAGCAGCAACATTTTAATGAGCAGAGGCATTGCGACAGTCGGACAGAGTAGCAATTAGATTAGTGACAATTAAAATCCTGTAGCGAGGAATAAATATCTTTATTCATTTTCTGTCACTCTGGACTGGGACAAATTAAGTAGGAGGCAAAGGGAAATTGTTGCCTTGCTGCTTTGAACTCCCCCACGAATGGATGCTGAGGCTCTGGGGTGCTGGGGAGAGGAGAGGGAGAACATGTTTGGGGGGGACAACACTTCACCCCTCCTGCCACCCCTGCCCACCTCACCAGGACCCTCATGCAGCTGAGAGAGATGTTTTGCACAACCCCAAACTGTTTTCTTTTGTTCCATTTCCTTCTGCAGAAAAGACCTAAGGGGGTCGGGGGGCAACGAGTGCCACTGCTGGGCTTGGCACCCCCACACCCCCCCCTCTCCCACGGGAGGGATTTGATCCTGAGCACATTAGCAGCAATTTTGGCTGGGAGTTTCTGGCCCTTCCCTTTGATGAGGTGCCCTGGGCTGTTTCCCTGGTGAAGGTTCTGGGGCTGTGGGACCTCTGGGGGCTACAGACCTGGTGTTTCCCACTTTGGGGGGCAGCTCCTCGCATCTCCCTGCATCCTAGGGAGGGGGGGGCAGGGGAACCATGCCATGCCATGGACTGCCTCTGCCCCCCAGCCCATCCCAGCTGCCTGCTCTGCCTCTGCATCGGCACTTCTGTCTACTGTGACGATGCCAACCTGGAGCAGGTCCCTCCCCTGCCACCCGACACCACCCACCTCTACGCCCGCTTCAACCACATCGGTGCCATCCGGGCTGGGGACTTCACGGGGCTGAGTAAGTCGGGGCAAAAAAAAAGGGCCTTGGCCCTTCAGTGGGGCACGGAATCAATGGTTCTGCCCACGTTCATCTCGTGCTTCCTTTCCCATCAGAGAAGCTGAAGAGAATCGACCTGAGCAGCAATTCCATCTCCCGGGTGGACTCGGATGCTTTCCGCCTGCTCCCCAGCCTGCAGGAGCTGATCCTGCCCCAGAACCAGCTGAGAGCTCTGCCCGACCTGCCCCACACCATCACCCACCTGGATGCCCGACTCAACAGGATCCCCAGCTCCGGGCTCCAGCCCCAAGCTTTCCGGGTGGGTGCCGGGGCCGCCGGCCCAATGGATGAATCCAGGACGGTTTCAGTTCAAACATGGCCAGGGGTGATGGGGATGGTGCAGAGGGCCGGAGTGGGACAGGGAGAAGGGTTTTCATCTCTCCCCTTTTCTGACAGAACCTGAAGCAGCTGCAGTTTCTCCATCTGTCTGATAACCAGCTGGATCACATCCCAACACCCCTGCCCCAGAGCCTGCGCTCCCTGCACCTCCAGGTGAGAGAAACCCAGAGCCAGCTGGGCAGTGCCTGAGCCCAACTTCTTTCCTTTTCCTTTTCCTTTCCTTTTCCTTTTCCTTTTCCTTTTCCTTTTCCTTTTCCTTTTCCTTTTCTTTTCCTTTTCCTTTTCCTTTTCCTTTTCCTTTTTCCTTTTCCTTTTCCTTTTCCTTTTCCTTTTCCTTTTCCTTCTTTCCTTTTCCTTTCCTTTTTTCCTCTTTTCCTTTTCCTTTTCCTTTTCCTTTTCCTTTTCCTTTTCCTTATTCCTTTTCCTTTTCCTTTTCCTTTTCCTTTCCTTTTCCTTTTCCTTTCCTTTATCCTTTTTCCTTTTCCCCCTCCCCCTCCCCCTCTCCTCCCTCCCTCCCTCCTCCACCCTCCCTCCCTCCCTCCCTCCTTCCTCCCTTCCCTTCCCTCCCTTCCTTCCCTTCCTTCCCTTCCTCCCTCTCCTTCCCTTCTCCTTCCCACCTCCCTCCCTTCCTCCCTCCTTCCACCTCCCTCCTCCCTCCTACCCTCCTTCCCTCCTTCCTCCTTCCCTCCTTCCCTCCTCCTCCTACCTCCTCCCTTCCCTCCTCCCTCCCTTCCCTCCCTCCCATCCCTCCCTCCTCCCTCCCTTCCCCTCCTCTCCTTCCTCCTTCCCTCCCTTCCTCCCTTCCCTCCTCCTCCACTCCCTCCTCCCTCCCACCCCCTCCCTCCTCCCTCCCTCCTCCCTCCCTCCCTTCCCTCCCTCCCTCCCTTCCCTCCTCCCTTCCCTCCCTCCCTTCCCTCCCTCCCTCCCTCCCTCCCTCCCTTCCTTTCCTCCCTCCCTCCCTCCCTCCTTCCCTCTTTCCCTCCCATCCCTTCCCATCAGATTTTCCCCTTTCCCAGCAGAACAACAACATCCAGACCATGCCTGAGGACACATTCTGCAGCAGCCAAGCCCCCGGGCAGATCCGCAGGGAGCTGGAGGACATCCGCCTGGATGGGAACCCCATCAACCTCAGCCTCTTCCCCAGTGCCTATTTCTGCCTCCCCCGCCTGCCCACGGGACACTTCTTCTGAGCCCCACGGCCCCAAATTCCCAGACCCCACCGTTCCCCCCACCCCAAACCCCTTGGATCCCCCTGCCCCATGGAGAACGTGGGGTCTGGGGAGATGGATTTAACCCCAGCTGAGCCTCTGTGCAGGGGTGAGCTCGGTGCTGGGGCAAACAGAGCTGGGGATGGGCAGCTCTAATAAAATGAAGACTTTAAAAATGCCTTCAGTGTCTTGTCCTCAACAGTGAGAGCACCAGAAAGCCCTTACCCAGCACCAGAACCTGCACCAAGAGCCCTGGGTCCAGCAGGAAAGAGTGACTTGCAGGCACTTAAAATATCATCCCCAGCTTTTACCACCCAAAAATTACTGCCCAGTGGTGAGATATTTAAAACATAATGTATTCATCCCCTATATTTTTATAGACATGTAACAAACACACATAGCATGAGAGGGATGACACATCCCTGGAGAATCCAAAATCCTCAAGTGAAGCCACTGAGCTCAGCCCCCATCCCCCAGGTCCAGGGTTGCACAGTAAGAGGAAACCTTGCAAGGTCCAGGTTCTCCCCTCTGAGCAGGGTGCAATCCCCACGGGACCCTCCTGCCTGGCTGGCACAGAATCACAGAACTGATCTGGCTGGAAAAGACTTTTAGGATCACTGAGCCCAACCATTATCCCAACCCTGCTGAGTCCAGGGCACAGCATGGGCAGAGCTGACGTGGAGCATCTCTGCCTGCACCACTTCCCTCCCCTTGCCTTTCTTTTCCATTCAGAACCCAACTCAAGCATGGATTGTGTTGATCTGAAAGCCCTTGGTGAATGGGAATTTTGGAGCTCCTCCAGCCTTTCCTTTCAGGCTAGAACTAAAACGCCAGGATTTATCACCAGAGTTGTCATCTCATCCTGGAAACATCTGGATCCATCCCTTGTCCACCTATCCCCAGCTCTCTCCTCCTCCCTTTCTGACACCTTCCACACTTTCCTTTATCCCTGGTGACCCCAACTGCTCCCATGGGATGAAGGCTCTCTGAAAGCCAGGCTGATCTCCAGCAGGATGGACTTGGCCAACATTTCCCACCAGGCGGCCCCAGCCCTTCACCTTCACCCCACTAGATGGCAAAGCAGAGAGTTTGGAAACTCCTGACCTTAACCTGGGGACTGCAAACTCCTTCTCCTGCTCTTTCCCTCCCTTCTGGGGGGGTTGGAACATCTCCTGGGAGTGGCCCAGGTGTTGGCTGTTGGCAGGGGAGGGATGAAAAGGAGCTGCAGAGGGGAGAAGGGCTCAGTTTGGGGTGGGAGGAGAGCCAGGGGGGGTGGAGGGATGGCTCCTGATGTTGGCTTTGCAGAAACCAAATTTTTTCCAAGAGAAATGGCTCTGGGAGGGGGAAGTTTGCTGGGCAAGGGCTGAGATTCAGCCTTTCTGCTTCATGTTCTGTGGCTCTGGGGTCTTCACACAGCCCTGGGGAAGAAGGAATGGGTTGGGGCACCAGGGATTTGTCATCCCCAAAACCCTGGAGGGGGCTGGGGGTGTCTTTGGGATGGGTCTGCTGGGGACTGGGGGTGTCCTTGCTGCTGCCAAGGAGGGGAAAGAAGCTGCCCTGTAGTGCAATGTGGGACCCCCCAGCTCCTGCTGCCCCTCCAGGCTCTCCTTGAACACCCCAAGGAGGTCCTGGCCCTCCTCCCCAGGAGGTGACAGTGGGGGTCAGAGGGGCTCTGCTGACCCCCCCAGCCCCTGGGACAGCTTGGCCATGGCCCAACCAGCCCCCCTGTCACCCGTGGTGGTGGCCGGGCAGGTGGCAATCCTGGCTCTTCTCCATCTCCTGATGGCTGCAGCTCTGCCCAGCTAATCCCTTGGCTTTCACCACCCCGTTTGAAGCCATTTCTGTGGTGGGGGCTTTATGGGCTTGCCCAGCCTGTCCCATGCACGGGAAAGGCCATGGAGCTCTGGTGGGACAGACCTGGGACTCCTGCCAGCCCAGCTGGGGGACAGCACTGGAGCAAGTGGGCAGCTGGGGAAGGGAATTAGCACCAAGCCCACGTCAGAATCTGTGAGCTGGAGCTGTGCAAAGTGTTGCTCTGATCTCAGGAGGGTTTGCTGAGCAACAGCAGGAGCTGCAGGGCTTCAGAGTCACCACTGATGGGCAATGCCGGCAGCCTGGTTGCTGGAGAGAGGTAAATGAGGTGGGAAGGGGGAGCACTGGGGGTGGAGGAGATGAGTGGATGCTCCAGCCTGGTTTGTACCTCCCAAGAGCTTCATCCCCCAGTGCAGAGTGAGCAAGGATGGACAGGGAGGAGCAGACTGCACCGACTTCCCTCCTCTCCTCCTCCTCCTCCCTGTCTGGATCCCTGTCTAGGTCCCCGGCTGGGTCCCTGGCTGGATCCCTGTCTGGGTCCCTGGTTGGATCCCTGTCTGGATCCCTGGTTGGATCCCTGTCTGGGTCCCTGGTTGGATCCCTGTCTGGATCCCTGGCTGGGTCCCTGTCTGGATCCCTCTCTGGGTCCCTGTCTGGATCCCCTAGCTGGGTCCCTGGCTGTATCCCCTGGTTGGATCCCTGGTTGGATCCCTGGCTGGATCCCTGGGTGGATCCCCTGGCTCGGTCTCTGTCTGGATCCCTGTCTGGGTCCCTGGATGGATCCCTGGATGGATCCCTGGTTGTATCCATGGCTGGGTCCCTGGCTGTGA